>NW_012026830.1:2722960-2742953 GCF_000956235.1 Wasmannia auropunctata
TGAAGATGGTTAAAAAAAATAGCCGAAACGTCTGACTTTTGAATAAAACAAAATTCATATAAATCAATTAGTGCGTATCAATAACCACGCTGATTCCCATCTGCCTTACTTACTTACGTATTTTTAATTTGGGGAATCTTGTTAGGTTTTTATTGTTTGTAATATATATTTCAATTCTATATTATATGTGCTTATAATTTTATGAGGACGTACCTGGAGAATGAAATTATAACCAAGATAGAGAAGCCCCATGCCAAATTTTACCTCCTTTTGTTTTATTTGCAATATAAATTGTAAAATCTAATTTGAATAAACAATTTAATAAATATTTAATTATAAAGTTACACATAGAATAATTAATATTTTATATATAATTATGTGATAATTATTTACTTGGTTACGAAAATCTTCATCAAGATTGCAATTAGACAATTTATAAAGAATTTCTACTGTCTTGTCTGCCTGAAATTATATTAATTCAAACTTGCAGTAAAATTGAAAACTACTTACTGAACAAATAAAATCACACAATTTAAATAAAAACATATTAATTTACTTGTAGCAAAATTGTTGCGTATCCTATTAATGCATATATATCATACCTGCAGTTTACATTAAATATTAATGATTTCATTAATATTATTATCTATTATACCTTATAGTAGATAGTTTGACAGATATGATTTAGGGTGAGAATTATGACATTAGTCACAGCAAAGTCCATACAAAAAAGTGCAATGGGTAAAATCGTTTTAGAGTACGTCATTATTACAGCATTTTTCTCTAATTGGAGCGAATACATTTGGCGACAATCCTCTAGAATACATATTAAATAACATGACATTTGTAGTGACATTTGTAGACTGAATATTTTGTTCAGTTTCCGTGATATAAGGGATAACTGTAGATGGACATGCCTGTAATTAAATTGTTATAATTAAACGAATCACAAAGACACATACAAGAAGGTCTAAGCATAAAAAGTTTTTAGAAGTAGAATTTGATATAAATTTTATAATTTATAGTCTGCTAACAAATGTACGATAATTTTACACAATTAAAGTTAAAATTTGTGTGTAAGTATGCTATAATTTTTCTTAAATTACATTATAATCCACATATATTGCATGCGTTTTTTAGATTCTGTTTTCTGCTGATTGACTAAGATCAATCGATTTTGTCTTCTGGTACAAATTGCGTTGTCTTCTAAATCTTCTAACAGATCAGAATATAGTATAAAAATACGCTCGTTGATTCGTTGGAACGTCGAGCTTGTGTGTCTGAATTTAACGGAAAAATATAATTACACTTTTAATTAAAATTAAGACTTATATATACATCATATAAACATATTTTATTTGTATTAATTATTATATAGCAATTAAAGTCACATACTAAATTAGAATTTGTTTTTTATTTGTTATAATTTAATTTTATATGTCTTTAGAGATATATATTGTATTTTGTACATTTTTATACATGTAATAATGAATTTAATTTTATTGTTTTTATATTTAGATTGATTTATAGCATGCTTTACAATAATAATGTTAACTGACAAAATTTTTCTATCTAACAATAAAAAACCATGTTAAACCGATCTATCGATCTATCAAATTTGAATCTATCAAAGCATCTCGAAAGTCTCGAAGTTTATTATTGACTCTTTTCCGCGATGATAATTCATTATCTCGTGTGAGCGGCTGTCATTGCATATTTTGATAGTTGTGTGTATTGAAGTTAATGTGATATATTGTAATAGCAAGTTATACTAAAAACTAAACAATGTTAAATATAGCATACGCAAAGCGCACGTGTGTGCTAATATTTAAAATTATATAAAGGATCTCAAAATATTGAAAAGAGTAGATTTTCATTGATTTTTAGATTTCAGTAAAGCACATATTGACTGTGAGAATAAGTAGTTTACGAAAAATATATAATATACCGACCGTAACATAGCTGCCCAAGTCAAAGAACTTAAATTATTGACATGGTAGAAATGAAATCCCAGAAATGGAGCACAGATTCTAGCGATGTTTAAATTGTAGTCATAAATCAAGTTAAAACTGCCCAACACATTCATTAACAAAGACAACACAATCCATCCGATTATTATTCGAATTATCCAATTACGCAACCGTTGGTATTCTCTTGGTGTTCCGAGTGCTTCCAATGTATCGTCCACTATCGAAAGTTTGTGCATGCACATTTTTAATTCCTTTAAAAAAATCATGTTAACCGATATTATACGATATAAAGAGAAATTATTGGAATTTTGTATTTCGATAAAAATTATTTTTATATGTATTGAGAATGTGATAGAGAAAGAAGTTATCGAAATTTTATTAGCATTTAAATATAAGATTTTAAAAAGTTATGTTAAATTCTAATTTAAGTAATATAAATATAAATATTAATTTTATCAAGCACACTACATCTATTAATAAACAATAATAGAAACAAAAAAATTGGTCCGTTTGAAAGCTTTTTAAAAATTCATATTTACTTTTAACAGAGAGAGATTAATTAATTTTTTTAATAAAGAAGATAGTTTAACGACAAAATAAAGATTAAAAATTTAGATAATTAAAAAGTGTTAAAAATTTAAGATGTATATTTAAAATCTCTTACCTTAAAATAAAACAAGCTAACAAGCATCGACGAAATTGCGGTGATTATTATTGCTATACTATCATAGGCTCTGTAGTAAAAGGCTGGAATATAACGATTGTACGCTAGATAGTAATAGAAACACACAAAGAGACTCCATGTAGTCAAAATATACAGATAAGTGAGATACGGTCTAGGTTGTCCAAGAGGATATTCGAACAAGCTTAAACTGCAGAACGAGCCGATGATCAATAATGGTGCCAGCGCTGTCTGTATCGTCTTCGTCATAGTTTTCTGATTATCGGCTATAAATTTAAATTACATATTTTGCTGCGCGAGGCATAAATGTGTTTCAATACCTCCTGTAAGGATTTCAGTAACAGTTTTACTTTGTTTTCGTAGATTCTCTAGGAAACTTTATAATAATTACACTTGAAGATACGTTGGAAATGCCGCTCAACTAGTGAGTATTGAGCGACAGAATAAACACATAGATAATCTTGATTAGATAGCCTTTTCCTCGCGGAATTTTTATTTATACATATGTATTATTACAAGGCGTAAACGGTTGCAAATGACTATTCTTACGATATTGAGTCTTTATTATAGTCTCAAATGTATTTAACACATGACTTTTAACGTAACGATATTGGCGTTGAGGCTGATAATGACATTTTATAAACAGAACCCGAGAAAAAAAGTTTCACATATAATTATATATAATTATATACAAAATATGTCCATATATGTTTCTTTCCTGTGTAAAATTATTCTTTAATACAAAATCGATAATAATAAGAAGGAAACATAAAAAACAATTTTTATATTGTTTTTTTTACAAAAAATTTGTAGAAATAAGAAAAATTGCTTATATATAATCATATATAAGTAATTAAAAATATTTATATCTATATACAATTAAATAATTTTTCTCATTTCTTCAAAGTTGATTTTTTGTAAAAAAAAACAATGTAAAAATTATTACTTTTAATTATTATTTATTTTTCCTTCTTATTATTATCAATTTTGTATTAAAGAATAATTTTACAAAGGAAAGAAACATATATGGACATATTTTGTATATAATTATATATAATTATATGTGAAACTTTTTTTCCCGGGAAGTTAATGCGTACAATATAGCAGAGAAAAGTTGCCAATATTAATATAGGCCTTCTAGATTCGAGACATCCACTTATTTTTCAGAAACTGCACAATGCACTTTAATTATTAATATTAGCAATTAATATTAATAGCAAATAAAAGCATGATCTTTTATAAGTTTAAATAATTAAAGAGGATAAGCCAATCATTATATATATTATTGTAACTTGTTTTTATATAAAGTCAGTTACAAACAAATTCAACAAATGGAAAAATAATACATACTTACAATTTTTTTTGCAAAATGTTTTTAATTGAAAGTTGCAGATAACAACTCGTGATTTAGCATATTCTAAAATAAAAAATGCGTTAAAAGTAAGCGCTCCACAAGTTTTTAAAAAATAAAACTTAAGTGATACGTTATTATAAAAAAAAATAATTATATTATTTGTATAAAAAATTCAATATCAATAACTGGTACGCCAAATTACTATCTTGTAACAATATATATTATAGAATATAATAATATATTACGTATAAATAAAAAGTATATTTTGAAAATATTTTGAGATTATTTTATGTATAATCCAATATAAATATAATATAAAAGAATCTACAATATAAATATAATATACAAAATTAATTATCGGCAGAAAATTCATTTAAATGCCAAAATATTCGAAAGCACTCTTGGCAGTTTACTATATCTGTTTTCATTGATTTACGGAGGCAGAATATTGACATTCTTTTATCATATAGGAATAAAAGGACCATTCTTACTCTTACTCAATACACCGCAATCTCGTTGTGTATGTCTGATTATCAGGGAAGAAGAAACAAAAGTATTCATGATATATTGATGTGATATAATATATATATATATATATATATATTATAATATAATATATATATATATAAATATATATATATTATTAAGCAAGATTGTAGATAAGAGGTCGTGGATTTAGCATATTCTGAAATGAAAACATGCAGATGCAAGCGATTTTTGACGCCGAACGCGTACGCGGGAAACGGCGCGGCCGGCGGCCCGACGACACGCCGAAAGATCGTTTCAAAGAATCTTCCTTTGGACGAAGAATGTCCAAGAGGACAAATCCGGACGTTAATATCCGACTCGGAGCAGTATCTCCAAAAACTGTGTAAGATGAGACATATTTTAAGCTTTCGCTTTTTTTTCTACGATCTCTTACTTATTCCATTCTAATAATTGTTAATTTCTTTTCCATGACAATTTCTAGATTGAAAATATTTCAAAGTGGTTCCACGAAAAAGGACCTCGTGACATCGTTGTCAGTAAAGGACAATTGCATCGTGCGTCACCTTCTGGGAACAATCTCCAGTCTGAGAAGCTGAGTTGGCCTCGAGAATTCTTTGATATGGAACGTACTTTTCATCTGTAGATAAGCATATGTGAATGATAATAAAAATTATTTCATTATATTTGTTGTTTGCGATTGAATCGATCTTTTTCCACAACAAGCGATAAAATCCTTAAAACATATATGTATATGCTGGATGCACACAGGACACAGCAACGCTTTGCCACGCGGCGAAAATTAGCATTGTAGCCAATCAATTTTATACCGATTTTCTTTTGCTCTTATAGAAAGGATTAATTGACTGACTACAACGCCAACTTCCGCCGCGCGGCAAGCATTGCCGCGCCCTGTATATGCATTCAGCAATAGCATATGTAACACATATGCGCATATGTTATCTAAGTTGGAATAATTTTTTCAAAGAACGTATCTATTATATAACTAATTTGATCTGTTTTCTGTGGGCTTTAATAGCCGAAGAATTAGTTAAACTCCTGAAAACAGACGTACTTCAAGCGGCTATACAAACCAAGTGAGAACAAGATATTACGAAGGAATTGCAAACAAATAGGCCGTCAATTATAAACGATCTTTGGCGCCGAACGCGAAAGTACAGAAACAGCGACCGACGACGATACACCGAGCGTCGTTTCGAAGAATCTTCCTTGGAGGAGAAGTGTCTAAAGAGGACAAATCACCGTCAGTTATCCGACTCGGTAGCAGTATCTACAAAAACTGTGTAGTCATATTTTATAGCTTTTGGTATTTTTTCTATCTCTTATTCCATTCTGATAATTTCTGATTCCTTTTCGATGACAGTTTCTATAGGTTGAAAGTGTTAATATCAAGGTGATATCATACAAAAAAGAACCTTGATGTTGCCAGTGTAGGATTGCATTGCGAGTTTATATAATAATCACCTCTGGGAACAATTCCCAGTCTAAAAAAGAAGCTATCTCGAATTGAATTCTCTGATATGGGATGCAACTGCCCATCTACAGGTAAGCACCCGGGAAAAAAATTTTCATATAAGAACATATATAAATATATATAAACATATATATAAAAATATATAATAATATATAATTATATGCAAAAATATTTTTATATATATCTATACATATATTTTTTTCTTTTGTAAAATTATTCTTTAATACAAAAAAATGATAATAATAAGAAGGAAACATAAAAAATAATAAAAAGGATAATTTTTGCATTATTTCTTTTACAAAAAAATCAAGTTTGAAGAAATGAGAAAAATCGCTCATATATAATCATATATAAATGATTAAAAATATACACATGTAATTATATATGTATATTTATAATATATAAATATACATTATATGTATATTTATATACATGAACAATTTTTCTCGTTTCTTAAAACTTGATTTTTTGTAAAAAAAAAACAATGAAAAATTATTCTTTTAATTATTTTTTATATTTTCTTTTAATTATTATCATTTTTCTTGTATCAAACAATAATTTTACAAAGAAAAGAAACATATGGATATGTACAGACATATTTTGCATTTTAATTATAAGTATAATTATATATAATTATATATTTTTATACATGTTTTTATATATTTATATATGTTCTTATATGAAAAATATTTTCCAGGACATGTGGATAATGATAAAAATAACTATCTTATTATATTTGTTATTTACGGCTGAATCTTTTTAAACCACAAGCGATAAAATAATTTTTTCAAAGAACTTATCATCTATTATATAACTTATCTGATTTGCTTTCTGTAGACAGCCAACGAGTTAGTTCAGCTCCTAAACACAGACATACTTCAAGCGACGTACTGCTATAATAAACCAAGCGAGAACAAGATATTACGGAGGAATTGGAAACGACGAAAGGTCAACAGAGCACAAGACAGAGGATATTAATTAATTTCCATAAATTTACAACTTAAAACACCATGTCGATCGAAGCGTTATCCGGTAAAGTTTTCCTGCTGATAACTGGTGCGAGTCGTGGTATCGGTCGCCAAATCGCGATAACATTTGGTTCGATGCTGGAGGAAGACTCGCGCGTGCTTTTATTAGCGAGGAATAAAAATGCAATGCAAGAAGTTGCAGCAAATATACCTTCCAAAGTGAAAGTTTATACCATTAGTGCGGACTTGAGTAAATCAACTGATACCAACTTCAAAGGTAAATCGTTCTCGTTATCAGAATCATTCATTCGTCTTAAAATAACAATTTCATTTTTGTGTGTCTTACAGAATTCATATCGGAATCTTTGAGGGGAACTACTCTCAATGCGTTTGATCGAGTGGTCCTGGTACATAATGTTGGCTTTATCGGCGATGTCTCTCAAACTCTAAACGATATATTGGACCTGAATGTCTGGAGAGAATTCTACGATCTCAATTTTTTTGTGCCTGCCGTATTAAACGCGGTGGTCATGAATACGTTTAATAGTAAAGCTATTAAGAAGACAATTATCAATATTACATCGCCGGTAGTTATTCATCCGCGCGCTTATTATGGCCAATACGCTTCGGCAAAAGCGGCACGAGACATGTACTTTAAGGTATGTATATTTTTTAATACACAATATCTGTGTAATCATGAAATAGATATCATATTCTTTTATTTTTCTTCATATAGGTCTTTGCTTTGGAAAACCCTGATGTTGACGTGTTAAGTTACTCACCGGGACCTGTCGATACGGATATGTTTACAACGGTGTGCGAAAAACTCGCTGATTTAAAAACTAAAAAAATGTTCAATGAGATGAAAGAGAAGGGACTTGTGTTGACAACAGAACAAACTGTCAATTGCCTTGTGCAAGTCTTGAAAGAACATAAATATAATTCGGCTGATCATGTGGGTTATTACGACGATATGTGAAGCAAAAAAAACAATATTTATAGAAAGAAAAAAAACAAAATACAATATGAATATAACAACAAATAAATTTATTCTTTTACATTAAAAATAATTTTGGTCTATATTCTTAAAAAGATAACTAAAAAGGTAACATAACAAAATAATGTAAAAATAGAATTTCTCTACCCATAAATACTTTATACATTAACGTATAATTTTTCTTTAAACTTCTCTTGTTAGATAAAATAATTAATGTTTTAATAATATTTAAAGCACAATAAATATCTACAGTAGAATTGTACAATTGTATTTTTTCTAAAATCCTAGATTACAAAATTATTATATTTTACTGGTTTTATTTCACATGAATTCCATTTTGTATCTTTTCTTTCAAATTTATGGCATTAATTTAGAAAATCTTTAAGTAATACTTATAGAAAAAAAATAGATGTTTATAAAAAGTATGAACATCTTTCTTTTTAAAAGTAGATTGAGTATCAAATAAAATAAATATCAAGGTATTAAAAATCATTAATTAAAAGCTGTTTATAATAATAATTGGAATATTTTTTTCAATAATAATCTAATAATAATTGGAACATGAAAATAATGTTCTAATAATTGGGACAATTTTCAAAGATTGTATGTCACAGACATACGTATGACTTATTCACAGACATATGTATATTATATAAAAGTTTCATGTATAAAATTTATAAAAGTATGTAAAAAAATATATGCTTTACATATTGCTAAAACACACACAAATATATTATTATCTTCTCACATTTACCTAATCACTTGATTTATCTTGTAAATATACCTAGTATATGTTTCTCTTGTTAAGATAGCAAAATGACATCTGTAATTAAACATTTCCTTGATAAGATATCGATTCACTATCATCGTTTATTGGGATGTAAGGCGATGTGGCGCTTCGTGTAACTTCTCTTTGAATATATATCAATATCACAATAGTTATCACGTAGAGTCCTGCTGATAAGAACCACACTGGTAGTGGGTACAAAGGTGGCATGTAGTAGGTGTAGAAAGAAGAATACAGAGTAGCTGCCGCAAACGGCAATAACGCTTCCAGAGACGTAGCTACAGAAAAAACCTTGCCTGTTGAAACAAGAGTGGATTTAAAAAAATGTGTTCTCTGCAAGATTAACGTGTGTATCTTAGGAAAAATTGGCGACTGTACATTAGAGATGTAAATGGAAAAAAAACCGAATTGGTTTTTTTTTTATAAAATACGTTTTTTAAGAAAAAAAACCTAAGCCTCGTTTTTTCTCAAAATTTTTTTTCTAACTATCTATTTAATATCTATATTTTGCTTAACATAAGTTAATTTTTCATGATTTTTTATTTTATAGATAGTAGATTTAAATTATCATTATTTTAACCTTTACGCAGAACGAGAAAGCCAATATATTGATTCTGAAATATATTTTGAAGCAAGGACTTCAACGAATAATTATAATAAATTTTACTTTAAAAAAAGCTGTTTAGAAAAAGAATTGAAAAAATTCTCCTTTTGTAATAGTTAAATGTAGATTACATTAAAATTAATTGTATAATTATATAATTACTATTTACAATTAATTAGTTGTGCTATCGGAATTAGAAAATAATATCAAATTTGTATTTTTTCAATAAAATAAAACACGTTTTTTTCTAATGTTTTTTTCTATTAGAAAAAAAACGTTTTTTTTTACATCTCTACTGTACATACGTTTAAGAATGTTCTTTTTATCTGGCACAATTCTATGTTTTCGCTTTTCTTTTGTAATTATTTGTTAAACTCAAAAGACAAGATTTTTTACCCGTGTCCTGCGTAGGCACCGCTTTGGATAGTAAAGCACGTATCATCGGTCGAGATATGTCGCCAAACATTCCTATAGTCATTGATAAATACATATGCCAAGACTGCCATGTGAAAGCTCGTACCAGGACACTACCAAGAGCCGATATGACAGACACTATGGCAATCACAGCATCTGGAAATCCTAAATCATTCAAGTATTTCGTAAGTTCTTAATATATTATTACAGTATAAGATAACGAAGTGTGTTAAAATGTCCGTAAAGACGAACCTGCATATTTCCGCATTAATTTAATACCAGATATCGTGCCGAGTATTGTCACCACAATACCTGCAGCATTATAAATGGAGTATTCTTCTACGGTCCAGCCGAGCCGTGCGTTTGTGAACAGATATCCGATAGTGAGATAGCCCTCAAAGACAACCAAAAGTATCGTGAGACAAGCTATGCAGCTCCAAACTAACGACCTATTGAATCCACTTCTCTTTCTCACACACGCATTAATAATATCCCTCACTTGCGTCAAGTCGAATATCTTGCGAATGCCCTGTAAAGAGAGACAAAAGCGAGGATTACTCATTCATTTCCGGGAAAAAAATTTTCATATAAGAACATATATAGAATAATATATAGAAATATATAGAAACATATATAAAAATATATAATTATATATAATTATACATAATTAATTGCGAAATATGTCCATACATATCCATATATGTTTCTTTTCTTTGTAAAATTATTGTTTAATACAAGACAAATAATTACACTAAAAAGAAAACATAAAAAATAATTAAAAGAATAATTCTTGCAGTTTTTTTTACAAAAAAATCAAGATTCAAGAAATAAAAATAATTGTTAATATATAATTATATATGTACCTATATTTTTAATCATTTATATATGATTATATATAAGTAATTTTTCTCATTTCTTCAAACTTGATTTTTTTGTAAAAAAAAAAACAATGTAAAAATTATCCTATTAATTATTTTTTATGTTTCCTTATTATTATCATTTTTCTGTATTAAAGAATAATTTTGCAAAGGAAAGAAACATATATGGATTTATATGGACATAATTTGCATATAATTACATATTCTTATATAAAAAATTTTTTCCCGAGTTTGGAATGTTCATTAATTCATCTTATTGTTAGTCTCCAAACCGCATTGTTTGTCCACTTTCAAAAGCAAATTTGACTTAATGAACCCTTTGAGACACCTACGGAAGTACGACTGTGTACAGTTTCCGGGACGAAGAGTAATATGTACAACGTCGCCAGGATACAAAGCACAGTTGCGACACTGAATACAGCGGTGTAACCGTATGCCTTAAGTATCACCGGACCAGAGAGCAATCCAATTAGTCCACCAAGAGATAACAGCGCCTCTAACCAGGCTAAATGCCATGCCCGCTCGTTATCGTCTATCATATCAGTGATGTAACACGTTGAAGCTAATATCAATATGCTTATGCCACCCAGGAGAGCGCTAGGGATGAAGGCTATCAGCAAATACCAAGGTACAACGTCCCAATCAGCCATTATAGAGAGCAGAAGATAAGTTATGGATATACCTAAAAAAAACGAACGTTAAATAAATAAATAATTTAAATGTAATTAGGATTACAAAAACTGTATAAATAATATAACAATTATATTTCCTAAAAATTGTTTAGGAAAACAGTTATATGTTAAATTTATATTTCTTAAACATTTTTATGAATCATATTCTCTGATCTATTATTATCTATCTCTTTATATCCCAGTAAATGAGAACAGATTGAAAAAAAATTCAATTCAACGTTCGCGAATGCGTGCTTCTGAAAATCTGACTCCATTTCAGTGCCAAATGCCTTTGTATTCATTTAGAAATTGCACGAATCGCATTTTCTATATGCCATTCAATCCAAAAAAAAATTCAGCTTTAAAAAGTAAGTCGTGAACTGGCTAATTCAAAATTCTAGATAGGAAATGCTGTGATTTCAATCTAATTAAATTGCATTGTTTCAATCCATCTAAATTTAAAAAATATATTTTTCTTTTGGATTTAGATGGATTGAAACAATGCATTTCCTATAGTCACAATTTTTATCCTAGTCACAATTAATATAATATAATAATATTATATATTAATATTGTATTAAAAATATTATATCATATTCATATTATGAAATAGAAATCCATAATTCATTTCCACGAAGGCCAATCCATTTCAATCCATGAATTAAAATTTTTTAATCCATTTTAATCCTTTCTCGTTTATTAAGACTTTAACATTCAATTATTATGATTCAATATATATATATTTCTAAAAGTGAAGAAGTTTCTTTCTGATCTCTACAGCGGCATTCGTATCTATTAAAAAATGTGATTATATACCTATGTATCCTGAAAGCATAAGAGGCTTCCTCCCGTACTTGTCACTCCAGGGTCCCAGAAATAACGACAGGATCGAGGGGAAAATACTTTGCAAGAAGGCTTTAGCTGTCACAATTAGACTCGTGTACGGCTGGACCATAGAATCGATTTTGAGCGCCTCCTCGCTGGTGCTATTGTTATGGAGTATCTGACACTCCGTTTCGTTCAGCCTCAACGTTTCGAGGCACGTACGGTACAGTATCAGATCTGTCAAGATAGTGCCTGCAAAAAAAAAAATTGCGCGTCCACACAGCCGTATAGTGACTGAGACGAAGAGATGGTTCGTTACCTGACATCGTCAAGGCAATCAGCAGCAGCATCAGGGGCGGTTGCACGAGCAAATAGCGTCTCCATTTTGGCATAGTTTGGTCCATTTGGTCCATTATCTTCCTACGAGGCTTATCAAAAGCCTATAAACACTCTCTACGCGGTGACACAGTGACGAATGCTTGATAAAACGGCCTGCGAGCGCATTCATTGACGCGACTTAATTTGATGGTAATAAATATAAGAACTGCAGCAGATAAGCAATTGCGATACGCCGCGCCGCGGTTGTCTCTCGTCCAAGTATATCCGTCCAAGTATCCATTTCTTTGTTTCAGAAAATTGCTTGTGTATATATATATCACGTACACTCTACAGTCTACATCCGTGTTCTATGCGTGTGTACGTGCAGCTTTGTGCACAATGCGCGTGAATGTATGCAGAATGTTTTCGAGCTCGTTTCCCTGCATGACGTAATCTGATGCATTTTGGCCATGAGACTGCGACAATTGCGTTTTCGAAAGTTCGTGCGTGAACGATACATGGTTAAGATTCACGCTGTGAAATGTTCCCAAATTACGACGAACGGCGCGCGAGAAGGTGTGCCTTTTTGCTTTTCTCGCGGAACATGCGTGGGCGGAGATTTAGGAACGCGTTTGACAGATCCACACTCGATCAGCTGATCTGTGATTTGACAACATTTCAGCGTAGGCTAGAATCGTTCTCAGCTGATCACGGCTGACAAGGAACGTCGGTAAAGTAGCGGCACGTTGAAGATTTCTGTAATATCAACCTTTCTTGTTACATTATATATACATATATATATCGTATATATTTATATATGTTTATATGTATATATATAGTTTATAGTTTATGCCAATGTCGCAATTTCGAAAATTTCTATATTATCAACTTTAATGGAAATTAATAAAATATAATTTGTCATTTTCTCATTATTTATTGCTTTATAACTCTAATAAATGAAAATTTAATATAAATATCACTTTTCTAACATCTTTACTAATTTGGAAATAAAATTTCCAATATATGACTTGCTCGAATCGTGGAATCGTTTGAAATTAATGCAATGTTCAGAAATATAAAAGAGACCGGAATTTATACTCCGGACTCATTAGAATAAAAGGCACGTTGGGATTGCATTCCATTTTCGTATTTATGGCAAAAGAAATAATAGACAATTGTTTACCGCAAAATATATCTAACTTTTATAATGTAAATTGTATTATTTTTCCCTAAATTTTATTTACATCAAACAAATATATAATATAATAAAAAGAGAAAAAAATTTTAAGAGAAAAATAAATTTTCAAGAAATAACTTATTTAATAAGCTGCAGGCTTCATTAATTAATTAAAAAATGCATATATTTGCAATCCATTTTTTATTTTTATTATGCAGTTTTCGTTTATTTAATATGAATTAATTGTCGTGTAGGTATAATTTAATTATAATATAATGTATATCGATTTATCTGTATCGAGGTAAGACAATTATAATACATTGCAGCGTATTTCGTATTTCAATAAAATAAACAGCTAGTATACAAAATTGTGCATGAAAATGTAGAGAAAGAATTTCTCATCTATATCATATTAGGGTAGTTTAATATATCATATATTGTATATTATGTATAATATTTAAAAAGTCGAATACTAAAATTGTGAAAACCCTGCCTGATTCGAGTTCCATCAGTCTCCTCTAATCTTAAATTTTGCTTTAAAAAATTGGATTATACATATATACAAAATATATTCAATACTAAAACAACGCTATAACTTGAGAGAAAATACCTGTTGAGCTGTTTGCTTTTGTTACTTGATGCGATTCATGTCAGAGAGACTCCGGTTTTTTTCCAGCAATATTTCATAGAAATACACGTGACTTCAATTCCAAGTCCCAGTCTACAATAGGCATAGTAATAAACTTTAAAGCCATAGGAAGTTGACCAATCGTAGTCAATTATTCTCCTCACATTCGACTGTGATTGTTGCGACTTAAAAGGCTCACTATTATCTATTATAGACCGGGACTAATCGGATAATTCAATAGAACTTCTTTATGCTAAACTAGTGTACGCTTACACTTGAAATGGAATAGATATATATATGTATATATTTGTGAAATTTGGTGAAAGCAGGATATAAAAAGTTTTTAGTGCAATCTCCAGTGTAGTATAGCGCGGTTTAGTACAGCGACGAAGAGAAAAGATCCCATGGATTTATGGTTTCTTCCACATCTCGCTCAAGTGAATTTAAATCTTGTGATTTTTAGTTTCAGGGATAAAACAATAAAAGTATACAAATGCTAGCATAAAAATATGAGTATTTATGTGGTATATTAACAATATACAGAGAGAGTTTATAAGTACAAACGCCGAGATAGTTCTTACATTCTAATCCCACTCTCCAATATACATAGCACGCGGGGTCGGAGGTATTACGCCTCTCGTCGGGATCGGTAACCTTCCGTATATGTGATTATACGGCGACTCATTCCTGTTGTCCGAATCTGAAAGCATAGCAGCAATTATTACTAATAAACGTGATTATAAAACAGCTTAATATGAAGCAGCCATACGCCGTATTATTTTTCCACTCTCTCTCTCTCTCTACATAAAAAAATCACTTTCTATATTTATTTCAAAATACCATCTAAAAAACAAATTAATTTTGAGTAATAAAAAATAATAATAAATAACAAAAGTTAACAAAAAAGTCTCTATCTAAAATAATAAGTCTCAGATGGAGAGTTGGCGAGATTCTAAGTTTACGTGACGCTATACTGTGTGCTGCACTACTAATTTACTTAATAGCAATCGTTTTTAGATCAATAAGAATTGATTATCACTTAATTATGCCTTACCAAGCCCGCTTTCGAAGCTTCTGGCGTGATACATAATGGGCGGTCGATGGGCCGGTAGATGCCCGTATATCTGGGAGGATTGACTACTAGCGTAAGCGGCGCCCACGTAAGACGGCGCCGGCTGTGCCCTGGGGTGTCCTCGAGGCGGAAGAGGACCCATCTTGCCGTGACCATTTCTCGCCATTTTAACAAAATTCGGCACACGTGCCCGTAAACCGCAATAATATGGATCGTCTGAAACACGTAACAAAAAGTCACGATTTGAACACGGGACATGTTTGATGAGCGAAATTGCACGTACAATAAATAAAATGCAATTAATCTCTTAAAACACGTCGTTCCTCACCATATTTTTTCCTATCGTCGTGTTTACTTCGCTTCTCCTCCATCATGGGGTGCTTCATCGCCCTGCCGTAGTCGTCCTCTATATCGTCGTAATCAGGCTGAAAATATAGATGCCGAAGTAGTATATTTTTTTGAGGAGATATTCCAGTCTAGAGGCCAAAATTTTTTATGCTATTTTTGAGAATTTTTTTAAAAGAAAGTATATAAAGTTTTTTGACACCCGGCTTTTTCCTACATATTTATACATATTTGAAGTATGTTTCAAAATATTTGTATTTAAAAATAACTATAAATAAGCGCTGTATACGATATATATATATATACTGAGGTCATGAAAAAAAATTAGTTCCCGTGATATCTCGAAAACCGATTGATCAATCAAATCGGGCTTGTGCACACATCTTTAGATGCACATGCGTGCATCTACAACCCCTACCACGATGATAAAGTCAAAATATAAATTTTTACACCCCTTTAATGATTTTAAAAAATTGCAAAAATTGAAACTTAATTTTCAAAATGTCAATTTTTAAATTTTCAATATTTTTTTTCGTTCTGGTATCTGCTATAACCAAACTCATACTAATTAAGAATTTCTTTAATTTTTTTGTTTTAAATGAGCAGAACAGCCGGAATTATGGGAGCGGTGGACTAATTTTTTTTTCATGACCTCAATATTATATTGTATACAGCACGTATTTATATTTATTCTTAAGTACAAATATTTTTTAACATACTTCAAATATGTATAAATATGTAAAAAAAAACTTATTCCAAAAAACTTTATACTTTCTTTTAAAAAAATTTGTAAAAATAGCATAAAAATTTGGCCTCTATATGGACTAGAATACGCCTTTAACTTAACGTCGTAAATCTACTTCAACTTAACGCACGTTTTTAACGTTTACCTTAGGGATACCGTGGCCGTAGAGATTTTCTCGAGGCGGCAATTTCGGCGGCCTCTCCGCGCGCCGATGATGGTAACTCGTCGACTGCATGTAGATCTGCTCCCGCGAGTCCCTGTCCGCCGACATTATTTCGCTGGGACCCACGGACGACGACACGCCAGCCACGCTGTAGGGATCCTCGTCGGGTATTGGTATTCTAGGTCTATTCTTTATATCCACCGGCCTCTGTAGTGCTAAAACTACATTAAAAAAAAATACAATACAACGAAATGATACAAGCTATTCGAAATCGATATCACGATTGCCGCCGCCTCAGCAAACGGGAATGAATTAAAATAGATTAAAAAATGCATTTCAACGTTCGCGAATGCGTATTTCTAAAAACCTGAATCCACTTCAAAATGCCTTTATATTCATTTATAGGAATTGCATGAAGCACATTTTCTATGCCATTCAATCAAAAAAAAGTCTGCTTTAAAAAGTAAATCGTGAATACTAGATTAATTCAAAATTCTAGATAGGAAAAATGCAGCTTTTCTAATTAAATTAAAAAAAAAAATTTTCCGTGAAAATGGATCATGTTATGAATTAAAAATTGTGATTAGGAAATGCATTGTTTCAATCTATCTAAATCCAAAAAATGTTATATATTATAATATATTAATATTATATTATATTCGTGTTATAAAAAATAAAAATGCATTAGATAGAGATAGAAATGCATTCATGTTCACAAAGCCAATCCATTTCAATCCGTGAATTAAAAAATTTTAATCCTTTCTCGTTTACTAAAAGATTCATTTATTCTAATTCCCTTCCACAAAGAAACGTTAATATCCAAATCCAGGTGAATCGAAATAAAGAACATCGACTGTGTTCCATATTTAGACAAAGTTTATCATGAGAAGATTAAAGAAAATAAGTAAGTAAAATCTTGTCTCTTAATTAACTTCTAACGCGATTTTATAATCTCGGCCTCAATTAAACAGACATTATAGACATCGAATATTGTTCGCAAGTATATAGAAATTTCTATGTAGCGTTTAATGTATGTCACACGCTTTCCAGCGGCCGCGGATATACCTGGTGGGAGCTTCGACTTGAGCATGTCCAATCCTACGACGTTGACGATGAGCACCCATACGGGGCACTGAAGCAAGTCGGCTTCCGTTCTCACGAATATGATAGCGCTCAGGCACTGCATCTCCAATCGCCGTCTGTCCGGGTAGGCCCGCCGCGTCTCGCGCGACAGATTCGTTTGGAATTTATTCATGTCGAACAGCTGAAACGTGAAGCCGGTTCAAACGCGTTCAACGGTCGGCACACAAGCCGTTCCGGCGATATTAAGGAGAAAGCGGTGCGGCGCGCGGTGGTTGCGTCACCCGCGCCGCGCGCGCGGCTATAATATGGCATCAATCGCGGCTTCCCCGACGCGGGGGGGGGGGGAGTGACGCGTAATAAAAAAAAGCGCGATTATCGACGGAAGGAGCAAAACTAATAAAACGAACAACGCGAACGCGCGGGGGAGCCATATCCTTTTAGCCAGGAAGCGAACGACGATGACGACGACCTATACGAGCGGCGGAATTTTTCGCTCTCCTTTCGTACCCGGGCGCGCGCGGCGTATATATGTGATTTCCTGACGATAACGAGATTTAAACGCCTCTTATTATACGGTTCGGTTGCTTCGTAGTTTTAATTAGAAAGGCGATGCGGTTTCTCTATCAGCTGCGTGCATTCTCGCGCACACACGAAAACAACGTCCGCGATAAAGCCAACACACGTGTGCGATCCCCTCGCGTGCGCGCACCTCCGGCGGCGGCAGTGGCGAGGGAAAACGCCGTGTAGCTTTTCACTGTTATTATTATCACTATTATTTTTATTATTTTTAATTGGTAGAAGTAGGCAAGTGTAACTGAGAACACTCGCGCCCCATCGCGCGATTGACCCATTTTGATGCTTTCGCCGATAAATATTTTCACGAAAGAAATCCAACGCGCGCGCGCGGTTAAGAAACCGCGAAAACATTAACGGTAACCCACCTTTCCGGGTTTCTCGTGCTCGAGCGCACCCTGCGAATTACGTATGATCTCCGGACCGATCGCGTTGTCCTCCTGATTCGTCGATTTCACATGCACGTTATTTTTACATAATCTCTTGATGAGAATGTTCCCCTGCTCGTCCATCTTTATTTTCACTCCCTGATTTATGTGACGCTTGGCCTCCTCCGTTTTCGGGTCTCGCATGGGATTGTCGAATCCGCAAAGCCCTATCCTGTAAATCAATTTGCCGAGTGGTGTATAATAGCGCGTGTATAACATGATAACATTATTAACTTAATGTATTCATACAAATTATAATACGTTGCTTCTCGGCAAAGCTTTTTGAAGAGTATCTATACATTTATATGACTTATTGAAATATCTTCCTGTCCAAGATACTTAAATAAGAGATTAATTGAGAATTGAATTACATGTTTCTCGATCGATATGAAAAATTATCACAGTGTATTTCAGAATAATTATATTTCGACAAGAGATATTATATTAAATAATGTGAAGCTTTATAAAATCTAAATGGTCTGTGTATTTACATGGCATTTTTTTTTCTCATCTTACTTTAATTAAGAAGCCGTAAGTACTCCGTATAGTTTAAAAAGTTACAAAAATTAGCAGGACGGATATAAACAATTCGTATATCAAATTTATATATATGCGTGTACCTGAATCCGTCAAATCCGTCGTTCGAGCCATTTATCGTGAGGACAGGCGCTCTGGCATACGCTTTCGCGACCCGTCTATTCCTCTCGAAGACGATAACTTTCGCCCAAATTTCATCGTCTATCTGATTCCATTTATCTAAGACCTCCTGTATGTGATCCTGCAAGAGAATAAGACAGGCAAAAAAATAAGCAGCCTGGATAAATCAGTTACTATAGCGCATCACAATGCTGATATTAAAAGCATCCATTTATATATTCAGTTATTTCATTCTAACGAAACTATTTGTATATGTATGTGAATTATGAATATGAATAATCAGGGTTGGGAAGTAACTCGTTACTTGTAACAAAGTTACAGTTACAGTTACTTTTTTTCAATAACTGTAACTTAACTTCGTTACTTTCTTTCCATGTGTAATTGTAACTTAACTTACAAGGGAAGTGTCAAATTCTGATTTTAATAAAACTTGGTACACTTTGAGGTCACAAATAGATGAATTTAGAAATTATCAGTTGGTGCTAAAAAACAATTTAAAGGGATGAAACCACCCCTTATATGTAAATTAATTTTTTTTTCTTTTGTTATATCTTGAAAACTATTCAAGATATTAAAAAATTTTTTATACAAAAGTTTTACTGTAAAATTACCTCTATTCATTTACGTTAATAGAATTTTTTTTAAAATTGATTATTTTCAAATAATTTTTTAA
>NW_012026830.1:2742973-2743306 GCF_000956235.1 Wasmannia auropunctata
CTTGCCAGCCCGCTCAGAGATGTGTATAAGAGACAGCTAATATGGCTATTCAATGTAACCGATCCAGGATTACGATTGATTAGGTGGCGATTAAAACTAGAAGAATACGATTACGAAATCGTACACAAAGCCGGAAAAGGTAACACAAACGCGGACGCGCTGAGTAGAAATCCGATACTCGGAGACTCGACGGTGAGCGTTATCACACGCGAAGAAGAAGAGACAACGAAAGAATACACCGCGGACGAAAAGCGGCAGATACTCTTTGAATATCATGACTCACCGATAGGAGGACATCAAGGAGTAGCGAGAACACTAAATCGAATTCGATTA
>NW_012026830.1:2743356-2745234 GCF_000956235.1 Wasmannia auropunctata
CACGTTAACATCAGGGTTTTCCAGAGCAAATACCTGCATGAAGAAAAATGCACATAAAAGAATATTATATCTATTTTATAGATTATAGAGATATTGTGAATTAAAAAATATATATATACCTTAAAGTACATTTCTCGTGCTGCTTTCACGGAAGCGTATTGGCCAGCGCCAGTGCACGGTTGAACTGCAAACATGGATGTAATATTGATAACCGTCTTTTTAATAGTTTTACTAGCAAACATATTCATGACCACCGCGTTTAATACGGTAGGTACAAAAAAGTTTAAATCGTAGAATTCTCTCCAGATTTTCAAGTCCAATAAATCGTTTATTGCTAGAAAGAAATCGCCCGGGGAACCAACATTATGTACCAGAATCACTCGATCAAACGCGTTGAAAGTAGTTCCCCTCAATGATTCCGACATGAATTCTAGGACACATAAAAATAAAATTATTGTCATAAAATTGAAATTCTTTCTGGTCATTGCATCCATACGTGTCCAAAATATTTTAAAAATAAGAATGATTAGCTTTGAATTTAGTATCAGTTGATTTTAGAGGTATGCGAATAGTTCGAATTCGAATCGAATCGAATCGAATCACAGTGGATTTCGTGATATTTATTACGTTTAATAATTAACATGTAATGTAAATCTGGGAAAATTTGAATCAGATTCGATTCGTATTCGAATTAAAGAGATATTCGACTCGATTCAATTCGATTTTGAACATATGTTATAAAAAATTCGACTTGATTCGATTCGATTATGCAAATGCTTGATTCGCACATCTCTAGTTGATTTATTCAAGACCACACGATTTACCTTTTAATTTGGTATCAGTTGATTTACTTAAGTCCGCACTAATGGTACAGACTTTCACTTTGGACGGTATACTTTTTGCAACTTCCTGCAACGCATCCTTATTCCTCGCTAATAAAAGCACGCGCGAATCTTTCTCCAGCATCGAACCAAGTGTTATCGCGATTTGGCGACCGATACCGCGACTCGCACCAGTTATTATCATAAAAACTTTGCCGGATAATGCTTCGACCGACATGGTGTCCTATGACTTATGTCGCAAATTTCGGGAAACTATTTAGTAGCCTCTGAATTGTGCTCTGTTGACGGCTAGGGTTCACCATTTGCAATTCCTTTGTAATATCTTGTTCTCGCTTATTGGCTTGTACTTATACAGTCACTTGAAGTACATCCGCTTTCAGGAGATAAACTAAATCGCTAGCTGTTAAAGGTTAAAGGTCATAAAAACTAAACTAAATAAGTTTACAGATAAGTTTTTTGAAAAAAAAGGAATGATTCTATTTTGGAACATATACCTATATATATATTGGGTAGTAACTAGTTAATTAAAAGTTAAATAAAAAAATTAAGTAGTTGATAACTTTTAACTCAACTGAGATAATTTTAAATGAGTTAATTTTTAACTTCAATAAATTAATTTTTTTTAAACACAAACTTTAACTTATCATTTTTCTTAAGTTAAGAAATTTCTTTATTTCTCTAAACGGCAATATTGTTTTTCTATAAAATTCTAAATATTTTAGCGAATTAGTTTAGATAAATCTTAAAGCTCAAAATTATATTCGTAATCGGGCGCGATGTTTTCAGTGTCCAAAGGTGTAGAGAAATTGACAAACTTAGAGTTCTGTTTTACGCATGATGCACACAATGCATAATTTATCTTTGTTTAACATTCTGTAAATAACAAAGACAACATAAATGACGCATTATGCGTAAACTGTAGATATAATGATACAGCGTTTAATTATAACAACAATAGCAAATGCTCTCTGAAGGCAACCTTATTATTAGAATAAAAAGGCGATGTTTATTAAAACAAATCAAATATTAAAATTTG
>NW_012026830.1:2750601-2759185 GCF_000956235.1 Wasmannia auropunctata
CGACAAGAAGCTTCTAATTTCTACCGCGATATAACGTCGTCACCGTCAACCCGGAGTTCGTGGCTGACTAGGAAGGGCCCTTAAAGCCCACTAAATAAGTTTACAGATAAGTATTTTGAAAAAAGAAATAATTTTATTTCGGGAACAAGTATATATGTATATACATATATTACATGCAAGATTGGGAAAAAATTAGTTAATTAATTAAAAGTTAAATGAGAGATTTTAAGAAGATAATAACTTTTAACTCAATTTAAATAATTTTAAATGAGTAAACTTTTAACTTTAATTAACTAATTATGTTTAAAACACATAAACTTTAATTTATTAACATTTTTTCTAAGTTAAAAAATTTTTTTGTTTTCATAAACGTCAATGTTATTTTTTCGATAAAATTTTACACATTAGAGAATTATTAGTTTAGATAAAACTCAATAATCGTAATGGACGCGACGCTTTCAGTGTTCAAAGGTGAACGGAAGTCGATAAACTTAGGATGCATTTTGTTTTTATACGCATTGTGTGCATAATGCGCAATTTTATCTTTGTTTAACATTCAGGTGAACAACAAGGGTAAATAATGCATTGTGTATGAACTATAGATAAAATCACACAATAGCGTTTATATTATATTAGCAGCAATAGCAACAGCAATGCTCTTCGCGATGTCCCGAACACAATTTTATTATTAGAATAAAAAGTCTAGTATGCTTATTAAAGCAAATCAAATATTAAAATTTGTTTATCCATGTTGTAATTGTTTTATTATTTAGATTCAACGCAAGATCATTTTTACAAATTACGACATTCTGATTCACTGTAATGCTTTTAAAATTAATTCTTAATTTAACTTGAGCTAATTTAATCTTATCTCAACTTTAACTTTAAATTACTTTTTTGTTTATGCAATTTTAAACGTAACTAAATTAATTTTCTAAGCCATTAACTTTGAGTGTCTATGACTAATTTAATCTTATCTCAACTTTAACTAAATTACCTTTTTGTTCATGCAATTTTAAACGTAACTAAATTAATTTTCTAAGCCATTAACTTTGAGTGTCTATGACTTAGTTAAAGAAAAATATTAACTTACCTAACGTTGATTATATATACATTATATGTTCTAAGGATTTTATTGCTTGTTGTTTAGAAATTTAGTCAAATAAGATAAAAAATATAATAAGATTGTTTTAATTATACACATGGTTACAAAATATCCTCACTTGTAAATGGAGACTATACGTGTCGCATACACCAGAGGATTCAGTAACAACTTAGCTTATTCTTCCTCAGACCGAGGATTGTTCTCAGAAGTGATAAACGCGTGCAACTACTTCTTTGCTACTGACAGCGAGATCCTTTTTCGTGATACACAGCAAACAAAAATGAATTGAAATAGGTAAATAGAAGTGAATTCATTTCGGCATTTCCAAATTGGCGCTTCTGATTTTTCGAATCCATTTGAATCCAAAAATATAATATAATACGGACATTAATACGTCAGAATTCAACATGGTGAATAGCTCAATTCGTATTTCAATTTATTTGAATCCAAAAATAATATAATAAAAACATGAATACATCTTCGGACTCTAAATTAAGCGCCAACTCGGATAAATTAAAATGAATTACAATTTGCAATTTATTATGAATTAATTTTCTGGGTATCCCACTCAATAAATGAGAATGGAAATAGATTGGAAAAAAATGTATTTCAACGTTCGCGAATGCATACTTCTAAAAATCTAAATCCATTTTAATGATCAAAGTTCTTGTATTTATTTATTTATAAAAATTGCATGAAGCACATTCTAAGCCATTCAATGCCATTCAATAAAAAAACATTCTGCTTTAAAAAGTAAATTGTGAATACTGATTAATTCAAAATTTTAGATAGGAAAAATGCAATTTTTTTTAAATTTAATTAAATTCAAAAAAAGTTTTTCCGTGAAAATGGATGATGAATGTTATTCAATTAAAAATTGTCACTAAGAAATGCATTACTTCAATTCATCTAAATCCAAAAAATATTATATTATATTAATATTATATTATATTCGTATTATGACAAAATAGAAATGAATTTATTTTTCCACGGAGGCCAATCAAAAAATTAAAAAATTTTAATCCATTTTAATCCTTTCCCATTTATTGAGTAATAAAACGCATTCAACTTAGAGTCTGTCATTGGAAAGAAATTAGAAATTATCAGAATGAAATACGAGATCGTAGAAAAAATATCAAAGGCATAAAACATAGCAGCATATCTTACAGCTTTTCATTGCAGTAAACGAAAATGGATTGAAATAAATTTGATTTCTTGGAAATGAATGCATTCCTATTCCATAAAATGCGAATAATGTTTCCTATTCACAATTTTGAATGAGTAGCATTCGTGGTCTATTTTCATAAATAAAAACTTTGCTTTGAATTAATTTAAATAGATTGCAGCAATAAGGCATTTTCTGTCACAATTTTGAGTAACATTCATGGTCCATTTTTACGGAAAAAGTTTTTTTAAATTCGATTGGATTGAAAAAAAATCTGCATTTGCTACCCAGAACTTTTAATAGTTTTAATTAATCAGTATTTACGATCAATTTTTTAATCAACTCATTTTTGAAATGAAAGACATAAAAAAATGTAATTTATATAAATAAATACAAAGGCATTGGACACTGAAATGAATTTTCAGAAGTACACATTTGCGAAATGGATTCTTTTCATTTTAATCCATTTTATTTTAATCCATTTTTGTTTATTGAGTTGTAAATACTGTTTCGAGTAGGATAATCGATGGTGACTTGTCTTCTCCAACAATCCTCATCCAAGGAAGTCTTCGAAATGATCGACATAAGTGTCATCGTTTCCGAACGCGTTCGGCATCAAGAATCTAGCATCTCCTTGTGCGTGTGTGTGTGTTTATATTTTAGTATATGTTAAATTTATATAGATAACGCTTATATTTTGCTTAAAGATTATATAAGATTATATATGTCACATCGTGAACACTTTCCCTTTTTTTCCTGCTAATTAGATGTAGTGTAGGTACTTATAGCGATATTCCTATGTTAATTAATTAATGTTGATACTCCGCCTCCGTGGAGCAAATAGATACTAAACCGCCTAGAGTGCAATATTTTAGCATTTAAATCAATTTTTTTTTCAATTTGTTATTGTAGATATATTTCTTCTAAATTATATTTATATTGTATAAAATTATATAAAATAATGAAGAAAAAAAGGAGCTAATGAAGGTCGAACGCGATACTTGGAACGTGTAAAATTCAATCGTTTTAATAAATATTATATCATCATAACAGCAGTTGAATGTTTAGTCTCTGATTTGAGTTATCTTAAAAGTTTCATTGAAATCGGTGGTGGGACATTTTCGGAAAATCAGCCATCGAATGATCTTAGAAAGGCAATACATCAAACGTACGGTAGAGAGAATAGAGGTCAAAACGTAACGTGGAATCACAGAACATTGGTAAATAAATATAAAATAAATATAAAAAATAAGTGAAAGTTGCAGTCAAAAGATAGTCAGAATTTAAAAATTGTAGAAATATAACAACCAGTCCAGAATATTAAGTGTATAGAAAGGCAATACATCAAACGTGGCAGAGAGAATAAAAATAAAAACGTAACGTGGAATCGCAGAACATTGATAAATAAATATAAAATAAATATAAAAAACAAATGAAAGTTGCAGTCAAAAGATAGAATTTAAAAATTATAAAAATGTAAAAATCAGTCCAGAATATTAATTAATGTGTATACACAATCACAGTCAATATGGAAATGCTTTGAATCTTCGTTTCTTTTTATTTTAAATAAGTTATTCTATGCATTATGTCTATAATTTTATTTATGCTTATAATTATACTTTTACGCACTTCTGCGCCAGAAACAATAGACTAACAGTTCTGTATTACCTATATGTGTGTCAGTCGACGATATAAGCATCAATTAAGATATATAATTATATATTTTCATATGTATTTATATGTTTTTATATGAAAAATCTTTTTACACGGGGGGATATATGAAAAAAGAGAAATATTTGGGAATCCCACAAATTGAGTGAAACAATTAAATTTAATGAACCAAATCGAGATCTGCGAATCGTTTCTGTCTCGAGATGGAACAACGCGGAATCGCTTTTTTGAAACGTTTGATGACTGGGGACAAAAAATGGATTATC
The DNA here is from genome assembly GCF_000956235.1 of Wasmannia auropunctata. Classification (NCBI taxonomy): domain Eukaryota; kingdom Metazoa; phylum Arthropoda; class Insecta; order Hymenoptera; family Formicidae; genus Wasmannia; species Wasmannia auropunctata. The sequence continues at coordinate 2,754,809 of NW_012026830.1, forward strand.
TACAACAATATTATAAACGCAAGAAATCTTGATCCAAGCCTGATGAATCGTAGTAAACGGTTGCCAAAAGCGAATTGCACTCACAGAAGCTCCGTATTTGATGGGACTGGCAAAACGTGGTGTATTACGAACTGCTCCCGCAAAAAGCTAATCAAGGAAATTAATAAATTAATCAAGCGGCCGGAATTGGTAAACAAAAAGAGTTGTCTTCTACCACGACAACGCAAGACCATATCTTTAGCGACACGGTAAAGATTGCGCATGTTCAGCTAGGAAATGATGCCTCATCCGCCGTACTCGCTCAACACTTGTTCCGTACTTGCTCCTCCGAATTACCATATTTACTCTGCAGAACCATCTTGATGGGAAATAATTTAATTCTTTGGAGGCTGTCAACAATGGATTAGACGAGTTTTTCGCTCATAAATTCTGGACCCTCTACACAAGCTTTATGAAGTTATCAGAAAGATACAACAAAAGATAATCGATCAAAATGATCAATGCAACAGATTAATAGAGTTATTATAATAGATTGAATAAATTCTTTGTTTTATTTTAAGGGAAAAAAACGACCCAAACTTTCCGCCAATATACTATATAGAGACCATAGTTTTAAGTTTTTATATTATTTATTATATTAAATATTCATTATAAAATAATGTAACTTTAAAATTTAATATTTTAACATTACAAAAACATTACAAATCGTTACTTTATAATAAGTAACGCGCGCGCATTATTTTTAAAATTAGTAACAAGAGTTTTTAAAAAAGTAACACATTATTTTTATGAAATAACATTCCCAATGATTTATCAATGATTATAGAAATGTTTGATAATAACGTATCTCGACCGATGATATACGTGCTTATATCCAAAGCAGGACACAGGTATGACCTACACATGACACAGGAAATTTGTCTTAATTTTGATTTTAAATATAATAATTATCAAAAAAAGCGAAAACTTAGGATCGTATTAAATAAAATACATTTTAAATGTACGTATGTAATTGCTAATTATAGTTTTTCCTAGGAAACGTATATTAATTAATCTTACAAAGAATATATTTTAAAACGTACTCTTATTAAACAGGGAAGGTTTTTTTGTGGCTACGTCTATTCGGAGGCACTATTATTTGCAGCAGCTACTCTGTATTCTTCTTGTCACCTATTATGTGTTACCGGTGTGATCCTCATTAGCAATACTCTGCGTCATAGCTATTGTGATATTGATATCACAATCAAAGACAAGTTATAAGAGGCATTAATAAACGAAGATAATGACTCAATATCTAATCAAGGATATTTTTAACCACAACCCACACTGTATAAAATATTTTTTGTGAATCATTTTATAAAATTTTTTCTTAAATATTTCGAAATATTTCGTAAACACTTGTAAAACATTTTAAATTATTTCATTAAAATGTTTTACAAAAATATTCTAGAAATATTATACAAATATCGTAAAAAATATTTCTGTTAAAACATTTCGAAAACTCTGATTTCCTAGACATATTTATATTGCAGAAATATTTCAAATGTTGCATGAAACATTTTGGAAATTTTGGAAATTTTTAATATTTTATGTTGTGTAGGAGATAACTGTTGATATTTCAATAAGAAAAAACGAATGTAAAATATAATCACAAGATAAATGTTAAGTGATTAACTAAACGTGAGAAGAGAATAACCTTATATGTATATTTTAACAATATGAACTAAGCCATGCATTCTTTACATTATAAATTTTATGATTACTGATAAGTACATTAAGAACCATTTTGTAGAGAGTACAAAAATAGCGTATAATAGGTGTACAAAGAAGAATAAAAAATAATGCCTCCAATGATGTAGCCACAGAAAAACACCTTCTCTATTGAAATAAAAGTACATTTTAAAATATATTTTCTGCAAGATTAATGTAAGTATCTTAGGAAAAATTAGCGACTATACGTTTAAGAATATTTTTTATCTGCCACAATCCCAAGTTTCCGCTTTTCTTTTATAATTACTTATCTAAATCAAAAGACAAGATTTTAACTGTATATGAAATTTTTGCACTACATATATTTGTCTGTGTGAATAAAAGTTATATACAGTCCTTAAAATGTTCCAATCATTATTACGAACAACTTCCAATTAATGGCTTTTAATGGCTAGTTTTTTCATTTAATGTTTAATTTATTTTAACGACAAGAGGAGATGTTTACATTTTTTTTATATACATACATTTTTTCTATATTTGCATATTTTATAAGAAAAGATACAAAATGGAATTCATGCGAAATTAAAATCGGTAAAAATGTAATCATTTTATAATCTAGGAAAAAATATCTTAGAAAAAAATTGCACAATTTCACTACAGATATTAGTCGTTCTTCAAATATTATTAAAACATCAATTATCCTGTTCCAACAAATGAAGTTTAAAAAAATTATACATTAATATATAAATTATTTATAGAGAGAGAAATTGTATTTTTATATTATTTCGTAAGTTATGTTACATTTTTTTTTAATATAAAACAAAATTATTTTCAATGTAAAAGAATAAATTTATTTGACTTTTGTGTTTTATTAATTTTTTCTCTCTATAAATGTCGGTTTTTCTGCTTCGATCAACTCATCGTAATAATCGACATGATCGGCCGAATTATATTTATGTGCTTTCAAGACTTGCACAAGACGATTGACAGTCTGTTCTGTAGTCAACACGGTTTTCGATTCTTTCATCTCATTGAACATTTCTTTAGATTTGGGATCAGCAATTTTGTCGCATGCCATTACAAACATATCCGTGTCCACAGGTCCCGGTGAGTAACTTAGCACGTTAACATCAGGGTTTTCCAGAGCAAAGACCTACAAAGAAAAAACAGCATAAAAATATATTATCTATCTCGTGACTACATAGATAAAGTATATTAAAAAATATTCAGCGAACGAAAATGAATTGAAATGGATAGAAATGAATTCATTCGACATTTCCGAATTGGCGCTTCTGAGTTTTCGAATCCATTTGAATTCAATAATAAACATGAACATGAATACATCAGTATACAATATGATGAACAGCTCATTTCGCATTTCAATTAATTTAAATCCCAAAGTAATACAATACAGATATAAATACATCCGAATTCAACGTGATAAATAGCTCATTTCGTATTTTAATTTATTTGAATAAAAAAATAATAATAACAGAGACACGAATGTGCATCTCCGGACTTTAAAAGCATCAATTCGGATAAATTAAAATGAATTGCAATTTTCAATTCATTTGGATTAATTTTCCTTTGCTGGGTGCATATATATATATATATATGTGTGTGTGTGTGTTTGTGTGTATGTATGTATGTATATATTACCTTAAAGTACATTTCTCGTGCTGCTTTCACTGAAGCGTATTGGCTACAACCAGCGCACGGTTGAATTGCGAATAAGGATGTAATGTTGACAATCGTCTTCTTAATAGTTTTACTAGCAAACGTATTCATGACCACAGCGTTTAATACGGTAGGCACGAAAAAGTTCAGATCGTAGAATTCCCTCCAGACGTTCACGTCCAACATATCGTTTGCCGATTTGGAGATATCGCCCATCGCACCAACATTATGTACCAGGACCACTCGATCAAACGCGCTGGGAGTGGTTCCCCTCAAAGATTCCGATATGAATTCTAGGATACATCATAAAAATAAAATCTTTATGAGAATAAAATTCTTTCCGTCATTGCATCTCTATCCCAGGTAGCACCTTGAAAACGTTTCTAATTCTAATTCTAAAGTGATTAAAATGTCCACTTGAAAAACGTTTAAAGAAACGTTTCTTTTTGGTTAAAAAGAAAAAAAACGTAGAAAAATATAATCGAAATATCATTTTTTTCTTTATCTGTAAAAAAGTTTGCTTGAAAAGAACGAATGCGCAAACTTTTTTACAGATAGAGAAAAAATAATATTTCGATTGCGCGAAAATATATTTCTCTGCGTTTTTTTTTAACCATAAAGAAATGTTTTTTTAAACGTTTTCCGAGTGGACATTTTAGCCACTCAGAAACGTTTGCAAGAGTCGGTTATGAAACGTTTCTGAAACGAATACGTGCTACTACCTGGGATGTGCAGTGGCGGACAAAAGAAAGTTTAAAGTCGGAACCCGTGTGTTTGTAAGTGTTGGTAACTTTAGTAGTACTATAAATTGTTTTTTTTTGTGTGATGCTGGTCACACTGAACTACTCCGCGGCATCTCGCCACTTTAAATGATATAGATCTTCTTTTGTTTATTTCACCTTTTTGCATTGTTCATAATCTTTTTTTGTACGGGATTCCGGCGGATGGACTTTTTTCCATTACTTCCATTCATATCTATGTAGGTAATTA
>NW_012026830.1:2760926-2763370 GCF_000956235.1 Wasmannia auropunctata
ATTGTACATTATATAATATATATAGAACTCACTCATACATACAGAACACTATATTGAATATATATATTAGAATGTAAGATTAAAAAAATATGAGAATAATGTATCTTGTCGGAACAACTGTACATTATATAATGTACAATTGTTTCACATATTATATCGTTTGCAACTAAATCTTTCTAAACAACACGCGACAAAAATCCTTAGACATATATAATAGAACATATGTTCAATTATATATAAACAAAGCAAGCGAGAAAAATAACTAGAGAATAGTAGAATGTAAAATTATAAAAATATGAGGATAATGGTATCTTGTTGGAACAATTGTACATTATATAATGTATACAGAATATGTATATTAAAATGTAAAATTATAAAAATACGAGAATAATGGTATCTTGTCGGAACAATTGTACATTATATAATATATATAAAACTCACTCATATATATAAAACACTATATAGAATATGTATATTAGAATGTAAAATTTAAAAAATATGAGAATAATGATATCTTGTCGGAACAATTGTACATTACATAATGTACAATTGTTTCACATATTATATCGTTTGCAACTAAATCTTTCTAAACAACACAGAACATATATTCAATTATATATAAACAAAGCGAGTGAGAAAAATAACTAGAGAATATTAAAATGTAAGATTATAAAAATATGAGGATAATGGTATCTTGTCGGAACAATTGTACATTACATAATGTACAAAAAATTATAAAAATATGAGAATAATAGTATCTTGTCGGAACAATTGTACATTACATAATGTACAATTGTTTCACATACTATATCGTTTGCAACTAAATCTTTCTAAACAACAAAAATCCTTAGAACATATATAATAGAACATATGTTCAATTATATATAAACAAAGCGAGCGAGAAAAATAACTAGAGAATATTAGAATGTAAGATTATAAAAATATGAGGATAATGGTATCTTTTTGGAACAATTGTACATTATATAATGAATATAGAATATGTATATTAAAATGTAAAATTATAAAAATACGAGAATAATGGTATCTTGTCGGAACAATTGCACATTATATAATGTACAAAAAATTATAAAAATATGAGAATAATGATATCTTGTCGGAACAATTGTACACTATATAATGTACAATTGTTCCGATAAGATACCATTATTCTCATATTTTTATAATCCTACATTCTACCTAATATTCTCTAGTTATTTTTCTCGCTCACTTTGTTAAATATAATAGAACATATGTTCTAAGGATTTTTGTCGCGTGTTGTTTAGAAAGATTTAGTTGCAAACAATATAACAATAATAGATATAGTTTCATTATCATTTAAGTGCCCACCTGCAGATGAGGGGCTACGTGCCGTATCAGAGGATTCGACGCCAGCTCGGCCTCCTCCACGGACTGGGGATCGCTCCCGGAGGTGATCAGACGCGCGATGCAATCTTCCTTTGCCACTGACAGTGACGTCACGAGGTCCTTCTTCGTGGTACCACCCTGGAGCACTTTCAACCTGGAGTCTGTACAGTCGTTGCGAGAGGAATTTTCGAAATTATCGAAAAGACAAAAAAAAAAGGAACAAAGAGAGGGGAGAAAAAATGCGGATAAGCGTGAAACCAGCAACGGCATCTTACATAGCTTTTGTAGATACTGCTCCGAGTCGGACAAACGCCGGTGACTCGGACGTTCCTCGTCCAAAAAGGAATCCTCGAAACGATCGTTCGGCGTGCCGTCGTCGTCGTTGTCGTCGGCCGATTCCGCACGTGTCCCGCGCCAAGGATCGCTGGCATCCGTTTTCATTCTAAGATCTTTCATGCGCGCCGTTATCTACGACCTCGCTTAATGATTACATCACGTCATACGCACTTTTACGGTTTATCTCTTCTTTCCTGCTGATCGGATATACACGACGCGAGATTGCGTCGAATTGAGTAAGAACGGTATAGCCGTACTCTCATGATAAAAGAATGTCGATACCTCCGACTCCGCCGTGAAACCTGCAATGGAAACAGCCATGAGTGATATCGACGAACGATATTTGGCATTTAAATATATGTATGTATATGTATACTATACATATGAGACTTTTTATTCTTCGATTTTATATTGTAAATTTTATATATATTTTTAAATTAAATTTATGTTGGATTTATAAAATCTCACTTTCGAAACGTATTTTGTTTTTATACATAAAAGAATTATATATAAAAAAATATATATTAATATATAAAAAAATTATATATAAAACAAAATACAAAAAAATACAAATAATTGGCATTTAAATATCAATAATACGAGACTTTTTGTTCTTCGATATATAAATATATAGGTATATATTTATATTTTATATATATTTTATATATATTTTATATATATTTATATATATTTTATATATATATTTATATATATTTTATATATATTTATAAATATATATATAT
>NW_012026830.1:2764351-2767917 GCF_000956235.1 Wasmannia auropunctata
TATATATATATATTATATATATATATACATGTATACATACACATATTATTATATATGTACTTATATATTTATTTATCTCATCATGTGTTGCGCGATTGAGTTTTCTGTTTTCTGATAACATTAATCTTTATTATTGACAACTATTATTTGTTCACGTTATTACAAGCTTTAGAAAATTACGATTTACGATAGGAAAAAATGTGTTAATAACTCTTGTCACAATCAGATACGAAGCCAATAATCATATATATAGATATTGCGTATGTCTCCTTATCAGGCTCTTTTCATGCTTGACCTTCCTTTTTCACATTCAGAAATATTTTATGCGGAGATAAAGATGTGTATTAATTAATATAATACTGTATTGGGGAGACAAATGTGTATATTAATTTGATTCACTTTGGCTCCTTTAAATGAAACGTCACTGAAGGCTTTCTATATTTGTGGATAATTTTATTTCTGTCTTGCATCGAGAGATAGCAGGTCACATTGATTAATACAGAGACAAGTAGTCGATTATATTACAAGAAATACTGCACAAGCGAAATCCCTTTATAAGACGCCTGCAATACACATGATTTCGTTTTCTTATACACATATACACATGTAATGTAATTAGCTTGACGAACGGCGGGCTTGGACGCTCCTCCGTCCAAGGAAGGGTCTTCGAAAGGATTTTTCTCCGTGTCGTCGTCGGCTGATTTTCGCGTGCTTCTTCAAGCTTTAATAGATACAATTAACGCAAGTGTAAAAAAAAAACAAAAAATAAATAAACCTTATGTTATTGCTCATCAATAATTCACAAAACGGAGCAATTTATATTCTATAATAACAAATATTACATGTTAATAGATCAATAATTGATTCGTACTAAAAAAAAAAGTACAACTTAATTTGCGTAACACACCTCTTCTCGTCATATCGTCCCTTGCTTTATTATTCGTAGTAGAATAAATAATGTGTCACGGTGGAATGTTCCTCTATATTGATATACGCCGAAGACAAGTGGAGAATTATTGACACAGATATTGACTAAAATTCGGCTGTCCTTATGGCTATTCTATTATAATTTCTCTCTCTCTCTCTCTCTCTCTCTCTCTCTCTCTCTCTCTCTCTCGCTCGCTCGCTCGCTCGCTCGCTCGCTCTTTCCGAGAACTGCAGTGACAAACATCGAATCAACATGTGCACAACTATTCCATATTGCGTACAATATACATGTGCACTCGCGCGGGATGCACTCAACAATAAATACACGGCATACGAGAATATAACAAGTATATATTTTCTTTGTATATATAGCTATGTTTATTGCTATTCAATAATTAAAAGTGGAATACCACGAGGTCTACTCTTACGGGCAAGTGTCACTCTAGTCTCATGTCCTTATAAACAATTCTTCCTCAATTATTAAACTAGAACAGTGTTTCCCGACGTCTCTTAGACGGTATAAATCGTTTAAGCACATACAAAGAAGATTACTACCACATCGCTCCCACTGGTCTCTCCTTCTAAATTTTACTCTCTTATGAAATCTCTCGGAATAAAAAAAATATGATATTCATACTTAGAGCATATCCCTTCTCATCTTTCTATTTTACTCCCTAAGATTATTAAAGTAAAACATTCTTTATTATACATGTAGTAAGAAAAGGTTTGATTTTAATTAAGTAAATAAGCTACTTTTCTTGACACGTAAAGGTAACTTGAAGGTAAAAAAAAGGAATAAATTAAATTATTTAATTTGCGTTGGATTAATTATATATTAAAATAATTATACATATATATATATATGTATATATCGTGACACAGAGAGTTTGGTCGCAAGTACTTTGTCAACCGTTTATTTCCTTAGTACGTATTTAATCCCCTAATAGCTATCGCATTACTGAACTATTGCTTAAATATAGACACACTCTCATATTTTTTTATTTTTTTACATTTCTCTTACTTCTCCAACGAAGCGTTGCAAATTTCTCACGAAAATCAGGAAGCACTGTTCTAGAATCACAAATCTGTGTGTACACATTCAAGATTCTATTCTTTAAAAATATCTGTGCTGGAATAAATACATGTATGTATCACTGTAATGTACAACTATATGGAAATATTATGTCCAGCCTTATGTCCACACTCTTCCACTCGTAGCTGCTTTTATTGCAATCCTGTGCTAATGCTATTTATAGAAATTTTCCTCCTCCGTCTATGTTACAACTAGGATTGTACCTTAGAAGGGTGAAGAATCATCTTTTGAATTTCTTTTCTTCTTTTTTTTTTAAATAGCGATAAACAACGTCGCAATCATCTCTCGACAGCTACAGCTAAGTGTAAGTACTACTTGTATAATTTTTTTAATATGTTTCGCCAATTTTTTAAATCGCGTAGTAACTTTTAATGGCATTCAAAGATACACAAGCCGTATAAGGAAGAGAGAAATGCACTTGGCATAATGCAATCGACAATCCTTTATACTAAAATCAGGTATTGCACGTGTCATTTCAAATATTTCCGTCCTTTCTTTTTTTTTACTTATATATGTTTCCGTTTAAGTAACTATACAATAATTGTACATTATTATGCAACAACGAGATATTCGTTTAAGGGGGTATTCTAGTTTCTAGGATAGTCTAGAGGCCAAATTTTTATGCTATTTTTGCGAATTTTTTTAAAAGAAAGTATAAAGTTTTTTGGGACGGGGTTTTTTCCTACATATTTATACATATTTGAAATATGTTTCAAAATATTTGTATTTAAAAATAACTACAAATAAGCGCTGTATACAACATATACTGAGGTCATGAAAAAAAAAGATTGTCCACGGTACCCATAATTCCGGCTGTTCTGCTCATTTAAAAGAAAAAATCAAAGAAATTCTTAATTAATATAAGTTTGGCTATAACTGATACCAGATCATAAAAAAAATACTAAAAATTGAAAAACTGACATCATTTTGAAAATTAAGTTTAGATTTTTGCCACTTTTTTCAACTTTAAATAGTAAAAATTAAAAAAAGACATATTTTGACTTGATCGAAATAGGGGCTATAGCCACGCATATGCTGAAGATGTGTGCACAAGCCCGAATTGATTAGTCAATTGATTTTTGAGATATCATGGGTACCAATTGGAAAAACATGGTTTCGAGAAAAACGCGTTTAAAGTTTTTTGTACTGATTACATAAATTGAGACTGCTCTCTATCAAGTGCTATGGCCGGTATTCTTGGCCATAAGGCGGTTTTTATTTTAAGGCCGTCTTAAATAATGCTTTAAGATACTAATACGACTCTGTTATTAGCTTGTAACATCTTAAAACTACATTTAAGACGATCTTAAATATAAGAATCGACTATGAATACCGGTCTATAACTTTGTTAATTTTGCGAATCGGGCTAAATCCTTTTGCAGACATATTTTCCATATCAAATACTTGCAAAATATGTAAAAAAAGAAAAATCGATTTTTGCGATTCGCTGGACTAGAATACCCCCTTAATCAAGATATCATCGAAAATTTATTTGCATTCATTTGAGCTGTGAAAGCAAGTTACGACAACAGATCGGAAGAGCACA
>NW_012026830.1:2767937-2775889 GCF_000956235.1 Wasmannia auropunctata
TGCGAATCGGGCTAAATTCTTTTGCAGACATATTTTCCATATCAAATACTTGCAAAATATGTAAAAAAAGAAAAATCGATTTTTGCGATCCGCTAGACTAGAATACCCCCTTAAATGGTAAATTATCTCTCCAAATGCGAACAAGTTCAACAAATAAATCTATTAAGGGGATCTTAAAGTCGTCTGTTTTACCTACCAAATGATTTTTCAAACAAGTATTTCTCTAACTGCTCTTACGGATTTTAAAATCCTTTACGATTAAAGTATAAACGATAATGTAGTCCAAATCGGTCGACTTTATGCCAAAAGCGATAAAAAGTTGAAAAAATTACAGTCTTATTATCGACTTCTGGCGTCGACTTGTAACAATATTTGCTTTATATAAGTTTCATAAGTTAGGTATAATTGTTTTTTTTTTTATATATATATAAAACAATTTTGATTTAAACTAGGAATTATGAAAGAACAGTGCTCTGCTTTCAGAAATAAATTGGAAGCTTTAATGTAAAAGATTATTAATTTAGAAAATTTGTTACGATGTGTGCATGCGATATTGATGTGGTAAACATAAACACATTATTATACACTACTACTATCAATATCGCACGCATAAATATGCATAAATCGTCGGTAAAACAGCGACGTTTTGGAGTTTTTGATTTCCAGTTTAGCCATCCCCTTAAATCTATAATCGAAGGCTATAAATTATTGGAAATTGGATTTGCTAGAGTTAATCAGAATTAAATCAAATTAAGATGGCATAAACACAATACTTATGTATGAAAATATCATACGAAAATATGATATTAATCTCTGCGATTTTATAACTGTTAACTGTTATTTATCTGCAATAATGTAGCACTTGTACTTCAGAATACAGAATTAATTACGTGTTTTTTTTTTCAGATATGCATCACAATATTCACAATACAAGCTGGTGTTACCTACTTTCTACATGTCGCGGGAACTCATTGTAACACAGAGATCTAGATATCACTGATTATATCTCTCTCATTTATACAGAGAAGCTATAAATTTTCTACATTTAAATTACTATAATTTGAGAATGCGTTCGTTGAGGTGATCAAAACTTCAGCTTGAGCGATCTACACTCGAAACGAGCTTAAAAAGCATTCCGTGCCCTTTCTCGTTCCGCACTACCACGAGAGTAACGCGGCTCGAAATGGAATATATATATATCTTACTCTAGACCGCCTTCTTCCTCCAGTTTTGACAAGAATTTCGCGACTCTGTAACTTGGTTCCACTTGACGTGCCATATCTATTAGGCAGAGCAGTTTCTTAATACCGATGAATACGCTGAAATCATAAAATGCATAATGATGAAAATATGTAGTAATAACGTTATATATATATATATATATATATATATATATATATATATATATATCAAGGTTGGGTGGGTTAATATATTTTTTTAACTAAGTTAAGTTAAAGTTAACAGTCTTAAAAATTTAACTTGTTAGTTGCGATATAAATTAATCCATAATAAAATTAATTGAATTAAAAGTTAAATTAATAAAAAAAAGTAATTGAAAAGTTAAAAGTTAAACTTTTTTCATTTTATAATTTTAGGATTCCTAAATAAAGTTTCTAAATAAAGTGTATATTTGTTATTATTTATTTCGGTCAAGCCGCGGAAAGAGGACTGATTTCAAACGACTTCTTCCAACATAATTTAATGCATAGAAGGTTCGCGAATAGTGATTCCTTTCCGCGGCCAGACTATATTTATAATATTATAACAATTGCCTTGATGTGCGTTCTCAAATTTGAATTTAAGGACACCAACGCAAATATGTATTTTACTTTGGGTTTAAAAGAAGCACTGAAAATGTAATTTCACGAAAGTTAGATCAAAAGTTAATAATTACCGATAAAATGTAATTAAATTAGGTTAAAAGTTAAGAGTCTAAAATGTAGCTAAGTTAAGTTAAAATGATTTAACTTTTTAACTTCATTTTTTTCTTTTTAACTAGCTATTAACTTATTATCCAACCCTGATATATATATATATATATATATATATATATATATATAATATTTTATCATATGTTTATATATATAAACGTATATAATGATAAAATACTTATAACAAGATATTTGCCCTATATATACCAAATAATATCACATATATTATCATAATAAAGTTGTAGTAACATCTTACCGTTTTCCTTGAAGCTTTGCATGTAAGGAAGCCATTTCGTGTTTCGAGAAGAGATCAACTTCTTCCAACACGTTCAACAAATGATCAGGGGTTGACAAATTAGGCACGTGAAGGATGGTATTAAATGCTGGAAGTAATTCCAGGTCGTCTAAAACTTGTCTGCAAAAATATATATATATATATATATTGTTAAGGCCATGTTTCTTTTAATAATTTTTTCTTTTCTCCATGAAAAAAAAGCAGGTTCTTACCTGCGACTAGAAGTGCACAGAATCAATAGTTTACGACCAGGCGGCGGTGATTTCTTTAGCAACACTAAAAGCGCTTGCAGTGTCAGATTAGAATATCTTGGTCCAATCGGGCCGTAATCCAGGAGACGTTCGATATTATCAACTAAAATGCAGCTGAGCTGCGAACGATATGCATCGTCGAACACCTGCGCAAATAAAATGCACAAATGGCAAGCGATTATTCCAAGCTTCACATCGGATGTAATTGCGTGTATTTACGGATTATAATAAATTACATGTATTTACATGGATAAACTGTATATAAGAAATATTAAATGGGTCGAAACCATACCTTTCGTATAGAAAGACATTTTGCGGATTCAATGAAGCCGACCATGTCCTCAGGCGTGCACACTTTGACAAACGGAAAGTCTGAATTCTTCGCAATTTGTGCGGCGAGCGCTGTCTTGCCGCTGTTCGGTGGTCCCTCCAAGAGAACCGAAACGAGTCCGGATCCCTCGGTCGCTCGAGCTTGTTGAATGCACAGACTGCCGTCGGCGAGAATTTCAGCCACCGGTCTTCCCCAATTAATAATTCCACGGGTCAACAGTTGACACAATGCTTCAGCACTTGTACCAAATGCCTGAGAGAAGGTGCAACATTTTAACCGTTGTGTCTCTTATAAATGCATTATTTTCTCGTCCATATATTCATTTACATAAGTATATGAATATACGGACGAGAAAATATATTGCAAAACAGTTCAATCGCAAGAGTTTAATCTATTCAATGGACAATAAAGAATCTTCAATTCCCGATCACTCACCGGTTTAACGTCGTGCTCCAACGCGTGGAAAAAGTCGCCTTTGGTCACCATAAGTTTCTCCATTGCGGATGGATCTACCTCCACCTTGCTGGCGGCTTTAATCAATCGATTCATGGCGGTGCTCTGTGCTGCCCTAACTAAGCCCTCCAACTCGGCGCCACTAAAATTCTTGGTCAGAGTGGCCATCTCCTTCAGGTCCACGTCAGGCGCTATTTTCTTGTACTCTCTCATTCGGGCGGTGTGGATGTTAAGAATTTGGTGCCGGCCATGCTCGTCTGGTAAGCTAATTTCCATTTGCAACTTTAAGCACAGAAAATAAGGACACGTTTAAAACATTAAATAGCGAAGAGACAGTGCCGAATTTAAAGAAGTGGGAAGGGGGTCCTGATTTTTTAAACCAAATTTTCTTTTTAATCAAGTTTCGTTTGTGTGCACGAAAAGAGAACGATTTTGCTGGTAAGTCTAAAGATTTTACTGGATACAGATCTGAAAATAATTTTGTTGGAAACTCAAAAATGATAAGCATTGCTGTAAAACATTTTGATATTCTGGCAACCAGTTTGAACTTTCAACAAAATTTTCAGATCTGTATTCAGCAAAATTTTTAGACCTTCCAACAAAATTGTTCTTTCCGTGTGGGGGCCCCTCCCTCCGGCACTGAAAAGAGATGTATCAAAATGAACTAAACGCGAATTGAACGCTAACAAATATTCTGTTCATATTCGCATTCGTGTAGCTTTAAAAAAAAAAAACTATTCGTTTTATCAAAAAACTTCAACTTTACCTCCAATCTGCCAGGTCTTAGCAGGGCCTCATCGATCATATCCCTTCTGTTGGTCATACCAATAACAAGAATGTTATTTAACTGTTCGACACCGTCGATCTTCGCGAGAAGCTGATTAACCACGGTGTCGTGAACCCCCGTGTTCCCAGCGACGCTACCTCGAGACTTACATATGGCATCAATCTCATCGAATATAATGATGTGAAGTCCGCTGTTTGGCCCGAGCTGAAAATGTAACATTGTTCCTCAAGCGTCTCTTTCTCCAGTTACACGTAAAGGAGATCCGGGGATTCAAATACATACTGTGTCCGGTGTACATATTTCAAATTATTTACCCTCTTTTCCTCATCCTCCGCGTCAGCGAACAATCGTCTGATATTCGCCTCGCTCTCTCCGACGTACTTGTCCAAAATTTGCGGGCCGTTTACAATCTTCGGCTCCCTCGCGTTCAACATCGTTCCAATTTGCCGCGCCATTAACGTCTTACCCGTGCCGGGCGGCCCGTACAGCAGGATTCCCTTCACGTGCTTGCAACCCAGCTGGGTGACAATCTCCGTCGGGAAGACACGGGACGCGAACGCCCGTCGGAAAATGGCGCTGAACTCCTTGTCCAGGCCACCGATGCCCATCTTCTGAAAGTCCCAGTCGGGATTGATGATCGCCTGCCGGACGGCCTTCCCCTTGGACTGCCCGACGAGATTCAGGCTGGAGTTCTCCGCCTTCTCGAACTGTATTATACTGTCGCCCAGGCAACGTCCCATCTTCGTCTTCTTGGGCATTGTACTCTGTCCCGAGCTGATCGCCGACAGGTCGGCGGCCTCCAGACTTTTGACAACTAATCCAAGCAGTTTCTTATCCTTAAACTGGAATGCCAGCTGCTGACCCACGGTGAATGCCTGTCCTGAAAACTGTAGCAAGAACTCCTTGGCCATTTCGTCCGTATTGTACGGCTCCAAAGTGACACTGGAATAACAATATGTAAATGTCAGATGATATAAATGTAAAGCAACGTATAAATGACAGGAAGAGAGCTAACGGAAGATTTGGCTATGATATCAAGATTCCATATCTCCTGATCAAAATTCATTGAGTTTAGTCCAGGGGTCGGTAAAATAACTGATACAACTTATTTAAAATTAACAAATATAAAATAGTTATTCCAGAAACTTATTGAAAATAAAATATCGCAGAGGCCAATAAAAAAACTGATATGATTTATTTAAAATGAAAAATATAAAATAGATTCCAAAAACATGTATTTAAAATATTAAATGACAAATAGATCAGAAGAAATTACTTAGAATAATAAATATTAAATAATTCTTTTACTTTTTTTATTTAAAATACATATTTTAAATAATGTTCTTTTTAAATATGACCAATTCCTGAAGCAGAAGTCGATAAAGTAACTGATATAATCTATTTAAAATAACAAATATAAAATAGATTCCAGAAATACGACTTGTTTAAAATATAAAATAGATTCCAAAAATATATTTAAAATATAAAATATAAAATAGACAGGAGCTATTTAAAATAATAAATACTAAATAACTTTTACTTTTTGTTATTTTAAATACGACCAACCCCTGGTCAGTTTACATATAATTTTGTTCATTTAATTGTAAAAAGAAATATTTTATAAATCATACTAAACAGAGATTATTATATCGCATGTCTGTGATATATATAATTTTCTAATTGACATACGTTTTTTTCTGCAAAAAATCAGCCTCCAAAACGATGTTGCATAAACATTCTGTGTTAGAAGTCGGATCAAAGTGATACGGCCGAACTTCAATCTCTTGATTGAGAGACAATGTTGCCCACTTTCGCTGCGGCAGGCTGAAGCCAACTGTGCCGCGCGGAATCTCATGGTGCGTTCTCACGGTAAACACGAAATGATAATTTGGTGCTGTGGTTACTTCGATGTGCCTGTAATGGACAGCATAATACCAATTAGTATACTTATTGCATCATGATTTAAAAATACATATAACTCTTTAGTCTCTGTATAAACTTACATAAATTTTTAAGAAAATTTTTCAAATAAAACAATTTAAATATATATATATATTCAATTTAAATATATATATATATATATATATATATAAAATTGGATAAAACTAAAATTATTTAGAATTTTTATTTTAAAACATAATTTTCTATAAGATAAATAATTTATTGCTTTAACACTTTTTACTTCTGAAATTGTTTTGAAAGATGCAGATAAACATTTTACATTGCATGAATATGCATTAATATATGAATCACCTCAAATTTTCTTAATTAATTTTAGTAAGAGAATTATGTGGATATTTGTAAGATAACTACAATTGTATGGATATTGGATTTTGGACAATTTTTGATCCAAACATGATAAATCTTGATCAATGCCAAAAAATAATCAAATGTAGTAATAGGTGTGTTCAAAATATTTAGTAGTCACAAGACAGTTAGTTTCATTAGAGAAACTTTCAAAAAATTTAATGCAACACCCCGACCACAGCAAAACACATTCACTCCGAGTGGATTGTCAAATCAGACTGTATGTATTATATATTAGATGATAAATTTTTCAAATATATTAATAAATTATAAAAATTCATGGCGAATCTTTTTTTGCAATCTATACTTTTGCATAATCAATAATTTATTGTTCCAATACAGCCTATTTTTGTATCCCGGAATGAGAGTCTAAAACGCAGGTAAACATACATAAATACGGATACGCATTGATTTATCAACTGACCGAATATGAATATTTAATCTCTCGTAATTGACAATTATGTGGACATTTGTAATTATACAATAATCGTAACGGGGAGGATAAATTGCAAATTGTTACCTGACATCGTCGGGAAAATCGTCGGCGTTGATGATGGCACAGTTGGAGAGGCTGAGCTCATCCGTGGGGCACCTCACCGCTTTCATCCGCTGTGAAGCAGACAAGACGCGTTACGTTACCTCATATTTTATGCAAGACAACAAAGCTCGACGAGGGGGAGAGAGTTATCGATGCGGCTTCGATCCGAAGGGGGTGTGGGACGAGGACGGAGCGGAGCAGATTGCGCGGATTTCCAAGGAGGCTTTCTCTCGCTCTCCCCTGTCCGCGCGCGACCGACAACTCGACACGGTGGAGCATCGCGCGGCCACGTTCGCGTCGGCGACGGCGACGAGGTTGTCCTGGCTCGCGACCTTTCGTGCGTGCGGTACTCACCATCTTTGACATCTCTCACGACGGGAAGTCACAACAGAGCCTGGCCGCAACTACGACACAGTAGCGCTGGCGACCACCGTGTCTGTCTGCACCTTTTGGTATTGATGCGGCAGAGCCGTCCGCGCTCATGCGCGAGAAAGAGAGGGAGAGAGCGCGTGAGTGGAGTCGCCCTCTCTGCGCCGCGCTTTCATTTGAAGTGTGAGATATTCTTAAAGACCGACACCCTTACGGGACTTAGCGTAGCATGTTTAGTAATTGCTAAAATTTAAGCAATTAGTCAATAATATAACATTAATTTTATGATTTATTAATAGGTCAATGTTTTTTAGACATGTACATTGTAATTCATATGTATTATATCTTGCTAATAGTTAATTTTATTTTAAGAGTATCTCGTCGGTGCCAGTATAAACCAGGGTTGTGCATCTACGCGTAAAATATAATACTCTACGTTTACGTGTAAACAACGTAAACTATTGTAAAAGTGTCATCTATGTAGACAGTCAGTAGACTATATATTTATTCATTTAATAAATATATATAATTTAACATTTATGTAAAAAAAATTACTATTTGAGTAAGAAAAATTCTCTGGTTGCATTTTTAATCTTAATCTCGTAGTTAAATTAATGTTCAAAATACATCAAGAATATTCTAAAGATGTGGCATCTTTAGTCTGTTCCTATGATACATTTTGAACATTTT
>NW_012026830.1:2776096-2776461 GCF_000956235.1 Wasmannia auropunctata
TTTTTCAGTATGTACAATGACTAACGGAATGCAGTCTTACTGCGTCTGTTTTTGCAAATGCAGCGCAACACTTCAATCAATCGTCACGCGGCAGAACGCAGCGATACACATTGCTTTTCGTGTTACTCATATCGCATGTAAGAGAGCATTCCGCTTGAAAAAAACATATTCCTCTTAATACAAGAGGAAAACCGAAAAATAATATCTAATAGATTTTAGATGAACAGTTCACTTTATTGGAACAGGAATACTCTTTCTGTAAAAAGTTTTCGCTTAAAATATGGGATTAGAGGAAATTTCACTTTATAACTAGAATATTTTTTTTGGGTGTTATTCATTGTACATACTGAAAAACTACAGTACAA
>NW_012026830.1:2776767-2778813 GCF_000956235.1 Wasmannia auropunctata
GTTCAGACGTGTGCTCTTCCGATCTAAGCAGGAAAATAAAGATATCAATATATTGTTTGCATCTATATATTTTACAATCTATTGTAATATTTAAATCTATTGTAATTTTACAAATCCTTATAATAAGAGTAGATTTTGAACATTTGGATACTGAGTTCTTTAATGTGACATGATATGAAAAATTAATTGTTTTTTCTCCTCATTTCTCGATAAAATTTGATTAAAATCCTGCATAACCTTAACTCCTCGTTCTGCTGTGTCATTTACGATCACTTTAAGCGTTTTCACAATTTCCATATCAATTTTATTGAACAAACTGCAATTAGTAATTTTTTTAGAAAGTTTAAGAGAAAAATGTTTATTCGTCGATAGTTTTGAATTATAAAGTTTTCATGCACTAAATTTCAAAAATATAAATCATAAATCTATACTAAAATAAAATTTAAAAGAATTTTAAATTGAGAGTTAATTGCATAATTCACTCAGGTGTTTTTCTCTTTTTCTATCTTTCTCTGAAACATGGAAATATTGCCATATAATATTTGCAAAAAACAAACTTGATATTTACAAAGTGTTCCGAGAATTAATTTAAAAACTTCAAATTAGATGTGCCACGTCTTCCCGTTGTCCGATTGAGCTCAGCTTTTACACAATTTTTTTTTTCACCAAATGGAACAACTTTAAGGGGCGTCGTGAAAAAAATTCAAAAGTCAAAAATAAGGTCCACCCTATGTACATACATACATACATACATATACAGGACTATTATAAAATCTTCACGGAATTCTTATAGAAAGTATCTACAGAAGTCCGCGTAGACTCTTACGAAAGCTAAAATTAAGTTGCTCGCAACTTAAATTATATGCTACGCAAATATATATTTTATTAAGAAGTTATATTGAAAGGGTAAATATACCTGAGTAACGATTATATAGTTTATATAATTAATACTTAGGCAGCACAATTGTGCTGTACTTAACAGGCACAGAATACAGGAAAGAGTATGAATAATTAGGATAAGTTAATTGTAAAGTGTAATTACCGGTTTTATATCAAGGAAACTTTTATCTCGATTAAAATTTAATGTATTCATATATGTTCTTTTACTTTTACGATTTAATATATTTCATTATTTGAATTTTAACTGTTAATATGGGTAAAGCAAAGGGGTAAAGTCCCTCTTATTTAAATCTAAACAAATGCGATTTTGAATCATTATACTGGAATATGCATGAGCAAATAATTTTGACTGTAAAGCGAGGGGGTAACCACTCTTGAATTCCGGTGTACAACCTGTCAGAATTCCGTTGAATTCCGTTGAAATCCGATGTAATCGGCTGAAGTCCAGTGAAGTCCGATGTAGTAAGATGAACATGTAGTTCAATTTCTAAAAAAAAGGTCATCTTTGTTTCAATTCCTAAAAAAAGGTCATCAGTTTTGTTCGAGTTTTTTGAAAGTTTCGCCTTTGTCCGGACATTAACATTCGTCTGGAAGTCTGTTGAAAAATTTTGTTGGTGTTTCGAGACGAAGATGTGAAAAGTGGCAACTATATCCATAAAAGAAATCTAGTGAAGTCCGACGAAGTCCGATAAAGTCCGATGAATTCCGGTGTAGTCCGATGAATTCCAGTGTAGTCCGATGAAGTCCGTGAAGTCCGGTGAAATCTTGAAGTCAGAATACATATATTTTCTGAGTGGTTACCCCCTCGCTGTAAATAAGGAACGAAATGGGGTGGGTGGTGCTATCTAGTGTACGCTGGAAAAACATTCGGCGACGTAGTTCCGTCGGCGGACGTTACATAAATTTCCTAAGATTTGTGACTCATGGTTATCTGGGTATTGCGTCGCGCCGCTACCGCAACGCTTGATGACTTATTACCACTAGCAGAGAGGATCCGAGAGCGGACATGCCGGCCTTTTGGCTGTAACGCTAAAATGCCCTCGAGCACTATTGCCCTCTGAAGAAGTGGATCCAAATTACATAGCAAAATCAAGATTTCTGCACAATTTGTGGTGTGTGTTCGTACTAAATCACTTTTTCGAGTCT
>NW_012026830.1:2778863-2780082 GCF_000956235.1 Wasmannia auropunctata
TTCAGACGTGTGCTCTTCCGATCTATTTATACTTGGTGAAAAATTTTTTCCGAATTTTTTTCACGACGCCCCCTAAAGTTGTTCCATTTTGTGAGAAAAAAAATTGTGTCAAAGCTGAGCTCGATCGGATAACGGAAAGACGTGGCACAATCCTGTTAAAGTTGAAACAAATATATAATTTTTTCACAAAAAATGGGGAAATCCGATGAAAAGAATTATGAATAAAGATTAAATGATTTTCTTAGTAAATGTTGACCAATGATAAAATGTTTTTTAATAAATATATAGTATTTTTAATCGTATTTTAACAAAATACGCCGTATATATATGTATGTGTATACGAAATATATCGTATTTTTATATTTATAAGCAAGCAGGAAAATAAAGATATCAATATATTGTTTGCATCTATATATTTTACAATCTATTGTAATATTTAAATCTATTGTAATTTTACAAATCCTTATTAAGAGTAGATTTATGGACATTTGGATACTGAGTTCTTTAATGTGACACGATATGAATAATGAATTGTTTTTTCTCCTCATTTCTCGACAAAATTTAATTAAAATCCTGCATGATCTTAACTCCTCGTTCTGTTGTGTCATTTACGACTTTAAGCGTTTTCAAATTCTATATTAATTTTATATCAAGTTCATTGAACAAGCTGCAATTACTTTTTTTAGAAAGTTTAGGAGAAAAGTGTTTATTCGTCGATAGTTTAAAATTATAAAGTTTTCATGTACTAAATTTCAAAAATATAATTCATAAATCTATACTAAAATAAAATTTAAAAGAATTTTAAATTGAGAGTTAATTGCATAATTCACTCAGATGTTTTTCTCTTTTTGTTTCTTTCTTTGAAGCACATTACGGAAATATAGCCATTTAATATTTACAAACAACAAACTGATTGATATTTACAAAGTGTTCCGAGAATTAATTTAAAAACTTCAAGTTAGATGTGCCACGTCCCCGTTGTCCGATCGCTCAACTTTTACACAATTTTTTTTTACCAAATGGAATAACTTCAGGAGGCGTCGTGAAAAAAATTCAAAAGTCAAAAATAAGTTCCACCTTAGTGTACATAAAGTAATATACATATATCTGCATATTGTATAATCTCGAGAAAAAAAGTTCCATATATAATTATATATAATTAATTATATGCAAAATATGTCCATATATGTTTCTTTCCTTTAGATCGGAAGAGCACACG
>NW_012026830.1:2780634-2817368 GCF_000956235.1 Wasmannia auropunctata
CTCGAAAAGTGGATTTAGTACGGACACGCACCAAAAATTGTGCAGAAATCTTGATTTTGCTATGTAATTTGGATCCACTTCTTCAGAGGGCGATAGTGCGCAAGGGCATTTTAGCGTTACAGCCAAAAGGCCGGCATGTCCGCTCTCGGATCCTCTCTGCCACTAGTATGATATGAGTAGTGACACTAGTGACTAATGGCTTATTGTAGAAAGCCCCGAACGCGTCCATCGTGTGATTTGAGAGACAAGTGGTTGGTTTAAAGTGAAAAAGATTGATGGAGGAGCCAAAGAAAAAATCTAGGCGCGTGTCCAAAAACGATGATGGTACAATGCAAAATAATGAAATGACATCCGAGGTTTTGAAAGTTCTTCTATGTCCTTATCTTTTAAGAAATATATTTCAATATTTGCCATATGGTAGGCATCTGGCGAAGGCTGCGAGGGTTTGTAGGTACGTATTGATCCATTATATTAGATGTTTGATTTAGTTCTAAATACTTATTTATTACAAGCAGAATGCTATGGTTACAGTTTTTTTTATCATGTATATGTAAATGGATAGGAACATAAGATTTGATTTACAAATAATTTCTTGTGGCATATATTTCATATCATGTCTTTAAAAATTTACTTATAATAAAACTATTAACTAGTAATATATTTAACATTGTTCTATTGCGAATGAAAAGTACGTGACAAAGTAAGCAGCATAAATTTGTGTATACAATATTTTTCAGATCCTGGGAGGAAGCTGCGAATAATGAGAACAAGACAAGAGATCCTTGTTACATTGTAGAAACACATAGTTGTACAATATACCAATCGCCTAATTTTCCTAATGTCAGGTTAGAAAATTGGACGTCTGATTTTATAGAGAACATCAGGAACATAAGAATTAAACCATCAGTATGTTTATTTTTTGTTGATAAAAATGCTGCAAATAGCGAAGGTATATATTTTATATTTTTTTATATTCTCTATGTTACAAATAAGTATCAGATGAATAAAAAGCTCCTTAACAGTAGCAAGTATGTAAATACTTTATTCTAATTTATAACAAACTATTTTTTTTATATTTTAATACTAGTTCTTTTATTCATTTTTCCATCAAACTATAAGTCACAGAATAATGTAAGATTATTAAAATAATTTTTCTCTCTTTTCAAGAATATAAGGTACTTGAAAATTGTGAAACTATAAAATTGTATAATGATGGTATTATTAAGGAACATGAATATAAAGATGATCGATATCCAGATCAACATAGTGAAAAGATGTTATGTGCGTTTTTGCCACAAATTCCGAACGTGAGAGTAAAATCGTTCAAATTGCCAGAAAATTGTATCATATCGGAAACAGCCGAATATCAAGAGATAATTAGCACAATTGTTAACAATGAAACACCTAAGGAAGGTGAAACACCTTCCTTAAATCACGAGACATGTTTTATGTTATTTTGTAATGAGGCGGGATATACAACAGCAGATCGGTGGGCCTCAGCTATACTGAAAAGGTATAATATATATACTTCATTAAAATAATAATACATATATAATGTAATAATATCCGAGTTTAATATTTGGTAGGTATGTCTAACTGTTGTACTGCAACTGCTAATGCTCGATAACACATTATTTGTTTCTTTTTTGCATATACTCAGTAAAGAAAATAAAGTAGTCTCTAATGGGGTGGTGAGGTGAAAGACTTGTGCAAAGGACAAACGAAAATCAAACCTTCTGAGAGGTATAAATCACAATGTGTCGCCGTTCTAATTACTGGTCCTATACAGACATGGTCCATAATTTTGGAAAAGGAATGTATGACACGGAAGCAAACATCCGAGAGATTAAAATTATTTAAGGAAAAAGTGAAGTTAAAGAAACATTCCATAGGATTTGTTTTCGCAAACTCATTTCGATATGATGAGTTTCAAGATTGTTCAGAAAATGAGTTTGAAGAAGGTGCAGAAATAGATGAGAGAAATTTTATTAAAAATGCAGAAATATCAATATTCAAAAAATTATTCCACACAGTACCCTTAGTAGGTTGTTTAAGTGAATATGGCACATTTGGAACAACTACTGATGTCATCGATGAGATAAAGAAAGAAAGTGAGTAATCCTTTTCTCTCTTTTCCTCTTAATAAAAATATAATCCTCGATACCCGATAAATCGTTTTCTTTTTGTTTTAGGAGACAATAAAGAGAAACAAGATTGTAAGAAATCTAAATCTTGTTATTATAATGGCTCTACTGCGTTTTTAATACTTACATATGATTAACGTTATTAAAGGGGAACACTACTGTGACTCTTACGAAAAAAAACTGCTAGTGCACAGTAGTGTACAGTAGTGGCACTATTAACATCCAATAGTGTCACTACTGACATATAATAGTGTCACTATTTAGCCAGTAGTGCTACTAGTAGTGCTCAATAGTACTGCACTATTGTCACTTCTAATGTACATTATTAGATCCAGTAGAGCCGCTACTGCAATAGTGTATACACTATTAAATCCAGAAGTAGTACCAGTAGTGTTCAATACTACTGCATTAACACTACTTGTGTCATACTGCAGTAAACACTACTTTTGTTCATTATTACACTGGTGACACTTTGTGACACTAATTATAGTGTTCAGCACTACCGCAGTAGTAATACTATTAGTAGTAATAGTATTTAAAACTACCGCAGTATTCTAAAGTGTTTAGTAACGTATATACCGTATTTTCAATAATTTTAATGTTTATGTAAGAAATATATAAAAAATCGTTATGTAGTTATAAGTACATATATACTAGTGGAGCTTTAGTATTTATATTATTATTTAGAAATGCAGGAATAATATTTTTCAGTATTATATTAAAAAGTAGTTATTATTATAAAAATGTTAAATATAAGAATTTTATATTTATTATACACACATACATAAATAAAAATTTATTTTCTCGAATTATTATAAATTTATTACATTATATATTTCATACATTTTGATTACTATTATTTTATTATTTACTTAACATATTAATCGCGCTCGATATCATTTACAAGGCGCACAATACAGCAGTGATTACTTTGTTGACATTCAAACGGAATTTTTATACATTTTGTACATAGCATGTCTGGAGAAATTGCAACTATTTGTGTGGTGATTGAAGCAATGATAAAGAATTTGCTCGAAGATAATATAGGAGAATTAGTTTTACATATATCATAATTAATAGGTTGCAGAATGTTTCCGGTGATTATATGCAATTCATCATCAACTTCAGTTCGGATAGCAAACATCGCTCGTACGGTAATAAATGAACCATTTGATAATTGGACTGTACTATATTGTGTCGTTTTCGGAGTTTCTCGTAACTTTCTGTGTGCCACAATGTATGATTATATATAAATCTATTAAAACTCTGAGCTTCATTTATTATAGTTTTCCCCAATCAGCACACAATATTTTTTAAATGGTTTTTTTTATTTCCTGAACTCATTTTGGAAAAAATATTTATTTAACATTTAATATTTTTTTTATTAAATATTTGTTTAGAATAATGATTTCTAAAAACGTTTTTTAAACGTTTATTTAATATTTTTAAATATTTTTTTAACATTAATTTTACATTTGAAATAATGATTTGAGTATACATTTTTGAAACATTTTTTTAACGTTAATTTTACATTTGAAATAATGATTTGAGTATACATTTTTTAAAAGTTTATTTAATATTTTTTAAATATTTATTTAACGTTAATTTTACATTTGAAATAATGATTTGAGTATACATTTTTTAAACGTTTATTTAATATTTTTTAAATATTTATTTAACGTTAATTTTACATTTGAAATAATAATTTGAGTATACATTTTTTAAACGTTTATTTAATATTTAATAAATATTTATTTAACGTTAATTTTACATTTGAAATAATGATTTGAGTATATTGACTAATTGCTTAAATTTTAGTAATTACTAAACCAGCTGCCACGCTAAGTCCCGTAAGGGTGTCGGTCTTTAAGAGTATCTCGTCGGTGTCAATTAAAACGGAACAAATGCCCTTGGTGAACAACAAAAGTTCTTCATAAAGTAATTATTAAGGAAAAAAACAAACTTCTCATATTTAAGACAAGCCAGCCGGTTAGACAATTATTAACAGCTAAGAGTTTGTCGGTTTCTGAAATGAATGCATTTGTCTAAACTTATACATAATTATTTAATTCAATATATGTAACGTAAACATTTACTTTTGCAGGATATATTTGGAACGTTAAGTTAATTGAAGAGAACCGCGACCGGCTTTTACGTAACGGGAATGTCAAAATTGAATGACATTTATAGAGTAGTGGATTTAGAATCAGCTGAAAATATTCCCTCTTAATAAGGACGGAGATTTTAGAATTTCCTGGGTGTGGAATAATTCATCTAAGCAAGAATGGGGGGGAGCTGGGGAAAGGGGGATTATAATAACACAAATATTTTATTTCTTCTGTTATATGTCGAAATATATTTCTACTTCTATATTTAATTTCTTTTCATATTTTTTTTTACAAATATGAATATTTTTCTTTTAATTTTGTCTCGATATTACGCAAAAACTAGCTTATTTAAATAATCATTAAAAAAATTTTTTTTAAATACCCCAAATTCAGGGTGTGAAATTTCATACTCACAAGATCTCTGGGAAAGGATCTGTGGAAAACATAAGGAATTCTCCGTCCTTGTCTCTTAATATACGTATGTACATACACTCTTGAATACGTTTATTATTGTAATATGAATCGCAATCTGGTTTATGAATTTTACGAGAAAATATCATCTCTCTTACTACAGGGTGGTCCTATTGGTGATAAACATCAAACAAATGAAATATGAAACTTTTAGAGAAGATGTATGCGTGCGCGCATGCATGATCTGACGGTTTTTAACATATAGACATATAAGACAATAATATAATATAATATATTATGTTATATTAATATAATATAATATAATTTTTAACAATATCTCGTCGGTGATTATTGAAATACCTATTTATACATCTGTTTCGTTTCAAGTGCAGAAAGTGCAATAGCGTGATTGGGATCTTTAAAGAGTGCAACGTGGTGCAGTAAGCAGCGCAACAGCTGCAAAGAGCGGTTCGTTCCGATGACCGATGTGTCGGAACGTCTCCGGTCGTTGTGATACGTGTAGTATCGTAGTCGGTTGATTTTTTTAGACTATTTAGACACATGACAAATATTTCATTCCTCTATCTGCAGGATGCCGATATGCATACCAGCCTCGTGATGTATCCTCATCGCCGGCGACGTTGATTTTATATTTCGTGAAAATAATTTCTTAACATTGACGAGATTTTAGGTTAGAATTTTCAGTCTTGTCTATATATTTTCAGTAAATTATGACTCAAGTCACCTAAGTATCTCTTAATTGACACTCTTAAACTCTAAACTCTGTTTTTATTTTTTATTAATTACGTTGTATATTACATTTATATTTATATTATATTTATATTTATATTATTACATTTATTGATAAATTTATTTGATAAAAAATACTTAAAAATTCCTGTTTTGATATTTTCTACAGCTACTATTTTTATTTTACTATTTTTATTTACTATTTTATTATATATATTTCTATTTATTATATATATTTCTACAGCTACTATTCTACTTTATGTTCTAGAATCTAGATAGACGAAATATTAATTATGGAGCGTGGAAAGACCGGGCTCGGAAGAGCGGCAAAAAATAAGATCGCTCAACATCCCTCTGATTTGTTCGCGTTGGGATCGAAGAGTTCGCGGAACGACAACTCCGACTCTAAAGGCAGGCCGGGCGTTATCCATTCGAAACCAAGCGGCAGTTCTACATCTGGTAAATAAAACTTATCCTCTTTTCTCAGTGTTGATCCTAGTAAACGGGAAAGGATTAAAATAAATTGAAGTTTTTAAATTCATGAATTGAAATAAATTGACCTCCATGGAATTAAATGCATTTCTATTTTATAGTACGAATATAATATATTTTTAATATAATATTAATATAACATTTTTTGGATTAGGTGGATCGAACAATGCATTTCCTAGTCACAATTTTTAATTGAATAACGTTCATGGTTCATTTTCACGAAAAACTATATTTCATTGTAAATCATATATTTTTTAACTTTAATTAAATTGAAGAAACTGCATTTCTCTTGTCTAGAATTTTGAATTAACCAGTATTCACGATTTACTTTTTAAAAGCTGAACTTTTTTTGGATTGAATGGCATAGAAAATGCGCTTCATGTAATTCCTATAAATAAATGCAAAGGCATTGAAATGAATACAGATTTTCAGAAGTACGCATTCGCGAACGTTGACATGAATTCTTTTTCAATCCATTCTCATTTCACTGGGCTATACAACACGATTGCAAATTATTTACCGATCGATTTACTACAATCTGTTACGCAGGCAATGAACGAAAGAAGGAGGCTCCTTCTGGATCGTCGTTTATGTACGTCCCGCAGAAGAAGCCCAAGCTGGCCCACGTCGGCGGCTCCCATCAGCGGCAGCCCTCCTCCAGCGCGGAGGCGTGGGAGGTTTTGATTATAGACACCGACCCGGCGGACTTCGTGCCCATGGCGCTCGAGGCCAACGACAACGACGAGGGCGACAGGGTTATCGGGATAATATGCGGCGCCATCAAGACGCTGAAGAATCAGCGATGGAAGCCCGACAATTTGCTCTACATGGGCCTGCTGTATCTAGCGAAGATCCGCCCGTCGATTTTCTCGAACGACTGCATACTACACGCGCTGTCGTCCCTCCTGAGGAGGGATCCGAACAATCAAAATAACTACAAGGCCAAAGTGAGCCCGCTGGTCCCTGTGTTAGCTGCGAATCTCTTGATGAAAGGTTTCCACGACAAGAAGAACTGGCCGGAAGTGTTCGTGAAGGTTACTTGTTCGCGACCTCTTTTTGTACCGCTTACTGCATAATTTTGATATCTCAATTGATTTTTTTTTATCGGGAGAAGGCCAATGAACGGTCAATAGTAGGATCTTCGTTGATTGGTCCTCTCTCAATTTATTGCAACACTTATATGGTTATAATATATATACAGGGTGTTCCGAAATTCGCAAATCGAAATGTAGCAAGAAAGTCTTCGAAAAATTAAGTAAAAATATTATTTGTAAATTTTTATTTTAAGCAGTAGTTTTTCACATATGAGAGTTCAAATTTAGCCAATTATAGATTACAATATGAAAGAAGGAAAAAAGCGGCAAATACGAGTCAGCGCGGAAATTGATGCGCAATAAAATTACAAATGTAATATATTTTAGAAAGTACAATTTAATTAATTGATCCGATATCGATTAATTAAATTGTATTTTCTAAAATATATTACATTTGTAATTTTATTGCGTATTAATTTCCGCGCTGACTTGTATTTGCCGTTTCTTTTCTTCTTTTATATTGAAATTTTGCAAGTCTTATTTTAATTATAGATTAGTACGCGCGAAATGTGCGACCACTAGTACTATCGACACTCTTACGGACATGTTTCCGTTTAATCGTAATCTATAATTGGCTAAATTTAAACTCTTATATTTCAAAAATTACTGCTTAAATTAAAAATTTACAAACAACTTTTTTTACTTCATTTTTCAAAGACTTTCTTGCTACGATATTTGACTCGCGAATTTTGGAACATCCCGTGTGTGTATATATATACATATATATATATGTACCTATATATATATATATATACAGATTTTTTATTATTTTTACAGCTGTACGTCGAAGATGCTCTCGGAGAACGCGTGTGGGTCGACCACGAGGAATGCAAAGGCTTCGTCGACAATATATTAACGGGTTTTAACACGAGGCATCCGCCCAAGTCCGTCCTACAGCCGGAGTTCTCGGTACTGATGCAACGGGATTGTCCCAGCCCTACTGCGGTGGACGACGAGGATCCGGCGGCGTCAACGGCATCGTTGTCCGGGGACAAGGAGAAAATCGAGTTCCCGGTGGGTCCGCGGTACGCGCATTGCGTGGAGAATATAGAGTCGATCGTGCTGGAGGCCGTGAAGGAGCAGCTGAACAGACGTCAGGCCGAGACCATAACGAGAAACTTCCTGAAGCTGCTCTCCTCGGCGTGCGGCTTCGTCGAGATCCGAAACATCGCCGTCCCGCGGCTGGAGGTGTGGCTGCACAATCCCAAACTGATGAGACCCGCGCAGGAGCTGCTCATCTACATCTGCTACAATTGCACGTCCCACACCCAGCGGGACGTCGAGGTCATAAGCCAGCTGGTCAAGATGCGGCTGAAGACGAAGGCGGTGATCAACCTGTACCTGAACGGCGTCAAGGAGCTGATCGGCTTGCACCCGGAGAACCTGGCCACCATGCTGAAGCACACGATCTACAACGAGCTGTCGAACGCGCGTAATCCGAACAACATGCCCGTGCTGGGCATAATGTTTCAGACCCTGCCCGAGCAGGCGGCGAAACTGCTCGCGGAGATCTTTCAGGATCTGCTGATGAACCGCGAGGATTACTTGCGGCCGCTGCGCGCGCTGCTCAGGGAAATCGTGAAGGTGTGCCGGCACGACATCAATCTCATCGCCTTCGTGCGGACGTTGATGTCCGAGCGGCCGGACTTGGCTCAGCAGTTGCTGAACTTCGAGTTCAAGGATCGCATGTTCGTGTCGATCGTGGATCTGCTCTGTCTGTGCGCGCTCCTGGCGATCAGCCCGCAGGTGAAGGAGGCGGGGACGCTGTCGCAGCGCGCGGACAAGAAGGACGCGGCTCTGCTGCACCAGTTTCAACATCTCGTGGCGATGATACAGCACGAGACCGTGATGTGGCT
This sequence comes from Wasmannia auropunctata, assembly GCF_000956235.1. Classification (NCBI taxonomy): domain Eukaryota; kingdom Metazoa; phylum Arthropoda; class Insecta; order Hymenoptera; family Formicidae; genus Wasmannia; species Wasmannia auropunctata. The sequence continues at coordinate 2,789,490 of NW_012026830.1, forward strand.
GCAAAACTCGGCGCAGCAGATGTACACCGTCGGGCGGAACGAGCTGCTGCACGCGATGCACAAGATCATGCTTCTCGAGTCGCCCGAGCAGTACTGCAAGCTGGACAATTGGCCACCCGACTCGGACAGGGTGTTTTACATACGGCTGGTGTCCGACGTGCCTCTGCTACAGAGTACGCTGTGGAGACTGCTGATGATCGGCTATTCGAAGGTAAGCGCGTAGACTTTCTGCGAAAACGACTCCCTTCAGAGATCACGAGCCTCGTTCTACTTTTTTTTTATGTTGCAGGACAACGGCATTACTCATTCGGAGGCTCTGGATTTGGCCGATCTATTGATACGGCGATCAGCGGTCAACTCGACGGAGAGCTTTCCGATGTTGCAGATCGATAAAATGGACCTGATCGACCTTATTTTTAAGCTCTGCATCTATCAGCCACCGGGGACAATAAATATACCCGCTGAGTAAGTATCCGCACGTATTAGGGCTGGTGATTTGCTTCGAAGGCTTCGACATTCGAACTTCGAAACTTCGGCATTAAAATCTTCGAATTCTTTCGAAGCTTCGAAGTTTAAGTGCCTTCGAAGTTTCGAAAAATACATTTGTGCAAACGATAAATTTATTTAGAAAATCTACAAATATTGTAAATAAAAAGAATTAATACATATATACAAAATTATTCCTAAAAAAATTAAAAGTATTATAACCTGAAATATTACAAATTAATAATTAAACTTGATACATGCGCAAATGAGGAAAGATAATAATTAATAAAACAATTCAATTAAGAAAATTGAAATTTTTAATGTATTTTTCAAAACTTCGAAGCTTCGAAGGTACCTTAAACTTCGAAAGGTCGAAGTTAACGTCGAAGTTTTGAATATTCGAAGTGAGTAAAAAGTAACAGCCCTAGCACGTATACAGGGTGTCCCAAAATTCGCGAATCAAAATATTATATCAAGAAAGTTTTTGAAAAATTGAGTAGAAAAGTTATTTATAAATTTTTATTTTCAAAAATAGTTTTTGAGATATAAGAGTTTAAATTTGGTGAATTATAGATTACGCGCATGAAGTGCGCGATTACCAACACTTATCGACACGTTACTCATGGACATGTTTCCGTTTAACCGTAATTTATAATTGGCCAAATTTAAACTGTTACATCTCAAAAACTACTGCTTGAAATAAAAATTTATAAATAACTTTTTTACTTAATTTTTCGAAAACTTTCTTGCTATGATATTTTGATTCGCGAATATTAAGACACCTTATATTATCTTTACAATGGCAACTGTGTGATACGTTTTCCAGGTATGTACCACCGTCATTGGCGATATCCAATCTCTATTGGAAAGGATGGACAATGTTATTAATTTTGGCTGCACACAATCCGTCCACAATTGGCGCGCAAGGTTGGAGGCGATACCCTATATTGAGGACACTGATGGAAATGTGTATTACAAAGTGAGTTTTTAACAACTATTAAGGGGATTCTGGTTTACAAGATTAGAAAAAGTGATTTTTAAGATTTTTTTTCAGCTAAAATGAAATTGAATAATTTCAAAAATTTAACAGTGTTTTACTGTATATTTGAGAAGTGAAAAAAAGTTTTTTTATTAATAAATAATAAACTGTCTTGGTAACGTCGCGCCGCTGGAGTTGTGTACAATCTAAGAGACGTAATTTTCGTCTAAAATGAAAAAACCAAATTTTTTCTTAATTTTTACATATTTATTTCTATATAAACTAACAATATTACAAAAAAAATTTAATTAAACGATTTTTTTGTAAAAAAAATCCAAATTTTTTCATGAAAATTTTAACTTTTTTTAAATTGTCATAACTTATTCAATTTTTGAAAATTTTAAAGTTTTGTTAATTCATATAATAGAAGATAATTTTATAAAAATCAAGAAAAAATTAGGTTTTTTTATTTCAGACAAAAATTACGCTTCCTAGATTGTACACAATCGAACAATTCCAGCGGAGCGACATTATCAAAACATTTTATTATTTATTAATAAAAAAATTTTTCATTGCTTAAATATACAATAAAACACTGTTATAAAACTTTTGAAATTATTCACTTTCATTTTAGTTGAAAAAAATTCTTAAAAATCACCGTTTTTTTAAGGCTTGTAAAGCAGAATCCCCCCTTAAAGATTGTTGATTTTGATCATACAATTAGCTTCGTGTTTCCTAAAACTCTCGTCCTGCAGTCACTTCTCATATCCACCACCGACCATGGCCCTGCCGGAGATCATGGAGCAGGAACGGGCGAAGGAAATGCATGTTGAAAATATGGAGAAACAACAGATATTGGAGTACGAGTCGCATTTGGCCGCGGCGTCGACTAGAATTCAACTATCGGAGCAGAATAGTTTTCTGCTGTCGCAGTTGATCACCATGGATCCGACGGGGATTGCGAGAAGACCGCCGCTAAACATACTCGAGCAGCTACAGTCGTTGAATACGTCTCACAGATTGGGCCATCTGCTGTGTCGATCGCGCAAACCAGACTTCCTGCTGGACATCATTCAGAGGCAGCAACAGAGCACGTCCCAGAGCATGCCCTGGCTGGCGGATCTCGTGCAAAACAGCGAGGGATCTCTGAGCCAATTGCCGGTGCAATGCCTCTGCGAGTATCTGCTGTCGACCAGCTCGCAGACGGCCGAGAAGCAGCCCAGGCAGCAGCAGTTGCTGGCCCATCTTCAGACACTGCTGACCGATCCGAATCAAGATCAGCAGCACGCCTATGAGGTTTTGGAATATTTCTTGAGGCGATTGAGCAGCCAGCAGAGTAGCAGCCGGGTCCAGGCGATCACCGGGCTCAAGATGGTTCTGGACTCGATACCCCTCGAGGACGAGAGTATGGAAGTGGACGGGGAAAATGAAAAGTACGTTTTTAAATATACTTCTCCGCCGGGCTAGGCATATTTTAAATACTTGTATTTGAAACACAGTGTTTGAAATTTGTATTTTGTATTTCAGCGGAGCGCATAAAAATTTCAAATACAGTTGCAATCTATTTTGTGTTTAAAATACTAAAAAAATTTTTGATAAAAATTCTAACAATTAATAGCAACTTAAATTTTTTTCACATGACTATTGATGACACTAACTATTTTCATCAAATTTCAAGTCATTAGCTTTATCAAATTTTATGATCTCGCACGAGAAAGCAAGTCTCGTGCGGTTGATGGTATAGGACAACAGAACTTTTAAGAGTGCAAGAGAATGAAACAATTTCTTTCTCTTTCTCTCTAAAAGTTCGGAAAGTGAAGAGGGGTCTGTTTGGGAGGAGGGAATTTAACATTATATATTATCGTAATTAATAGATTAAATTAAAAAATATTTTATATTTCAGAAGTATTTTCTATTTTAAATAATTTAAAAGTATTTTGTATTTTAAATCAAATGACTGAAAGTGTGTTTTATATTGATCAAATCAATCTTTTTTTATTTAAAATACAAAATACTGGCAATCTTAGTATTTAAATTACAATTTTGTAATTTAAATCAACAAACTTTTTTTATAAAAAGATTGATTTATTAAAAAAGATTGATTTGGTAAATATAAAACACACTTTTAATCATTTGATTTAAAAAATTGACAAAAATTGATTTAAAAAATTTACAAAATTATCATTTAAATACTAAGATTACCAGTACTTTGTATTTTAAGTACTTTAATGATGCATTTTGCCCAGCCCTACCTCTCCGGAAAAAAAGCTCTTGCACTTTTTATAACATTATTTTCTTTTTTTTTTTAGGGAGACCTGGCTTCTACGAAAATTACCGTCGATACCTCACTTCTTATCAGTACGTTCGCTGGTTTCTACTGCTCTACGTGGTGCTTGCCAGGTTGAGAACAGTCCGGATCTCGTGCACACTTACATATCGTATCTGGCCGTACATACCGTCGACGACGATTTGCCCGACCTGACCGATTTGGCGAACGAGATATCTCAGTTGGTCGTCGAGCGTAGCACCATTATCGCGGCCATCCTGCCTCAATCTGAAAGTGACAATCAGCAAGCCAAGCAAACATTGCACTCCTTCATGGCAATTTTCTGCAACTACCTCGAGAAGGCGCGATCGCCCAGGGGCGAAGGTTACCAGTGGTCTGAGAGCCAAGATCAGATTCTGGTCCAGTGGAGCAGCGGCGAGGAGTGCACTATGCACATCCTGGTGGTGCACGCCATGATTATACTACTCACCTACGACACGTCCGAGGACGATCCGTTGTTCGGTAGCTTGCTGGAAACGTGGTTTCCCCTGAATATGGAACAGCCGAAGGCCTTCCTCGTTGACACAAGCGAAGAAGCTCTGCTCATACCCGACTGGCTCAAACTACGAATGATTCGAAGTAACGTGCCGCGCTTGGTTGACGCGGCTCTGAAGGATCTCGAGCCTCAGCAACTGGTGCTCTTCATCCAGAGCTTCGGGATACCTGTGTCGTCGATGAGCAAGCTGCTTCACACGCTCGACGCCGGCGTCCAGATCGACCCGGGCTCGGTCGGCGAGGCGGTTCTGGACAAGACGTACATGGCGCAGCTGGTCGAGGTGCAGCACCGAAGGGGCGCCACGGGTGGACTGGTGTTCGTCGAGGTGTTGCAGCTGCTGGAACCGGAACTGCCGGACGAGAGCGCCGTGTCGATCGGGAAGCTGCAGCAACCGCTGCCGATCAGCGCGACGGTGCAGAAGCAGTCCGTGATACAGTGCTCCGTGAAGACCGACGTGCCGCACTTGATAAACCGGCTGTTCATCGAGGGCATCCCGATGAGCCAGAAGATGGACGCCTATCGGCGTTTGCACAAGACCCTGGCGAAGGATCTGCAGCGATCGTGCGCGAAGGAGAGCGGCGCGGTGGTGCTGGCGATACAGCACATATGCAGCGTTCTCAGCTCGATGCAGGTCAAGCAGTTCCTGGCCTCGCTCGTGCACATGCCGCAGTACTCGTGCACGCTGATGCGCGTGATACTGCTGCCGCTCAAGCGGCCGTCGACGTCGAGGCACGTGATCGAGCTGGCGCGCAACATGTGCCTGAACCTGATATCGCTGATCGGCGACGTGAAGGCGCCGGTTCTCTCGATTCTGCGGGACTTCGCTAACGTGCAGCTGACGAAGACCCCCCAGCGCGCGGAGCTGACGATGCTGATGCAGAACCGGCACGGCGAGAGCCCCGGCACGATATTGGAGGGCACGGATCCCGTGAATCTGGAGAGCGTCGGCCGAAGACTGCTGGATCTCTGTCTGAAGCAGCAGAAGAACGACGACCTGGTCGAGGCTATGGCGCGATTGCTGGTCAGCGACAGTAACGAGGGCGCGCTGAAGCCTCGCACAGGTCTGCTGATCGATTGGCTGGCCTCCGTGGAGCCCGAGCTGATCGGCATCTGTCCGAATCTCCAAATGAAGCTGCTGTTCGGGAAGACGAAGGTGCACATTAGCATCGACAACAATGTCGTGAGCTCGCACTCCTGCAGACCTTACTTGCTGACGCTCTTGACGCACAGAGCAAGTTGGACCACCCTGTACAAATGTGTCGGACACTTGTTAGACAAATGTGATGACGGGTGAGTAGAGCGGAAATCAATACTTCTTTTCCGCCAATCTCTCTTTTTGCTTCACGATATTCTCTGTTACGGATTAATATAATGCGCAGGGTTGCCACAGACCTGGAAAACCGGGAAAATCTGAAAAAGTCAGGGAAAGATATAATAAAAGAGCTGGAATTTTGAACTTTGCTCACAATTTCCTTAAAGTCGATCACTTGTTTTATCGACGAAACTCTATAATTTTTGTACAATGTTTTTATATGCATTGCTTTTTTTATTTGAAAATCCTTTTTTAGAATCAAACAGTAGATAATAACAGAATAAGGTGATTTTGTATGGAAATCGAAAAAATTTTCGAAAATTAGGATTTTCTTCGAGACTTCTTTCTGTTATCGCAATCGTAAATATTCTGAATATTTAGCGATATTAAAGAAATGTCTGTAGGAATTTTTCTGTTTTTACTACTGAGTTTTCTTCTGGTTCCCAAGTAATGGAAAATTTAATTATACCAAAGAAATTTTATTCTGTTTAATGCATAACAACAATGTCGAAGCGATGTTAATAATTTGTTGGTCTGAATTTGCATTTGGGATTGTATTATGTTATTAAACTTCTAAATTTATGTTGCTTCTAATAATATAAGTTACCTTTTTTTTGTAATACGTATCTTCTAAACATTAAGATTTAGAATTATATGTTTGATATTGATCATGGGTAATTTTCCACTGTTGTTTGGAAATCATGGAAAAGTCGGGGAATTTCAAAATTCATTTTTTTGTGGCAACCCCGTAATATTTTCCAAAATCGACTTTAATCGTCGATACGCTCTTCATATTTGTGAAATTGTCAATATGTTTGCAGATACGATCCTACTGCAGTTCTGGACTTTTTATGGGCCCTGACCTGCAATCCGAAGCTGTGGCAGGGCCGGGACAAGTTCACGCCGAAGCATTACGTTCCTGAGAATATTCTGCTGCTGGAGGAACGGCAGTTGCTCAATCTCGTGGCGTATCTAGTCTCCGAGGCCGTTATCATCTGTAGAGTGCAGAACAGAAACGCCGCCCTGGCGAGGATGGATATCAGGCTCGATCTACTGTTGCATTGCATATCCACCGAAGACGGCCTGATTTCTAACGTGGTTAACCATTTAGCGGAACGTATGATGGATAATACTGAGTGCGAATTTTGCAGTTTTATACATTTTACCAGGGTTGGGAAGTAACTCGTTACGTGTAACAAAGTTACAGTAACAAAGTAACAAAGTTACTTTTTTTCAATAACTATAACTTAATTTTGTTACTTTTTTTTAATAACTGTAACTTAACTTTGTTACTTTCTTTCGATGTGTAACTTATTTAGATTTTTTAAGTAACTAGTAACTAATTTAATAGTCACTTTTACAGTTACTTTATATATATTAAATCGTCACTTTCGTGGATCAAAATTATGCAACACTTTCGCTCAATCACCTAATCGTAATGTTGATTGTAATTATGCGAAATATTTAAATGCTCACATTTAAATACGCGCATTACTCTTCTTTTTTAAATAAAATTATATAATATGTAAATGTAAATCTTTTTTTTTATAATGCTAATGTTGTTCTATTAAAAATAACGATTCATTACTTTTTGAGTAACTGTAACTGTAATTAGTTACTTTTACAAAGTAACTTTCCCAACCCTGTAAATAATAAACATATATCTAAATAAATATTATAATAGTTATATAAAAAAAAATTAATACAAGAGACTAATAAATATTTACCTTGTACAATTTATCCAAGTTATACCACACGTCTTCCTCGTCCTGATCCTCGTACTGCGACTCCACGAGATTATCTCGCGAACGCGAAAGTATCTTCCGCCTCGATACCATTTTGCGTCCTGATAGTCAATCTGAAAGCAGAGAAAGGAAAAAACGATCCTCACCGTGTAATCTCACTTAATCTCTCCTCGCGAATGTTCAGGCGGGATTTTCTCGTTCGAAAAGAAGAGAAAACTTTTATCGCAAATTTAAGAATTCAATGGAAATTCGTCGGTAGATTCAAGAGTCGTCAATTACACGCTTATCGGACACTTCTCTCGTCACGCTTCTCTGAATACGCAGAAGTAATTCTCTCCGTTTGCTGCGGAGAAGGAGAATTAGGTATATTATCAATCTCGCGCGTTTTATCTGCCGCGGTCATTAACTTTTCAAGTTTCGTTTACAGTTCAAAAGCCGAAGGGACGAGCGAGAAGTTTTGCATCTCAGCACTTTCAAAGTACGCAGTCATCAGGCGCGAAGGAAAGGAGAGACTATGCTTCGACAACTGTAAGGTGTGTGTATATATATATGTATACATACATCTCTCTTTCTCCCCTTCCCTCATTATTAGCATCGTCGTTTTCTCATTTTCATCACGAACGGAACGCGACTTTAGCTGCTTTAGCGCAAAAGCATATACACGACCATCGGCATTCGCGGCTATGCACGGGCGTCGATATCACACTGCGCGCTGTGCTATCAGCCGTATTCCTGCACGTTCCTCGCGGCGCGAATAATGCCTCAGGTGGCGAGGACGACAGGAAGAGAAAAGAAGAAAAAGAAGAGAAGAAATCGCCGCCGTGCGATTTACGGGACATGTTCGACGGCACGGGCACGTGTGCGTGAGCGCCCGCACGACGGAACTTGTATCCGGCTCCGTGACGTGACGTCATTTCAGCTGATCCTCGCCCTCGGCGTCGCGCACACGCACGTCGCGTTTCGTTATTCTCCACGGCGTTGAAGTCTCTCCTCGGCCGGCGAATAGCCGATAGTTTTTCACGGTGGTTTATGTGATACGTTTCGAAAAGGGACGGTGTAACGCTTGAAAGTATACGCGGAAGGGTTAAATCTTCCCGTGCCTTCACCATAATCTATGTACAGATCGTCGAAGATTAATTTATTTCTTGTAAACCGCGATTATGATTTAACAACTGACCGATTCTCACGAGGAGAACTTTCATTAATCATAACATTTTCGAATTGTAAGCTGTTGCAACTTGCAAAGATGATTACGTTTCTTTCGGAGAATAAAAAAACTGCCACGCGGAGAGAATTTCCTTTTAAAATTTACCCTGAAAATCATATTAATCATAAAACAATATAGTATTTCGGCAAATTTTACTGTGCACTACAATAAATTTGTTGTATTATTAAAAAAATAGAATGAAAATCACATAAAATTCGTCGAAATACTATATTGTCTCATGATTAATATGATTTTCAGGGTAAATTTTAAAATAAAATTCTCTCCGTGGGATTTACGAAAAAATTCTATTCAAATTCAATATTATATACTCCATGTATTCCAATTATAGTTTTTTCGCTAATCCAAATGATATTTTTTCCACGGAGGGATCCACGATTTTTTATCGCGAGTTGACCTTATTTTAACTTGCAATTTAATTGAGGCGCTCAATGCTAGAAACGAGCGAGAGGAAATGAGAAACGGGACATAATCAAGATGCCTCTGTATAAATAAAAAAAGAACCGCATCGTCGAGAGTCGAGAGATTGCGTGTGAAGCGCCGTGTATACACACTCGATCTGACCTGATTAATTTCGTAGATTGTATCGCCGCGGATCTCCTACTACTAAGCCGAAAAAAAGGGGAAAAAATGTAAAAGCGAGAAAATAGGTTAAGGAAATCGCCCCGCCCTAGAATGCAAAAAGTTATGCGAAAGTGGACGAATCGGAGATTCAACGGGGCGATAGCGCAGGTGGAGTACGGTTGATTTACGATGAGCTCCGAAGCATCGTGAAAGTGTTGTTATTAAACGTATCGCCTGACTACGACTCGAGTGTCCGAATTGGCTTTCACGGCTGTTTCTTTCGCGCAAGATCTTTTATTTATAGCCGCGGTATATTAACGAGGGAAAAAATAGGCGGCGATTCTCTCTCTCTCGAGAAATTGGTCAGCGTAACACTTACGCGCGAAAACGCTCGGCGATTTACTTTTACATTTTATTATGCAAGATACATCTTCAATACACGCGCGTGCATAATACATATTGAAATATTAATATATTATTCAGTGCAATATTAATATTTTATTACACATCGCCGAAATGAATATATTAATTAAGCGATATAATTTTGTGTAGCGTGTCTCTAAAATTCCAATTAAAATGAGAAGTTGATTGGCGAACGCGTGAAAAAATATAAAATTTCGCAAAGATTTTACGTAGTTATCTACGAAGACCTGTAAGCAATAATCTCCACTTTTTAAAAGTGAAAATTTAAGATGCTTCTTGATCAAGTATAGGCTCTTCAATTCTGAATTTTATCCCACTTACGCACGCTCGACACGTTTACTCTACACGGAAAGAACAATTTTGCTGAATCCAGATCTGAAAATAATTTTTGTTCAATAATCAAAATAATTTTGTGCAAAAATCAAAATAATTGCTAAAATATCAAAACATTTTATAGCAATGCTTATCAGTTTTAACATTCCAACAAATTATTTTGATGATTCAACAAAAAATTATTTTCAGATCTGTTTTTAGCAAAAATTTTTAACAAAATTTTTAGATCTTTCAACAAAATCGTTCTTTCCGTGTATCTTGCAATAATAATGACGAACTTAACTGTACACGCCTGTACATACCACGAATTATTCCGGAGATATTTGCGCCTCGTACCGTACGATGTAAAAGTCGCTGTGCCGCCCCGATGTAAGTCAATACTGTACCGCTACTTAATCGTTATAGCACTCGGCGCGTAACGAAACACGAAGAGAGCTCCTCGTATATGGCTCCGAGGTACCGTAATGTCGATTAGGTAGTTGCAGCACGCAACGCGCGCCCGGGTCGATCCCCGGATTAAATCCCCGAAAGCGTCGCCGTCCGCGCCGCCGCCCGTCGTCGCGTCGGAGACTCGAATTCCGATCACCTGGCTCAAACCTGTGGAATTTCGCGCGGCCAAGGTGACGATCGGTCGATGTGTCATCGGGAAGACGCGTGACGGGAACCGACGAAAAAAAAGAAGGAAGAGGGAAGAAAGGAAGAGACCACCGCACGATGCGAACACGCGCGACTCCGCGGCGCGGTCCCGCGGCGCCGCGCCGCGCCGTCGCCGCGATAAAATGGCGAGAGACTCGCTGGAGAGAAGAGATCTCGCGACGACGCGGGATTTCCGCGCATTCCGAACACATTTCGGATGTTAGTCGAACGCGTTGCGACTGCCTGACAAAATAAATCACGAATTGAAAGCTAAGCGACTTCCATCGACAGTTCTGACTTTAGAAATTAAGCGAACTATAATTGCACTTCGCTGATGCGCTAAACGATATATAAGATGTTTTAAGAACATCGTTCTCCAAAGAACGTCTGGAATGATAGAATGTCTCCCCCACGGAGAGAATTTTTTTTTAAATTTACCCTGCAAATCATGTTAATTATGGAACAATATAGTATTTAGGCAAATTTTACTGTGCACTACAATAAGATTTCGCAGTAAAATTTATTGTAGTGCACAGTAAAATTTACCTAAATACTATATTGTATCTCACAATTAACATGATTTTCAGGGTAAATTTTAAAAGGAAATTCTCTCCGTCCAGACATTCACTATAAAACTTTTGATGAAAATTGTTAATTAAAAATTGCCCATTGCATTCGCTCGAATTATATATCCTCGACTCTTTTTCGTGTTATCTTCATGACCTGTTCGACTGCTGCAGTTTCTGACGGTGAACCACCGTATATATTCTGTATACTCCTATGCGCTTTAATTACCGGGTATAGATAATCGTTTTCCGCGCGGGAGAGCGCCCGACTTCTAAGGTAGACGTTTTCCTGTGGCAATATCGAAGATAAGAAGAAATAATTGACGCAATGATGCAACATTTACGTAACAAAATCGAACGGTCTTCGCGGCGGTGGTGGGCCCCTTCCCCCCCCTCCCTCCCCTCCTCATTTACGAAAGAGAGCATATTCTCCCTTACTCGGGAAGAAAATCCGTGACACACTCCTATATAGACACAAATATAGAACCCACGAAATCTGACTCACACGAGTGGCGGCGCTCTTCTACTCCGTCTTCTCTCCGACGACGATTTCGCAACGTTCTCCACGTAGTAGACGCCTCATGGCGTTTGTCCATTATCTCACCGCGGGGCACGGGATTGCGTCCGAGCTCGCCATCTGTTTCGCGCGCGTGCACATACGTATGTATACGCGTCTCTCCCTAGGGCGAGACGATTACACGACCGATTTCGTAATGAAGGCTCCGCGCGATCTCCGCGTACCGATAATGAGAGAGAGAGAGAGAGAGAGAGAAAAAAAAGGGATCCGGCCTGGATCGCCGGATCTATACGCGACGAGCCTCTCCGCGCGCGCACCGCCGCGGCGGAGTTGAAAGAAAAACGTCACACGGCCGACTCGACTCTGCCTTTGGCGAACGAGCGATCAACTCAGCGAACGAGCGAGCGAGCGAGCGAGCGAGCGAGCGAACGCCCGGCCGCCACCAGAATTTCCCTGAAACTGCTTTCACTTCTCCGAAGAATGCGAAGGCTGTTGTACACGAGTACCAGCGGCAGCGTCTAGCGCGGCCTGGAGTACAGCGCGACCCCCACCTCCCTCGAGAGATCGGCGGTGCGGCTCACTATCGTTTCGCTATACGGTGTGCGCTGTGCAGAGATATACACACGTATACATACACAAACTCATGAATACGTATACGTACACATATATACATGCACGCGCACACACGTACAAGGCATGCACGATCGTTCGCACGCTCCTTCTCTCCTTTTTGCCTCTCTCCACCTCTCTTTTCTTGACGGATATTTTACCGTGTCCCTCTCCGCGTTTCTCCGCGATTTTCTTCACCCTTTCAGCTTCTGTCGTCGCGTGCCTCTCCGTCTTTGTTGCGGGCGCGATCGTGAGTATATCTTCTCTCTTGAGAGATATATCCTCTCTTTCTCTCCGAGGGCCCCCTCCCTCCCCCCCTCTCGATCTCTTCTTTCGGTTCGCTCTTCGTTCTTCAGAGAGCCGCCGCCCTCGCGTATCTCTTAATTCATCTCCGCTGCATGATTTTCATAAATATGCCGGGTCTCGACTCTTTATCAATTTCGTTGCCGTTTCCTTGTCATTTCTCTTTCTTCGTCTTCGCCGAAAGTATATATGTACACGGGCATATCTCTTTCCCTCTCTCTAATCTCGACCTCGCTTCCTTTCTCGTTTCTTCAACTAATTCGAGAGAGCGACACTCCGTCTCCCCGCTGTTTAATATAACTGGACTGCATCGAAATCCAGTTCTCTTTGTTACAATTTGTTTCTTTCGTGTATAGCTTCCCCATTATCCCTTTCCGTATATCCTCTCCTCGCTAATCCCCTTCCCTTGTCATTTTCCGCCGATTATTTCCACACTGAGAAAAAAAGTTGTTAAAATAACTAAATACGTTCTGTTGACAGTTTTTTTTTTTTATTCAAGTATATATGTTTTTGAATTAAACATACTCTCTAAATTTTCTGGAGTGAATCTCACTTCAAAAGATTGAAAATACTGCCACTCGACCATTTGAGTTACAGTATTTTCACTCTTTTGGAGTGAGATTCACTCCAAAAGAGTGAAAAGTCACTCCAGAAAATTTAGAGAGTACATATCAATAATATTAACATGATATTTTTGTGAATTAACAAGTGTTTTGTTGAATTAACAAATATTTACTTGACAGCTCATGACCGCCGCATTTATGGTTGAATGAAATAACATTTTTTTAAATCAACAATTTTTTTTTCTCAGTGCAACCACATTTCTTCTTCGTCTCGCCCGCCCCTTCCCCACCCCCCCGCGTCTTGCCGTCTCCCTTTCATCCGCCATTCTACCACGCACCACCTACTCCTCGCTCGCTCGCGCACATTCGCTCACTCTCTTTCTCACTCTCGCAGAGCCCTCTTCTCCTTCTCTTTCTCTATCTCTCTCTCTCTCTCTCTCCCACCTTCTTTCGCCAAGTCCCTGCAGTCAACTCGCCAAGTGACTTCGATGAGTGCAACAGCGAGATTTCGAAGCAGTGGAAGGAAACTGGTTATACTCGGCCGCGCGCGCGGCAGCAGCGCGGCCAGGCATTTTAAACGCACACACCCTTTCGCGCGGGGACAAACCCCCGCCGGCGGCGGGTTGTCCGTGCGCGCCGCGAAGTACGTACACCTTATACCTACTCCTACGCGCGGCCGTGCAGCGAGGCGCAAAACGAAAGCGAAATTTGCGGGCGGGCTGCAATTAAACGAGAGCGCGGAATTGAAGCGAGGACGAGCGGGGGGGGGGCGCGCGCGGGAAACGCGTAAATCGCAATTATAACCCGCGCGATCCGCGCGGCGCGCTGCAGCGCGCGCGAACGATTATCCCTCTTTACGATTATCGCGCGCCGTAAATCCGCGGGACTTACGAGCGACTAACGTCGATATAGCGCGGCCGATATATCCGCCGTTTTAATTTGCGCGGGAGCGATAAACTCGGCGAGATTGCGCCGACGAGGCGGATCGCGCGGCGCGCTGTCTTCTCTTCCTCGCGCTGTCGCAGCGGTGAAAAGTATAGCGTCTATACCAACGATCGACCGTCCGTGACTACTTTCTTGCGGGACTCCCCCCTCCCCCCCGAGGGAAAAACCCGTGAACCGCTCGCATGAGCGAGCTCCTTGATATTTACCTGCCCGTTTTAATAGCCGATACAACGAGCGATGACACGATCGATCAACCGCGTTTAGAATATTCCCACTCCCATTTTTCGATCGATTGCAAATTTCTTAAATTTCTTCCGACTTTTCCTTCATCACTGACTGACAATTAAATTTCTACGAGAGACGTACCTATATAGTTAGCCTTTTGTGAAATCACACTCCTTTGATACATATTTTTAAAAAGATGAGATATATATAGAGCGTATCTCCGTATTTCTATATAAATGATGTTGAGAGAAGAAATTATAAGACTACAGCCTCTGTTTTTAACAGAGGCAGATTGGGTCGCGGAATTTTCGACCGGAAATACACCTGCGGTATACGCGCGAGTTGGTATATAGCCCGAGGCAGAGAAAAGACGCGCGTCATTAGCCAAGATTTCCAGAATCTCTCCCGTTCCCCGCAGCGGTCGAAACCGCTACTAAATCAACCTTCTAATGCGCATATTTACGCCGAAACCGAACCCGACACAGAGTATATCACATACGTCGGCCGATGAAAACGAGTATAGCGGTCCGCGCACCGGATCGACGTCGAACCCGCGCCGCGGCCGGCCGCGCTCACCGCGCTCTTTCCTTGGCCTATATACAGCCATCCGCGGAGACTCGAACGGTCGAGAGAAGAAATTGTGTGCAGGATATGGTCCGACCGTATGCGGACTGCGGACGGGATAAACGTCCGGCCGCGCGGCGGGCCGCGGAACACGTCGGGCGTGGAACGCCGTTTTCCAGCGCCGTTTTGTGTATATACACAGAACGTACGCTGCAGGCGTTGCACTTCTCGGCGGCGCGGTTTCGCTCGGCCGTATACGTTCGATTGTATAGAAAGCGAGGAATCCGCGCGCTGCTTGCCGCGCCGCGCGGAAGCGGGCGCGAGCGAGCGAGCGAGCGGAGCGAGCGCTGCAGCTTTTGCGAGCCGCGCGGCTTGCGGCTTTCACGATTATATGCGCTTGCCGCTTGCGCGAAAGTCAATCTCGCAATCATCGGCTCGCGCGGCGCAACCGCGCGAATCTCGGGACATGATGACGTCGACAAGATTGATTTCCCGCGAACAATTCTCGATGAGTTTGCTATATTTCCTACCCCGATTCTCGATTTCCGCATGATACATGCGCGCGAATACCTATACTTGGATGGGTCTCTCGCGAGAATCGCGATAGCGCAAGATATATATATATATATATATATATGTATATGTATATAATTATTGGTGTCCAAAACTCAGGCGTGTGAACTCAGCGAAATTATGTATACCGGTTTCGTTCCTCTGTGCCGACATACCCGTTTTCGCGGAGCAGCCCGCCGCGGGATTCCCCGTGGGGACCGGATCTTTCGCGTAGATTCGCCTCGCCGATGCCGAATCATTAATAAAAAATAAAAAAACGCATTCCTCGGCCCCGACTAATTCCGATTCCTGTTTTTGGACGAGAAAATGGTCGGAGAATACAGGTATAGAGATCGGGGAATCAGTTGCGCATCGACCAATTGACTTTAATTACGTGTTTACGGACACGCATCGTATATGAGCTAAACAAGCTATCACATTTCGTCATCTGTAGAAAAGATGCGTTTCCAACGAGTCTATTGTTAATTTGGCGGAGGGAGAGACGGGAGGCAGAAGGGGGGGGAAGAGCGAGAACGCCGTTTGATCGCGGTTCGGCGTGCGATGCGGTGACTTGAAAAAAAAAAATTCACCTTCGTCGGGGGAGATCGTCCTCGAGCGCGTTTTGCCTCGCGGCGCGCGGAGCTCGGTATTGCCAAAGAAGAAAAGGAGAGCGAGAGAGCATATTGTGGGCGCGAGGGGGAGAGGGACGTTACGACATATCGGCATCGGTCCACGAAACGCCACACTCTGCGATATATATATATACACGATACGATATACGACGCAAGATACACTTAAGCAGAAATTCCCAGGGTTTCGCGTTCGCGAAAAGTCCGCGCGAGGCCGACTTTCCCGGGCTCGACAACGCTCGTAACGAATGTATTGCGAGATACGTAGTAGGACCTCCCGCGCGCTCTCGCAACAGCCTGACGTCCAGCTGGTACGTCCGATGCGATGCGATGCGCGCGGATAGAAAGAAAGAAAGAAAGAAAGAAAGAGGGACGCGCATCGTCGCCGTGGAATCACGACTTATATATGCGAACCGCGCGACTCGTCCACAGTTGACTTCTACGCGAATTGTATCGTCGCGTTCGGGCGACGCGGCGTGCGAGCAGAACTCACTTTCACGTCGCTCGCTCGCCCGATCGTTCTCCTTCCTCGCGCCTTCCAGCGAGCGAATGTATCGCACGTAAGCAAATGTCGCGCTCGCTCAATTCAACGGCGATGATGATGATGATGATGATGATGATGATGGTGGTGGTGATGATGATGATGATGATGATGATGATGAGGACGATGACGACGATGACGATTCCGTGCGGAACGGCTTTTTTTTACCACCGCGAATCTCACACGCTACATCCGCATGCATATGTTCAAAATTGTGCGCACGTGCGCGCTTCACGCGTCCGCATAATGTAATTATGTATATTCCCATTTATTATATATATATATTTTTTTTTTTTTAAATCCCCGGGAAATCCCCGCGGGGAACCCCGCAGATCCCGCTGGTAGCGCCGTTCCACCCCCGCGCCGCAGCGCGGAGTCCTCCGGTGAGCGAGACCACTCGATCGCCGCGTCCGTTCTCCATATGTCGCGCGCGCGTTTCCCCGAGGATCGTACGCGCGCGATCTCCCGCGGGGGTTTCTCTTCCTCTACGTACCTCTCGAGTGACAGCGCCTGCAAGAGCGAGAGCAACGTCGCCCCGCGACCGCCTCCACGCTCGTTCTCCACCGCCTCTGTACAATATGGTTCACAGACTGGTTCGCGACAGGCACTCGCGTTGCTGCTGCTGCTGCTGCTGCTGCTCGTCACCGCGCTCTCTCCTATCCATAATCGGCGAAAGTCGCGCTTGGCTCGCGCGGCGCGACGCTCCACGTCTCTTTTCCGCGATCCGCGTCGGCGACCCTGACGGTTGCGCTCGAATATTTAAAATAATACCCGCGGTTATACACGCGGCCGGCGCGGGCGGGCACTTCAACTCGTAAATCGGCAGTGTAGGGAAAGGAAGCGGGGCGCAAGAAAGGAATTCCTCGGGAGACTCCGCGGAGACGATTCTCGCGGCGCGGCGCGTGACGTGAACCGAGCTCTCCTCGCGACGGCCGCGGCTGCCGACTCCGACTACTCTCCTCGCGGGTCGCACGAGCGAGCGAGCGAGCGAGCGAGCGCGCGAAATGAACGTGCGAAGAAGGGAGAGGAGGGTGGGAGGGAGGAGAGGGAGCGGGCGAGAAAGGGGAAAACGCGCGGGGTGCCTCGTTAAAGTAAGGCGCGCGCGCGCGCCTTTATTCGGCCGTGCCCGCGCGCGCGTCCGAGAGCTAGAGAGTGCAGCCTCGCTTCGACCACGGCGTATCGCCGTTCACTGCTCCGCCGCCTGGTGCCTGGTGGACCTCGACCGCCGCCGCGGCAGCAACAGGCCTTGCGCGCCTCGGCACCGCCGCGAGTGAGAGTCGCACCCAGGACATTCACCATATTGGCGAACAGCCCGTGCGGCGCATGCGCGGCCCACCACCCCCTTCGGGCTCGCCGATTCTACCTTCACCGCCGATGACGTCAAAAAATAGGACAAGGAGCTGGTGGCCTTTGCTACAAGGCGCGGCGCGAAGGGAGGGGGGGGAGGGAGGCGGAGGAGGAGGGCCACTGAACTGTCCCTCGAGATGTCTTCTGTCTCGACTCCTCGCCTCTCGTATCTCTCCGTCTCTCCCTCTTCCTCCCGCCGTCGCGCCGCCCCCGTCCCGGCAGGGCCGCAGGCGGCTTGGCTGTTTAGCGATGAGAAAGGCGAAAAGGGTATGCGCGCGCGCGCGCATGGATTGTAGGAAGGATTAGAGGAGCGCGAAAGAATAAAATTCGCATAAATTTATTTTATCTTAAAACAAGTTTCAAGAAATATATATTTTTTTGGGGGGGGGGGAGAAGGGGAAAAATTATGTATATTCGAACGAGAGATCTATTATTATCTGTCAACTCGCACACGTGACACCTCGGACGGTGAACTCTCGATATTCCGCCGAGAGGCACGGAGGGTATCAACGCGAAATATATAGATATAATGCCTGGTCCCCGCGAACTCGCGATCCGTTTCCTCCGCTCCCCCGCCTTTTCTCTCTTTCCCCCCTCACGCCCGGGGGGGGGGGGGAAGGAGCCCCTCACCAGCCGCGCTCTATCTCGTTCCACCACCTCGCGTCACGTATGTACGTCTGCATGCCAGCATGTGCACGTATACGCGTCGTCGGTCTGCATTACAAATTTTTGGTACCGCGCGCTTATACATTAGCGGCGGCAATACGTAAGGCAAACACCGATTCCGGAATCTCGCTGGAGATTCCGCGGGGTCGCGAAGGGAGTCTCGAGTTATCGAGGCGATTGGCCTCGAGGAATCACTCTCGCTCTCTTTGTCAAACGATTCTCCCCGCGTGTCCCCGGGGATTCTCTGGAATGCAAGGGGGGACCAACGTATGTATGTATGTACCCCGCGCTCTTCGCGTCTCTCGTCGATTAAGGACATGCGCCTACTTTTGCTACTTCGCCAAGTGGAATGTCCGGTGGCGTCGGAATGAATATTGATTAAAAATTCGACGTTCCCGCCGCGCCTAGCGGCGGAGACAACCGAAATGGAATCGGGATGGATGGAAGAGAATTTGAAAAGTTGATTATGCGTACAGAAATAGAAGAAAGTATAATACTAATTCAATAGGACGTAAAGCCAACTCCCGAAGAATCCGAGGAATTCAGAGGCTTGGCGAAATTTCTATTAATTTTTTTTCCGATTCGCAAGGTATGTTAATGAAATTGCTGAATTACTTTCGATCACTCGCAAAATTTAATTAACTTCTCATTAATTATCGCGAAAAGATAGAGGATTTCTCTCTCTCTCTCTCTCTCTCTATCCAGTTTAATTTAACTGTGAAGAAGTATTATACTTATCATCAGAGGCAGAGAGACCGTACGTATGTATAATATAAAAAAAAATTAATTGGTATCTCCGGAATTTATTAAGGCATAATAAGACGTAAATACAGCGAACGAAATTAGGCTACGAGAGCGCTAGCCGTTGAACTTTCGTATTTCCAATTCGGCGGCAGCGATCCCTTTGCCTTATAGTATCGTGCCAACCTGTGAATTCTCGACTCAACGAGAATCAAGCGGAACTTGCTGTCCTTGTCCTTGCGATTGCGCTCCAGGTGCTTGCGCACGGCGACGGCCTTTTTGATCAGGTAGTACAGATCCTCCGGTAGATCGGGGGCCAGGCCCATGCTCTTTACGATGCGCAGAATCTTGTTTCCCGTACGGAATCGCACCTGCGCAACCCCATGCGAGTCACGAAGTATGACACCTGCGAAAATAATAAGTCGTATTATGCACATCGTTTTTTTTTTGTTCGCTATCTTAATGACTCTCGAACTTGATATTCTACAAGAGTGTCAGTGACAACCTATCGTGAAATGACAAGTGATCGTATTCACATCAAACATCACTGGGATTATAATCTTGCAAACATGTTTTGTTAAGGGAATCAAATTAAAGTAGACTCTAAGATTCCCTGAATAGTTTGCTTTCAGATAGATTAGTTCTTCCAAATTAACAAGGCCTTTATTAAATTCTTTTCCATTCGTCTTGGTTTCACTGGTTGTCTTGCCGCTGCGCGCGGCAAGAATGTCAAATTTTTTTTTTAAGCAAAAACATAAAGGCGTTATTAAAATTACCAATTTGAGACGGTGTGTGTCCTTTCTTTGCTAGCTTGTAGATAAGTTCTTTGCAATCCTCCGGCGTCAGCTTCAACCAAGTTGGTACACTTCGTCGGTAAGGGAGCGCTGACTGGGATATACCCTTTCTGAAAAATTAATACACCTGTTAAATGCAAACTGTAAAATTATTATAATTAAATATATATATACTTAAAACAATAATTTAATACTTATAAAGAACAACGACTTATAGCCCTTTATAAGTATTAAATTCATGCACGCGCATCTAATCACGCCATCGATGCGCAATGTTAACTGTCTTATCAAGATTTTAAAACGTGCTTTATTTTGTAAATTAATTAAATATATATAATTAATATTAGAAGGCTCAATAATTTAAAACAATTTAATACTTATAAAGGACTATGAGCCCTGCAGCCCTTTATAAATATTAAATTCATGCACGTGCATCTAATCAAGCCATCAATGCGCAATGTTAACTGTCTTATCAAGATTTTAAAACGTCCTTTATTCTGTAAATTAATTAAATATACATAATTAATACTAGAAGGCTTAATTTTAAAATGTGCTTTAGTCTGCAAATTAATTAAATATACATAATTAATATTAAAAGGCTCAATAATTTAAAACAATTTAATACTTATAAAGGGCTATGTGAGCCGCAGCCCTTTACAAGTAATAAATTATTGTTTCAAATTATCGAGCCTTCTAACATTAATTATGCATATTTAATTAATTTACAGAATAAAGCACGTTTTAAAATCCTGCTAGTTAACATTGCGCGTCGATTGGCCTGATTAGATGCGCGTGCATGAATGAAAAGTATTCTCCTCGGATTCATGCCATAATACAGCATGTCCTGCCATCGCGATCGCACCACGCGCACACGTGGTTAGGTTATGTGCTCGGAGAAGGCGGCGTGTCCGATCTGAGCCAAGATCCACGGCGTGTCGAGGCAGAACCGTTGGATCACACTCGACAATTGCAAACTGTACAAATCCAATAGATCGAAAAGTAATTGATCGTCCGAACGAGAAAGAAGGGAAAAAAACGGGAGCCACACAACACATGGTCGCCGGACGGGCACGCCGTGTCAGAACGTCTCGACGCCGAGGTGCCGCGAAAGTCGCGAGCGCGTCGCGGCGAATCGGAAAATCGGAGAGATCACGTTGGAGATGCGATAAACGTCATTACGTTACCCGTGCGAGTGCATACGACCCATTTTGAGGAATTCTCTCTAACAGCAACGACGTCTGCGAGGAAGGAAAGCGAAAAGGAGCAACGAGGGGGAGGAACGGTGGTGCCCTCTCTGCGGCCAACAAGGGAGATTCGGCCGCCTCCTAAAGACCTGTTCGCAAAACTAAGGGCGAATTCACACCTTGACAGAAAAGCGGAAAACAGAAAAGCAGAAGCCAATCAGAACTCGCACTAGTAGCAAGAAAAACAGAAAGCAAAAACTATTGACTACCAACGCGAGTTCTGATTGGCTTCTGCTTTTCTGTATTCCGCTTTTCTGTCAAGGAGTGAATTCGCCCTTAAGCCCGTATCAGACTAAAGATTGAGATTGAGATTGGAATGGAATTTGACCAATTAAAAGTTCACTAAATTTGAGATTAGTTTTCTTTCTTCTAATTGATTAAATTCCAATTCAATCTCAATCTCAATCTTTTAGTCTGATACGGGCTTTAAGCCGTAATCACACTAGCGATTGAGGTTGAGATTAGATTAAAATTTGACCAATCAGAAGAAAAATAACTAATATCAAGTTTAGTAAATTTTGCTTTAATTGGTCAAATCCCAATTTAATCTCAATCTCAACCGCTAGTGTGATTACGGCTTTACGGCTTACGATTTACTATTTTCATTGTAGATAGAGCTTTAAATCACTTTCGAGCGAGATTACAATTGGATGCTCGTTCGTGATATATCATTCGCGTTCGTCTTCGCGTCTCGCTTTGGGATATTTGGAATTTATGGTATGTAGACGGAGAGAAACTCAGAAAGAGAGAAGCGGATTCGCGCGCGAACGGACGTTATTGAGTTGCGAATCGCCCGTCCGTCGAGATCGTACATACAGCGAGACTTCGAAAATCGCACGTTCAAATTACACTGACTCGCGCGCTCACTTCCGGTCGGTCGGGTACTACGCGCGACGGTTGCCGCACTGTTTCCCGACGACGGTCGGCCGCGGCATCGCCTGGTCGACACCATCCGATCGACCGATCCGTCCGATCGCGCAAAATCTCGATTCTTCGCGCTGCACGCGAGCGGCGCGTCAACGCGGGCGGTCCCCCTCGGCGCCGCGCGGCCGCGTCGTCGCGCCCCCGACCGACCGTCCGTCCGTTCCGCGGTGGCGCGGGGCCGGAAGTGACGTCGCGACGTCATCCAATACACACCACCACGGCACGGCACTGGAGCGCACGGCGTCCGCGATTCCAATATGTCCGCTGTCTCGCGATAGAACCGCGTACCTTCACGGACGGCGTACCTGTGCACGGGGCGAGAGTACCGCGGTGTGCGGATTCCGGCGCGCGAGCGGCTTCGGGGAGCCGTACGTAGGGCCGTGGGATCGGCGTCGCGCGGCCGCGGTCCACCGGCGTGCGGCGCGTTCGCGGCAGGAGTCGGAGTCGTCGGGTCGGGGTCGGGGAGCGACTCTACCCGAGGGAGTGAGAGGAACGCGAGAGAGGCGCGCACATACACACGGGCAGAGTGAGAGAAGGAGCGAGCGAGCGAGCGAGCGAGCAAGCAAGCGAGGAGGAAGAAGAAGAAGCGAGAGAGCGCGGAGCAGGACGGCGATACGAGACGGTGAAGCGTCAACTACGGGTCAGGGCACATCAATCGGGTACGGCCACTGTTTCTTCGCGTGCGTCCGCCTGGCGGCCGCCCCTCGTCTCGTCCTCGCGACCGCTACCTGAACGTCATCCGGGGTGAGGGGGGAGGGGGGGGGAGGGGACGTGCGACCGCGACGAGCGTCGGCCTGATCTTCGCCGCGCGGCGCCCACACGAACCCCCCGTCGTCGTCGTTGACGCGTCGACGACGCCGAGGGCGGGCGCGGAATCCGCGACGCCCGCGCCCGTCGTCCGCTCGCACACGTTGAGCGAGCTCGACGGATCGAGCCCGACAACGACGACGTCGACGTCGACGACGACGCTTTGCTTCCCCGATGTCGATCGCCATCGGCGCGGCGGGGGGACGACGCGACCGTCGCGATCTGAGGCCCCGGAAACAAACGGTCGCGGGACACACGAGAGCGCGCCGCGCAGCGGCATTAAGTAATTTCCCCATCCCTCTCTCTCTCTCTCTCTCTCTCGATAGTCTCGATTTCGTATCCAGGATTTGCGGGATCTCCTCGGGGCCGCGAAACCGTAAACCAGAGGATCCACAACGGCTCGTGCGCTCGTCGTTGGATCCCCGCTGCTTTAAGGAGTTGAATCAGGGTCACCGAGAGAGACACATATACCCTCGGTGTTGATAATCGAGACGATCGAAACGATTTGTTTGTTACTCCGACGAGAAAGTATGATACGCGCAGCGCGCATACACTGGACGAAAACTTGGAATAACGTCACGAATTCTTGGTTGCAGAAGGACATTCTACGAGAAGGATTCAGTGGGTATGAATTTTAGCAGTAGTCAAGATGTCAAGTGACAGCGATAGTACTTGTTCGATACATCATCACACTCACAAGCGCAAGAAGATTGTCATTAGCGATAGTGATAGCAGCGACGAATCTGTTATTGTACAAACTCGAAGGAAGAAGAAGATACTTGTACGTATATATAGAAATGTTCTTAATTATTGCAATTTTTTTAGATGAATTATTTTTTTTTAGATAAAATTAAATTTTTTTCATCTAACTGTGTACTTGCGGAATCTACTAACTCTTATTTGTCTAGCCCCTTATTATGCACATAATGAAGAAATATATATAATAAAAATTATGTATGTGTAAATGTATGCATAAATTAATGACTTTGCAAGACTTTATTTACATGACCTTATCTCGTAACTTAGTGAACACATTGGAATTTTAAATTGCAATTGCATTTGTGTTGTTGTTTCAGAGAGTCGTTAGCGAAGGAGAAAGTAGCAGCGACGATAGTGATGTACCTAAGCCTGTGATTAGACGACAAAACCATGTAAATGTTATACAACTATTTTATTGATTTTTTTTTTAATATTTAGCTAAACTCAGCGACGTGTCTACATTAATATTATCATTTTGTTGCACAGAGAGTTATTAGTGAGGATGAATCCAGTTACAATAGTAGCGGAGGAGGGAGCGGATCCACTCAGAATGGTTAGCATACTTATCGATCGTCTTAAAACATTGGCACGCTTTTGTACTTGCTAAAACATGCAGTGTCATGCGTATTACAGATAGCAGTAGCACATCCGAATGGCAAAGTGATTGGTCGAGTTCCGACGAGCTGAGCGGGGACACCGGCAAATATAAAGCCAAGCGAAAAGTCTTGTCGAAAACCAAGGGTGAAAATGCCGATAAGCCTGGCTCCTCCTCGCCGACCAACGCCAACGCCAACTCCGACAGCGACGATCAATTGGAAAAGTGTCCTATATGTCTGCTACCATTTAGAAAGCAGCAAGTCGGCAACCCATCCGAATGCGATCATTGCTTCTGTTTAGAATGTTTACTGGAGTGGAGTAAGAACATTAACACTTGCCCTGTGGATCGCATACCCTTCACTACAATCGTTGTTAGAAATCATTTTGACGGCGAGGTAAATCATTTTGCCATTATAAGGTGGAAGAAAGTATAAAGAGTATTATATAAAAATTATATAAAAAAAAACATACAACAGTGTAAGAAAGATCTTCGTTTTTTTGTTTTTGCATTGTTATAGTTTTTCTTATATTTTTTTTTAATACTACACTATGTTGATTCGAAAATATCACGTACAAATAGCTCAAGCTTATGTCAAAAGCACTTTTACTTTATTTTTGGCATAGAATATATAAGGTGAATAAATTGAAAAAATTTATATCGCAATTTTAATATGCATATCCTTTGCTTGTCGTAGATCATAAATCGTTTACCAGTAGAAGCTGTGCCGCGTATTGAAAATCAAGCGGACGATCCAACATATTGCGAGATATGCCATGAAAGTGACAGGGAAGATCGAATGTTACTTTGCGACAATTGCGATCGCGGCTATCATATGGAATGTTTAACACCTCCGATGACTACGGTTCCCATTGAAGAATGGTACTGTCCGGGGTGTACCCGAAACAACTCAACTAGATCGGTATATAGCAACTCTTATTCATATTTAAATATATCTAAAGATAAGTTACATTGTACCAATGGATTATTTGTAGATTACAATTTAACTGACAATTCTGGCATATAAAAAATTCTTCTAATATATATTAATTGTAGATTAAGATTATTTTTTTTACGCTAAATATTGATTTTTTTATATTTGTCATGTGTTATCTCTTTCATATTACGTTTTAATATTATTAGATAATATTAAATTTGAACATATATTTGGTCAACTTATATTTCCGCAATATACGTACTTAAGGTTTTTTTTTTTTAGAAATGCTTAAGTTAGAAATACATAAATTAATTTCAAAAATTGCAAGAACTTAAAAAACTACAAGATATAAGAACAAAATTTAAATTGCCTAATAGCAAGATAAATATTTAATTAAAGGTAACATTTCCGTGTAAATTAATTGAATCAATTATAATTATTGTTTAAATTAATTGAGTTTATATGAAATATTTTCCGACAAATAGAAAAATTATCTTTTATAAAAGTCATGCGTGGTGAACGTAAGAGATTGTTAATTCCTTCTTTTTTTTTTTATTTATCTTTGCAGTATTTGTCGAGTTTCGTGCCAACACTTGTGCAGACAGGGAGAAATCCTAGTCGGTTCCTCCGTGATTTAAGTAGGAACTTGAACTTAAACATATTCCGTAATATACTTCCTCCTTTCAATGATCGTACACACGTACCTGCCAATCGCGCTCGCAGGCCACGAGTGCGCAATCACGGTCCGACAGACGATATCGAGCAGTTTATCGATCCGAATCAGCCGTCTACCTCGTCCGGCCTCGATTCGATCGGCGACAATAGCCGGAGTCGTTCCCCAAACACTAGCCTAGAAGGTAACGCTTCTTCCACGCGTTCGAACACAAAGCCCAAGACCAAAACGCCGAAGAGGAAGCGGAAGAAGCTCGCGAAGAGCGCGAAGAAGAGCGGCGGTAATCTGCTACGGCAAGTTCGAATCACAGAGTACAACGATGACGGCGAAGAGGAAGAGATAGTGACGTATGTCAAAGTCGCATCATCCACGTCGAGGAGGAAGTGTAAGAAAAGAACAAAGAAAACGCGCAAGGTATAACGCTAATTTCTCCTCAAATGTAGCATAATAGCTTTAACACGCAACATCGCTGCATCGCATTGCCAGATGCGTATACGAAATCGTTTTTTTAAACGGCATATTTTACATATTTTATCGTTTGACATCGAGACATTTTGTTGAGACGTTTTTTTAATTGATTTAATGAGTGAGATTTTTTAGTACGATTCCCGCATTCTTATGCTGTGTTTTAAAATATTTATTTATTAAAGTTATTGAAATATTTTATATATAAAAACTTTATTTATCATAAATTGAATTGTACGGTCTGGTGATGCCAGCGTGTCTCATTATAAGTGTTCATCATCTCGGACTTCCGATCCAGACTATCCGATCATTGCTGTATTCCCTCTCCCTCCCTCCCCTTTATACTTATGCCACCTACGTAACACAATCCAATTGAATTAGACTTTTCTATTGTAACTCATTGTTCTTAATTTATATAAATAAAAACGATTTTCTCACACTAGATGCACTTGGTTTTTTTTCTTAATTTTGCTTAAATGACTTTATTATTCATGTGATAGACTCTGACTCTTGAGTGTAGAGAAACTTCAACGGTGTCTTAACTTTAACGTTAAGTCTAAAATCAACCGTTTCCAAAAATGAAACCGTTTTAACTTTAAGATTAAAATCATGTGTGCGATTGATTTCTCTAATGATGTGACTTTCTTATTTACTTGTAATATATTGTGATATCCTATATAACATAACAACGTGACATAAAGTATAAAATATATAAAAATATATACATATATTATGAATAAGTTAATAAAATAAGAATACACTTTTAAAATTGTACACATTAAGAATAATTAAATTACGCACAAGAAGCATTACCCTGAGAGCATTGCCATCAAAAACAATGCTTCTACTTAGATCTGTTTAGATCAAAAATAAGTCAAATCTTTTTTCTTTTTTAAAGAACAATGAATTTACAAATTAATTTAACCTACTTCAATGGGACTTTTAATTATCTTGCTTTCAAAAATAATTGCAACTTACTAATTAAACTCTTGTATATCTTTTTTTAACGAATTACATGTCCTCACTATAGTCGATAAAATCTATTAATTGCTTACTTTACTAACGTGCTCTAACTTATGTATCTCTTATCTTATACACTTCCGGATAAATTTGAAAAATTTTGAATAGAATTTTTTTTTTCCGTAACGCTTTCTCCTCATGCTGCTTTACAGCATTTTATTTTCTACACGTAACTTTTATCATTAAATATATACCATTAAATATATAAGGGTGGACCATTTTAATCCATCCAGTCGAATATCTTGAAAATCAAGCCCGGGAGAGAAAAATTTTTCAGACAAAACTTGTAGGGTTTCGAGGGGGACATAAGATGATAACATTGGTTCTGTCTCTTATACACATCTCTGAGCGGGCTGGCAAGGCAGACC
>NW_012026830.1:2817388-2841123 GCF_000956235.1 Wasmannia auropunctata
ATTTGTTTTAATTTTGCATCTATTTATATATATTATTATATATATTAATATTATTTCTTTTTAAACTAAATAATATGTAATGTAAATAGAACTTTATTATTTAATAAAGGTAAAATTTGCAAATAAATTTGTATGTTTTAGTGAATCATTTCTCTGTTTAATTAGTCCACTTCTGTTTAGCTACAAAATTGAATCCTTTGAGCCAACCGCAGCAGTAAACGCAATTACTAAAGAAAATTATATAACTATTAAAAAATAATTTGATCCTACAGTTGCATACATATGTGTGATATATACGAATGGTATATTATCAATGATAAGTATCCATATTTAAATTATTTTTTAAACACAAATTATTTTTTAGATGTAATAATACAATCCAATAATATGTTTCAATTTACAATCTCTTGCACAAATTGCAGAAATTAGATCATTAGAATTAATTTATTAATATTCCATAATTCTGATTTATTTCTCCAATATAAATACATATATATATATATATACAGGGTGGACCATTTTAATCCATCCAGTCGAATATCTCGAAAATCAAGCCCGGGAGAGAAAAATTTTTCAGACAAAAGTTGTTTGGTTTCGAGGGGGACATAAGATGATAATATTGGTTTGACCGCGAGTGGCGTCGTCAAGGTCAGGACAAGGTCACTTTGAATTTTTAAATGGAATACCCAATTTTCATTACATGTTCTATAACACGCTCGAGAACTTCCAAACACATAAATAAATATTTTTATGAATAAATCTTGAGTTATGAAGCTTGAAAGTTGGAGTACTGTCGGCATTAGCATCATTCAAGGTGTCCAAACACTAGCTAAAACATTTTGAATGTTGTTCAGGATTATGACATTGATAAAGGCCAACGACCTTGGCCATCTTTAGCTAGTGTTTGGACACCTTGGATGATGCTAATGCCGACAATACTCCAACTTTCAAGCTTCATAACTCAAGATTTATTTTGTAAAAAAATATTTCATTTATGTGTTTTGGAAAGTTCTTGAGGCGTGCTATAAGAACATGTAATGAAAAATTGGGGGTTCCATTTAAAAAATTCAAAGTGACCTTGTCCTGACCTTGACGACGCCACTCAGGGTCAAACCAATGTTATCATCTTATGTCCCCCTCAAAACCCTACAACTTTTGTCTGAAAAATTTTTCTCTCCCGGGCTTGATTTTCGAGATATTCGACTGGATGGATTAAAATGGTCTACCCTGTATATATATACATTGTCTATACCTTTCTTATCGTCTTTATGAAAAAAAGCACATATGTAGTTACTATTTCTCCAGAGGAGAAAATACAAACGACGTGCGCGCGCTGAAGCGTCCGTGCTGACTAGCACGCGTACGGTAAAAAGAAGATTGGCCTCGACGCTCGGTATGGAGAAGCCGAAGGTGCCGCTGCTCGTGCCCACCATGAAAAATGTCTCCTCTATTCCTGAGAAAAGCGCTCTCATGAACGCCAGATACAGCGCCGGTATACCTCAAGTCAGTCTCTTTGGAGATAATCTGGGATTAGATTACAGTCCACCTGGGTGAGCGATTGATCCTATATATTTATTCACTCCTTAATTAATCCGTCAATCAGTCTGTGTAATTCCTTGATTATATATACGCACAGTTAAAGATGCAATTACGTTTCATTTTAGTAAAGATTGGCATTTTAATAGCGAACGGCCTCACACACTGTTTTTATTTTGTGCAAAATGCACCCGTACGAGATATTAACTGTATAATTTTTAATCCTC
This sequence comes from Wasmannia auropunctata, assembly GCF_000956235.1. Lineage (NCBI taxonomy): Eukaryota > Metazoa > Arthropoda > Insecta > Hymenoptera > Formicidae > Wasmannia > Wasmannia auropunctata. The sequence continues at coordinate 2,819,152 of NW_012026830.1, forward strand.
TATTCAGATGATTTTTGATGAATTTTAAAAATGGTCGAAATATAACGAACATATTTCAGCAAAATATTTTAATGGAAAATGATTTTTTTTATTTTACTTAGATCGGACGATGATGGCGAATATTCCATTGGGGTTGGAGGTGGTCCAATGGTAAATGTACGACAACGACGATTGGCGGTGCCGTCGATCAGACGCCGCGCCGTTTTGAAAACTATCGTCGATCCGGTCAACGAGGTGGATAATATAGGCATAACAGATCTACTGAGCAGCATAATGAGCAGTCAGGAGCTGTGGCATTCGACCAAGAAGAAGGACGACGTGATTCTGAAGGCTGACGGTCTGCTGATGGTGAATAATCCCGAGAAGGAGAACAAGCACAGCATCAATAACAACGAGAGTCCGAAGAAGGAGAAGCAGGTTGAGGAGGAGGAGGTCATAAAACACGAGGAGGCAATCCTGGAGGCGGTTGACACGCCGCTGGATCTGTCTAATATCAATTCCAACGACATCACCCAGGCGCCGATGTACAACAATCCCTGCGGCGGAGGCGGCGGTGGTGGCGGCGGCGGCGGCAGCGGCGGCAACCGGGGAAACTTCCGGGGTGGCTACGGCCGCGACAACGGCCGACACGGCGGCCACGGGGGGCAGACCTACGGCGGTGGCCGGGACTCGCTGCCACCGAGCGGCAGGCACAATTACAGCGGTGGGACCGGCGGCGGCGGTCCGCGGGACAACTTTGGGAATCGCGACTTCGGCCCGCCGCCGTTCTACAATCCGAATTTCGAGCACTGCGGCGGACCGCCCATGTTCGGCGCCCACGCGCCGCCGCCGCCGTTCCGCAGCCGCAATCCCCAGCACTTCCGCAACGAGCGGCTGCGTTTTCCGCCGCCGCCGCCGCCCGCCGAGCGGCCGTTTAATTATACGGACGGTGGTGGCAGTGGTGGCTTCGAGCAGAGACCGTTTCCGCACGCGACGGACCGATTTCCCAGGCCCAGGCTACCCCCGTTGAGTATACCGCCTCCCGGTGGTCCGTCCATCGCGCCGTTAAACGCACCGGATCCCATGGGTATGCAGCAGCCGATTCACATACACAACAGTCTACCGCCCTCGGTCAACCTGCCGGAAGACATGGCGCGGAATTATCAGCCGCCGCCCGAGCAAAGTGATCGCATCGCGATGCCGGATCCCGCGGTCGTGTCGCCCGTAATTGCGTCACCCGCGGCCGCGTCGCCCGCCACGCGACAGGACAACGACGACTGCGACATCTATTGCGACATCGAACCGCCATCGAAGCCCGATTGCGAGGCACAGGAGGAGCTTCACAGTAACGGCTCGATGATCCTGCTGCCGCCGCCGGAACCGCCGTCCGGTCTGCTGGACTTCGAGGAGAACTCCAGAAGCGACAAGGACGACAGCGAGCAGGAATTGGTGATCGACGACAGTCACAAGGAGGACACGACGACGAGAGATCTGACGGCGAGCGGCGACAAATACGATCCGTTCGCGGCCGACAGCGACAGCAACGACGACGTCGCCGCCCCGTTGAAGACGGCGCTGGAGAAGGCGGAAGTGTCGCGGAACAGCCTGGACAGCTGTAACATCCCCATGCCGATCGCGCCGCCGTTGGTCTCGGCGGCGTATCCCCCGATGCCGGCGACGCAGGCCCAGAGCAGGCAGGAAGTCATTCGGTTGACCGCGTACGACGACGAAGATGACAACGACTCGCAGTCGGACTGCCCGAACTTTTCCATCTACTCGTCGCAGACCATGGACGTAGCCAGGCATACGGAACAGGAGTTGTCGCAGCAGATCGGACCGCTACAGCCACCGCCTATGCCGCCCAACATCCCCGACGACGACGACATCATCGTGGGGGACGTTCAAGCCTGCGATCTGCCGGACGTGCCGCCCGAGCCGGCCGATCCCTATCTCGAGGCGCTGCAGAAGGAGCGGCAGACCCTGAGTAAGATACCACCGAAGAAGATCTCGCACGACTCGCGTGGTAAGATCACCTTCAAGATCGGCAACAAACTCAGGCTCAACAATCGGCTGAGCGGCCTGCACGCGGACGATCATTCGCAGAACACGAGTTTTCTTCAGAAAAGAACGGTCACGGCACCGCCGGTCGAAAGCAAGCAGCAACAACAGGAGCGAGACAGCGACAGGGGTGTCGGTTCGTCAAAGTCAGCGATCGAGTCTACAGCCGCACGATCGTCGGCGGCGTTGAATCCGTTGATAAAGATAGGACCACAATTTGCCGAAGAGGAGGAGGAGGAGGAGGAGGAGGAAGAAAAGAAGACGGAACTCGCTCCAGCGAGCCCAAAGAAGAAAGATGCGCTCGATAGTCGGCGCGGAAGCAAAGAGTTCCGTATAACGGAGAGCTCGTCGGACGACGAAATTACGAAGGTGGACGAACGGCCGAGACACGTCGACGCTTCACCTGACAAGAAGGAGGAGGAGGACGACGACGAACGGGAAGTGTTGCAATTGGCGGCGGCGGACGCGGCGACGCCGCGCGAGACCGTCGTGGTCGCGGAAAGCGCGGTGCTGTTGTCGGCTCCCGACACGGCCCGGTCGTCGCCGAGAAAATTGGACGGCAGCGAGTTGAGCATGGAATGCAGCTCGGAGGACTTGGAGGGTGGCGACGTGCCGAACAAGACCACGTTGTCGCGTCCCGAGGCCGAGTTGCGCGGCGAGACGAGCGCGCGCGGCGACTCGCGCGAGCGGGAATGGAGTACCGACGACGAGGACGACGACGACAACGACGAGCGTTCGCCGACGAGCAGTCATAAACTCGCCAAGGTGGACAGCGACGATAGGAACAACGATAAAGCGTCGAGCGACAACGAGGATCCAAACTCGTCGGATCAGCGGCACGAGAAGGAGAGCTTCTCGACGGTGGACGACGAGGCGGAGCAGTTTCCGATCGAGAAGGACAAGCTGGACGACGAGCCGCCCGCACCCGCCACTTTCGTCGACAACAGCTGGGAATCGGACGGCGCTTACACACCCTGCAAAGACGAGCTGCCCGTGAGGGATGAGAATATGCAGGAGCAGCAGTGTACGGTGCCGTTCGAGGCCGGCTTGGAGCCCATCACGCCAACGAAGGACAAGACGAACGACGATCTGGATGACTGCAGATCGCCGGCCGGTTACGCCGAGCTGGGCACCGAGGCTATATCCGAGACCGACGAGGCGATTAATTTCGAGGAGGAGCTAATCGCCCTGGCGTTACGAAAGGAGAAGGAGAAGGAGATGGAGGACGGCGAGATACTGGACGAGAGCAAGCTGGATGTGAAGGAGCGTGAGAAGTTGAAGGACGAGAGGGAAGACGATGGCAAGAAGAGGAAGAAGAAGGACAAGAAGGAAAAGAGCAAGGAGAGCACGGAGAAGAACAAGGAGAACATCTCGTCGGACAATCTGGTCTCGTGGAAGAAACTTTCGAAGAACACGAAGGACCGGCCGTATCGCGACAAGGACAAACGGTCCAGGTCGAAGGAGAAGGAGAGGGACAAGGACAAGTCTAAGAAGAAGGCGAAGGAGGTCAGTAAGAAGAAGGAGAAGAGGAAAGAGCTGCCGCGATACGACGTGAGGAAGATCGTGGCCGAGAAGCCGTCCCGGCCGAGGAAGGACGAGTACGGCCGGGACATCAGGGAGAAGTCGTCGCGAAGCAGATCGAGAAGTCGGTCGTCGAATAAAATTCAGTCGGGCTCGAAGGATCGACGGAGCCGGTCGTACTCGAAGGGACGGTCGAAGAGCAGATCCCGCCTCCGGTTGTCCTGGTCGAGAGATCGCGGCCAGTCGTACTCGAAGTCGTGCCGCTCCAACTCGCGCAGATCGTCGTCCCGCACCAGGCGCAAGTCGCGAAGGCGATCACTGTCGAGGCGCCACTCGATCTCCCGCAGGAGGTCGCGATCGGTGTCGCGCAAGCGGCGCTCGCTGTCGCCCAGACGGCGCGCCCGGCGATCGCTGTCGCGAACGCGCGACAAGCGGAAGGACAAGACGAAGAAGTACAAGTCGCGCAGTCGCTCGAGGAACCGCAAGAGATCGCGCAGCAAGGCGTCGCCGAAGAGAACGTCGTCCAAGACGCGCGAGAAGAAGCACGGCAAGAGGAAGGCGCACAGTCGGTCACGGTCGAAGGACAGGTCGATCTCGCGCGAACGGGATCGCAACAGGAACTGGGATCAGCTGAACGTGGAGAAGAGCGTGGAGCAGGAGCAGCAGCAGCAGCAACAGCAGCAGCAGCAGTTCCCGCGCGAACGCGAGGAGCACGAGCGCTCGTGGAGCGCGCAGTGGACGCCGTCCTGGTCGCGCTCGAGGTCGAAGACACCGCCGCACATCCAGCAGGAGCCGATCGGCGCGCGAAATTGGTCGCCGCCCTCCGTGCTGGACAGCGTGTCGCCGAAGAACCTGACTGTCATACTGACGAACAAGGAGGCGATAAAGAAGAAGAAGAAGGAGCGGCGAAAAGAGAGCCGGAAGTCCAAGGAGGCGGAGAAGCGGCGGAAGGGCAAGCGCAACAGGACGCCGCCGCCGTCGAAGGAGGTGTTCGCCAGCGGGGACAATATACTAGTTAGCGTGTGTTTCAACAAGGACAACGAGATAAATCCGTCGGCCACGCCGGAGTTACCGCCAACTATTCCATTGTCACCGCCGATAAAACGACGACGGCGGGAGTCCGTTCAGACGGAGCAGTCGGCGCCCTCCGCGAAGCGCTCGAAGAAGGAGAAGACGAAGGACAAGCGATCGAAGTCGCCGAAGGTGAAGAAGGACAAGAAGAAGAAGTCGAAGGCGGCGGAGATCGCGGCGACGAAGAAGCCCGTCGCCGTGATCGATCTCGATCAGTCGCCGTTCCGCGAACAGACGCCATCGCCCCGCGACGTTATAGTGCTGAGCGACGACGACGACAAGCAGGCGCAGGAGACACTCGCCGCGTCGCCGGAGCAGTGCCAGCCGTCGCAGGCGTCGCCGCCGCGCGAGCAGTTCGTCTCGCAAGGCCCGAAGACGCCGCCGGAGCCGCAGATCAAGTTCTCCATAAACAAGCAGCCCAGCAATCTCAGACCGTCCCTGATAAACCCTCTGCTGGAGGAGGAAGAGGAGGAGGAGGAGGAGGAGGAAGAGGAAGAGGAGGAGGAGATGATGGACGAGCGGGCCGAGGAGGAGCTCGAGATGCGGGCGCAGGAGGAGCTGGAGCTGCGCCTCAAGATCGGCCCCAACACACCTCCCGAGCCGCCAACGTCCCCGCCAACCTCCCCGGACGCTTACGATCCCTTCGACCCCACCAAGTCCCGTTCGCCCACTCCGGACGCCAGTCAAGAGGCCACGCCGAACGACGAGCGCGACCGGGCGCAGCGCAACTCGCCCAGGAAGCACGACGGCGCCGCGGACACCCCGCTGCCGTTGGACGAGCCCGGTAACCAGCAGCAGGAACAGCCCAGTCAGGAGAAGCCGATAGAGAAGCCAAAGATAATATCGATAGTGACGATCAAGCGACCGTCGCCGCAGAGAGACGTCGCCGCGTCTCCCGCGCCCGAGAGTCAGACGGACATGGCCCAGTCGTGCAGCGGCAGCAGCCCGCCCAAGACCCAGCAGAATCCGCAGAGCGCGCAGTCGACCGCCAATCCGTTCAGCACCATCAATCCCGTGCTGGCGACGGTGGCGGCCGCGGTGCAGAGAAGCTTCAACGCCAGCACGCCTAACACCACGCAAAGGACCCTGCTGCAGGTATTTGTCATTTGAAGGAGGATGTTTAAAAAAAAGGACCAATTTTGGCTTCCAAAGATTTGTAAGTGAAAACAACAATGTTTTCACTTACACCTTTGGGGATCAAAATCGATCCCTTTTTAACATCCTCCTTTCAGGTTTAATCGGATTGATTCTAAATACGGCAAATTGCCGAATCAAATCTTCGATTTCCTATCTTAATCCTATCTAAATTAATCCTATCTAAATTAGTTCTATCTTAATCCTATCTAAATTAGTTTGACACTTGATCTCCTTTTTGCAGCCTAGTCGCATCTCGCCGAGCAATCAGATGAAGCAACGCACAAACGACAGGCCGCAGCTTCCCAATATATTCGCGAACTCCGCGAAATCATCCACCATAGCGCGAACCTCGAAATCGGCCCAGGGTAAAGCCAGCTCGACGGTGGGGCAGAACGGCAACGACGCGACCATAGATATGACGAATGACAATGTCGTCGATATGTCGTCCCCGTATTCTCCGGGCTCGACCCTGAGCGACGGCTTGTTCGATCCGCCCAGCCCCGCCAACTTCAACAACTCGCCCGTTGCGAACGCACCACCGCCCGTCGTTCCTAAAACCACCGCGCCGAAGGTCAATAAAAGTGCGGAGAAGAAGGACGCGTTCGACGCGCTGTTCGGTGGAATACTGCCGCCAGTTAAGACTGCAACCAAAAACAGAAGCAAGAAACAGATCGTCAAGGAAAAGACGAAGAAATGTACGTACTTTAATCTTTACCTTTTTTAAATCCAGACGATACACAGAGATTTCTGAATCTTATTTATAATTGTATGAACAATACAGCAGATGCTGAAGTTCAAAAGTTTTATTTCTTTTACAAGTTTTATCATTAACATTTTCTTAATAATATTTTATTGCATTATAATTATAATATTATATTATATTGCATTTATAATATTATTATATATTACATTTATATTAATTATATTATATTACATTAATTATAATATTATATTATATTACATTTTCTTAATAATATTAACGGACAGATTCAGTAATTGGCTTATATATAATGATACATTTTACAGCCACCAATCCTAAAGTTGGCGTCCGCATGGACGAAAATCAGCTTCAAATCCTGGACGATCTTCCTAGTTCTGCTGTAGAAATGCAAGTTAAAGATAAGGTATGGCAATGAACATTAACGTGTAATTTGTATTGTAAAATATGTGCATATAAAAATCTTTTTATCTGTATCGCGTTACAGTTTCTCAAGAAACTAAACCGACAGGAGAGAGTGGTGGAGGAAGTGAAATTAGTTCTCAAGCCCCACTATACCAAAAAGCACATTACGAAAGAGGAATATAAAGACATCATGCGTAAAGCAGTACCTAAGGTGTGTGAGCATTAAACTTGGATTTCCTGTTCAATTAAAAAAAAAAGCAATATATCGAATTAAATATAATCCGATAATAACAAATAACAAAAATATCCTATATAATTATGTAATTACAGATATGTCATAATAAGACAGGCGAGATTAATCCTAAAAAGATAGCCCATCTAATTGAAGCGTATGTAAAGAAGTGTCGGAACAACAAGAAGAAGACGTCTTCTGCCAAGATAGCGAAACCTACGTAAGTGAAGTACGAATGCAACCGTAATATGTATATATAGCTTTTTAGGGTGATAAATTGTTTGGGCGTACTTAATCAAATAAATATAAATATATATATATATATTATACATATCCCTCCGAATCTCGCGAGCGGAATTAATGCTGCATCATCTTTTCGTGCAACTGCATTTAATGAAACTTACAGGAAGACTCTATGGAGTTGATCACGTGTTGGCAATCCTAGCGCATTAGAAACTTCTTCAACATTAGGCCTCTCCTTAGACCACGCGTAAATCACATTCTATCTTCTCTCGATGGTAAGTGAATTGGACGTATGCATGTATATGTGTATATATAATATATATATGTACATGCATATACATACATATATCTTACACGTATACATCTATTGACGAGCGAAACATCTATTGTGTGTACATACTTTATTAATTGTAATAAGCGTAATATTTTTATTTATCTAATTGTTCAAATACGAATAAGAGATTCGTGATTGCTATTATTATTATTATTATTATTATTCACAAATATTAACGTCTAGACACGTTCGCGCGTAATTCGCGTAGGCAACCCGACGATGTACGGCCTCTGTCCGAAAATATACGGCCCGTGCATCATTGCGATGCCTCCCGATGAAATAGATTCGGGATCAACGATCAACGATCCCTTCGCTAAATTAACTAGAGGGAATATATTGTACGATAAGGTCTCATATTTTAGAGTGTGATTGTGTAATTTCAAAGAAAGAAAAAAAAAAGAGAAACTGACGACAAAAAATAGACGCTCAAGTAATACGAGTCGCTATTTATGAAAGAGGAAGCGAATGGCCAGGCGTATTTTTTTTTTCCCTCCCCCCCAGCAACTTGCGCTGTAAAATCAGTACATCCTTAAATCTGTGAATCCCAGTAGATTCTTCGAACTTACTTTATACAAGCGAAGAAAAAAAAAATGGCCTGCGGAGATCTTTTTCATACGAGTACCATGGAGTCTCCATGGCAGGATATATATATATATATATGCCGCAACTTGTTTCACTTTTTATTCATACTCTTGTAAAACACACATTTCCAATCAGCGATTTCAGATGTAAATAAATCATGTATAAAATATTACCGAAACGTTGTCTCTGTATGTGACATTGATTTAGCCTGATGTGTTTTATTATGCGTTCGCTTGTGATTCGTGTCTGTACGTGTCCGATATACATATAAAGGCAGAAATCTCTAAGAATTTCGGAGAACGTCACGTTTTGTTCACAGCCCGTTCCGCTTTTCAGAACGAACGAAAAAAGAAAAAAAAAGAACTACTACTGTCACACGGATGCTGTAACCCGTAGGTTCACGTCTCTCGCCTCTTTAGCATTAATTGCCCTAGTTTCACACGACATGCCTCCGTTATGTATATGTATATGACGGCATACCGCATACGTGCGATCTTGACAATTTACTTGACATGATATTAATAAGATACAGAATTAGATGACCTTGTTGGGAGATAAGCGAGACGTGAACCTACGTGTGTTGCTTGCAAGAAGGCAGGACGCGATCCGTTTTTTTTTTCCAATCTTCTCTCCAAGAGGTACTCGATGTTCCAAAGTGCAGAATGTATAACGTACCGGAACTAGTATGCGTATAATTAGGCGCAAGTGAGTTACGTGACGTGCGTCAATAAACGTAAATAAACGTGACGGCTGCAACTCTTTTTTTTTGCATACTTTCGTAGGGTACAAACGTGTTCGTTTTTAAGCCTATCGGCACATAGGTATTTTTCCAATCGCTAAGAAATACACACATGATAGAAGGAAATTAACAATATCCGAAACAATATCCGGTGGGTAAACACGCTCGTCCACTATCTCTAATGGCACGCCACAATGGAAATCCTCTAATTTCGGAAAGCGCTGTTACGCAAGATATTGTTATACATGTACGTATATTAATTCGTAATTAAATAGATGCACAATTGTATTAGCTGCCTATCTATAAAAATTAATTCTGTTGTACATTTCACGACCGGATTGCACGGCTCAGTATCGTGCAATCGCGAGTACACATATATGTGTGTGTGGGATAGGTTTTTATACTTTTTACGCATGAAACAGCGAAAAATTGCATCCTCTTTGGAACGTACACAGGTACTTATAAATATATATATATATATATATATATATATATATATATGTGTGTGTCAGAAAAAACATACGACACACTGGCACCGGGGAGGTGAATCTGAGCGAAACATGTGTGACGATCCGTATCATAGAATAAAATATCATCAGCGATAACATCGATATTCATAAACGAAATAATTATGCCGACGACCATTTACGTCAGTAAAGTGATGTTAAATCCATCGTTAAACCGTCGTTAATTCTTGTGTGCATGAAACTCTCTTTTGTACTAAATAGCAATGTACATAAACGAAAGGAGAATAAAGAGTTTAATATTATCGAATTCGCTCATTCAATTCATATTCTCGGCGAATCGACGAGAAACATCGAGATTAATAATGTTAACTGCGGAGTCTTATCTTACTAAAGCAAGCCTTTATCTGTTGTCAAACGGTTTTTAGCTTTCTGCAATTTTATCTTGTTCCGAATTATGCTTTAAAATCGTGTATTTACCTTTCTCTTTCCAAAAGATAGAGATTAAGCGAAAAAAAATTCATCCCTAAATTATTAGGGGAATATGCATTGGCTATACGTTCGGGGAGCGCGCTATCAGCACTATTGTCATTCTATCCTTATTATTTATTAGACATAAAACAAGGATAGAATATGACATTAGCGCTAATACTGCCCTTCCCGAACGCAGCCATTGACTTTAAATACAGCAAACTATTTAAATTTCGTATCTTCTAAAAAATTATAATTTAAAGGAAGTCATCAGTGGCGAATTCAGAAAGTTCTGGGGAAGGGGAGGGGATGGATATGACAAAATGTGAATATTTAGTTATTATTGTCGTTGATGTTATTTTTAATATTTTTTATTATTAAAAAAAAATTGAGTGAACATTATTTAGTTTCGAATAATCTCTGATAATTTATTTTCTTAATTTATTTTAAACCGACTTTTTCCAATGTATAAAATTTGTTTGGAGAGCCCTGGGGGGGAAAGCGATCGCCCCCTCCGCCCCTCCCCCCCCTGTATCCGCCACTGGAGGAAGTAAGATATTAGCTGAAATAAATTGCGAATTTGAATATATAGTATATATGTATATATACTTTTATATTTCTGCTTTGTATGTGTAACTTTTTGTATAAATTAAATTTATAAATAAAATGTAAATTTATATTATTTAATTTTATATAAATTATACATAATTTTGTATATATATATATATATATATATATATATATATACATATTTTTTTGTATTATACAAGTTTATATTCTCTCTTCTTTGTTTGTATTTTATATTCTCTATTTTTTATTTCTACTAGAACAAAATAGAACGCGCGTTTTGCGCGTGCCATTTGTTCACTATCCCTGAAACATAATACACACACGCAAATACAAATATCATATTAAATATCTCATTAATTACTTTTATATATCTCTTACATATCATATCCTATCTAAAAAAAGGCATGTTAAGTTGATAACTTTCATTTCTCGTCTTACTTTTTTCTTTCAGGTATTAGTAAAATATTTTTAAAAAATATTATAGTACTGCTAACAATATCTTTTGTAATCAACAGATATGTCGAAACATGTTTTTTACAATGATTAAATAAGAAAAAGGAATTAAAGGAATAAAATAGCGATAGAAGGAAAAAAAGAAGTGTAAAAATTTTGAAACGAAGAGAATTAAATTCATTGGGCTTTTATAAAATATTACATAAATATACATGTCCCTTCATCTTTGTGTGTTACATACATAATTGTCAGATGCTGTATCTAATTATTTGCTGTGATAATTAGACAGTGTCTGACAATTATGCATGTAACACACGAAGGTGAAGCGACACGTATGTAATATATTTTATAAAAGATCACTGAAAAGGACTTGATGTAAAGCCGAAATGATCGTCTGCAAGTAGCATTAATGTAATTTTTTATATGAATATAACGAATTAGCAGGAAGACCTACTTGCTTGGTTCCTGGCCCATTGAAATTATTTATTTTTAATTTTAATTCTCGGAGCCTGAAATATATTATTGTTCAATTTAAAATAATTTTTGTGATATTTAATATACTGTATCAAAGGTTTGATACCTTTGACACTTTAATATACTTATAATACTTGCAAATTACATTAATGCTACCAGACGATCATTTCGGTTTTACATCAAGCCCTCTTCAGTCTTTTGTAAAATATTACATACGTGTCACTTCACCTTCGTGTGTTACATACATGATTGTCACATGCTTGTCACAGCGAATAATTAGACACAGCATTTGACAATTACATATGTATGTAATATACGAAGGTGAAGGGACATATATACTTATGTAATATTTTATAAAAGACCAATGAATTTTATTACTAAAACAAATCTCAATACACATATAATTAACTGTCAAAATGTACGTAATGACAGCCGCTCAACGAAGTAAGCATATTGAGATAATCAATCAGCATCGGAAAAGCGGCAACAAATAATTTTGAGAAATGCGAATTATCGACTTAACATGCCTTTTTTTGATAGGAATAATAATATTTTGCATAAATATATATAATTAAGTATGCTTTTACACGTACATCATAAAGAAAATTAATTAAAAAGCAAAGTAGACCAAAGATAAATGGATTATTTGGAGAAAATATTAAAAAATTAAAGAAATATATATATGTTAAAAAGAAGAATATTTTTCATTTTACACCGGTAGAATTGGAATGTTCTCGAGATGACAATTACTTATATATATGTAGTTAATTATTATATGTATGTAATTATATATATATAATTATATATATAGAGATGTAAAAAAAACGTTTTTTATCTAATAGAAAAAAATATTAGAAAAAAACGTGTTTTATTTCATTGAAAAAATACAAATTTAGTTTTTTTTCTAATTCCGATAGCACGACTAATTAATTGCAAATAGTATTTATTTATATAATTAATTTTAATGTGATCTACATTTAACTTTTACAAAAGGAGAATTTTAATTCTTTTTCTAAACAGCTTTTTCTTAAGTAGAATTTATAATTATTATTTATAATTATTATAATTATTATTTATATTATTATTTATAATTATTATAATTATTCATCGAAGTCCTTGCTTCAAAATATGTCTCAGAATCAATATATTGGCTTTCTCGTTCTGCGTAAAGATTAAAATAATAATTTAAATCTACTATCTATAAAATAAAAAATCAGGAAACATTAACTTATAAGCAAAATATAGATATAGCTGAAAAAAGCAAAATTTTGAGAAAAAATCGAGGCTTATGTTTAAAAAAAAAACGTATTTTATAAAAAAAAAATTGTTTTTTTTTTCTATTTACATCTCTATATATATGATATGTATATATGTAGGTATATGACACTAGTCAGCGACAAGTGCGACAATCATTCGCGCAAGATGAAATGGGAGAGGGTGATTGTACAGTGCTCGTGACACGTGCGTCTTACGCATAGAAATAACAAGCTGACGCGCATGTGAGCGCTATGTTAAATGCATTGACACGGCATACCGTAAATTTCCTTCGTCGCGATATCATTAACGTAAGTAGAATCGGATCGGTCTTTACGCTATGGGGATTTAGAAGTGAGGTTATGTTAAAGTCAACATAACCCCAACAACATCGCCCACCTGGAGCGCTTTCCCGGGCGAGCGAGCTCGGGGGGGTGGACGTACGACACACGTGCGGGGGGGGGGGGGACACGTGAACAACCGTGGGTATAACACGTATCTGTTTTCATTGCCGGTGCAGGTGCGGCGGAGGTACGGGGTAACGCGAACGGAACGCGAGAGAGCGTGGAGGAGGACCGGGATGGGCGACGAACCGCCGCCGTCGCGGGACGACCCGGTGGTCATGAGGCTCGACAGCCCGGAGTTCCGCTCCGTCTTCACCCCGGAGCTGCGGTGCCTCGCGGGCCTGTTCAGGAAGCACAACTACGAGCTGCGGATCGCCGGCGGCGCGGTGCGCGACATCCTCACGGGCGTGCGGCCCAAGGACCTGGACTTCGCGACCGACGCCACGCCGCAGCAGATGCGGGAGATGTTCGCGCGGGAGGCGGTCAGGATGATAAACGAGAAGGGCGAGAGGCACGGGACGATCACGGCGAGGATAAACGACGCGGAGAACTTCGAGATCACCACCCTGAGAATCGACGTGCTGACCGACGGCCGGCACGCCCAGGTGGAGTTCACCAAGGACTGGAAGCTGGACGCCAACAGGCGGGATCTGACCATCAACTCCATGTTCCTCGACCTCGACGGCCGGGTGTACGATTATTTCTACGGCTACGACGACCTCAAGAACAAGAGGATCGTTTTTGTCGGCGACGCTGGTGTCAGGATATGCGAGGATTACCTTCGAATCTTAAGGTACGCGCTATGCTATTAATGTAGGAGTATATATATTGTATATTATTCTATATACTATATATATATTGTATATTATTCTATATACTATATATATATTGTATATTATTCAATACAATATATATTGTATATTATTCTATATACTATATATAATTGTATATTATTCAATACAATATATATTGTATATTATTCTATATACTATATATATATATATACACAACATTGGGAAAATCATTTTGTAAAAATAACTAGTTACAGTTACAGTTTTTGTCTCTCAAAAAGTAACAAATCGTTACTTTTCAGTCTTTACTTTTAATAGAATTATACATTAGCATAGAAATAATATTAGCATTATAAAAAAAAGATTTACATTTACATATTATATAATTTTATTTAAAAAAGAAAAGTAATGCACGTATTTAAATATGAGCATAATTACAATCAACGTTATCATGATTAGGTGATTGAGCGAAAGTGTTGCATAATTTTGATCCGTGAAAGTGATTTGATGTATGTTACTGTAAAAGTAACTATTAAATTAGTTACTTAAAAAAATCTAACTAACAATAAGTTAAGTTACAGTTACACAAGGAAAGAAAGTAACAAAGTTAAGTTACAGTTATTGAAAAAAAGTAACTGTAACTGTAACTTCGTTACAAGTAACGAGTTACTTCCCATTGTGTAATATATATATATTACAATGTAACATATATTATCATGAATATTATATATGTTACCGCCAAAATCCACAATCCGTTAAAACTCGAATTTACTAGTAAAAAGTAGAATGGTTAATTAAACATAAAATCGAAAACCTATGTGAACAATACAGTTATAGATCTTGTTTCGTCCCTTAAACAGGGGGAGGTTGGACCTCGTTATGCATGGAAAGTCGAAAACCCAATTGTGAAATAATACAATTATAAACGTTTCAATTAAATTTAAAACTATTTTTAATTAGTAAAATCGGGTTTTAACGATTGTCTATGGATTTTGACGCGGTAACATATATATATCGCAATCCTGAATCTTCAAGACTCACACCAGGTTTGCATTAATCGTTCAATTACCGCCAGGTACTTCCGTTTTTACGGGAGAATAATGGACAAGCCGGATCAGCACGACGAGGCTACGATAAAGGCGTTGAGGGAGAACATCGACGGCCTGAAGCAGATATCCGGCGAGCGGATCTGGAACGAATGGAGCAAGATCCTAGCCGGCAACTACGCCCTGGAACTGACCCTGAAGCTGCTCGAGTGCGGTAGCGGCAGGTACATCGGTCTACCCGAGGAACCCGACGTGGAGAATCTCCGTGAAGTTTATCAGCGCGCGCGGACGAACGACGTGACCCTGAAGCCCATATCCTTGATCGTGTCGATGCTGAAGGACGAACGCGAGGTGGTCAAGTTGCACGAGAGACTGAAGCTGTCCAAGTCCGACAGAGATCTGGCGCTCTTCCTGGTCCAGCATCGGGAGGACAAGCCCTGCGAGAGACCGCTGCGACCCTATCAGCAGCTGGTGCTCCTTCAGCAAACGAAGAGGTACGACGTCCTTCAGGAGTACGTGAGGGAGCTGTTGAGATATCGCGGCGCGATGCAGCTGCTGGACGAATTCGAACGATGGGCAATCCCGAGGTTTCCCGTCACCGGCAGCATGCTGATGAAACACGTGCCGACGCAGAAGGTGATCGGCAGAGTCTTGAACGAATTGAAGAGGATGTGGATCGACGCGAACTTTGAGCTCACCGGCGAGCAGCTTATGGAGCATGTACCGAGTATAGTCAGTGAATTAGAAGAGAAACATCAAACGCTAGAAAAAGAGAGAAAGAAGTTCAAAAAGATGAAATAAATATTTTCGAAGTAGCGATGTAGCTTTGTGTGTATGTACCTGTGTCAAACACTATTTGTCACTTTATAAATAGACGTTCGCAAAATGTAAAAGTCTAAATGTCTAAAAGTAGGTTAATTATTTTTAGACCAAATAATCTAGATAGTATAATTTATTATTGTCACTACTAAATAATCTATGAAAAAGATGAAGCGATTTTTGCACGATTTTTTGATAAGTTTTTTTAAATAAAATTATCAAATTTATTTGGACAAATAAATGAGCTGTATAGAAAGACGCGAAGATGTAATTGAAGGATCGAATATGGATTTAATTGTGCTGATGATTTATATCAGGGTTCATATGAATATATAAATATCTTCCTGAAAAAACGTGAAAAGAAACATACCGCGTGTTAGGCACTCAAAGATTTATTAAGAAATAAAATCCTGCATTTTTTTCCCTGCGAATATAAATTCTACAAGACGGTGCTATATATATATACAATCGTAGCGGGTGTATAAAACGAAATTTTTGTGAAGCTACTATAAAACGTCTTTAAACTAAAACGAAGATACGATATATTCAATTTCGTACTCGCGTTAATAAGTCGCTAATATGTATGCTGCAATAAGTGACTGCGTACGGTAAGTCAGCAAATTCGTTTACATTTTTGTTGAAAAGGAAAACGCAACGTTGCTGGAAGTGTAACGTTTATATATTTCATATATAAACGTGTACGCTTTTGATGAAGGAATTCTCGTGGCGACTTGGCGTGTCTTGTCGACGGCCGCGGCAGACCACAGCTGAACAGTCTGTGTAACGAATCTAAATAAGAGGGAAAATAATACGTCAACACATGTCGGCATGAATCGAAATTCGAAAAGCGGACAGACCGCGATCGCGCGAGATAAAACGTAATCCGTGTCGAGCTTAGCTGTCGTACAATCATTTGGATGCTTGCATAAAAATAATCACTTATATTGTATTTTGGCTATTTTCAAGTTACAATTATAGATCGTCCCTAAACACTCAAAATCTTTACAGACGCATACGCATTGCTACTGCATTAAATGCAATGATTTTAGATGTGTGTGTATATACATGTATATATATATATGTATATGTACACATAATATATATACACACATCCATGTAGTATATTATATATATATGTATAAGTACAATAATACAACAGCTATTTAGTTATCGATACCCACATCTCAATACACGTTTTTATTCCTTTACAGCTTTTGTTGTAGTAGACACTTTTTTTTCTGATAGTTTTACATTCTGATGTCGAGTACGCGCGATTTATTCTCCTGCGCTTCTTCCGATCTCACAGGCGAAATTACCACCGAATCACGTTGTTTCTCTCTTATAGGATAATTACACTTTTCGACTTGTGTGTTCGTTATTGCCCTTCAATCCTTCTCGATGGACATGAGCTGTGTGCGTCACACCAGTGCTAGTCGACAATTGGGTGAGTTATTAGCTATATGCACTTAGAAGGGCTAAGATTTTCAAAGAGGTGAGAGAGATCAATTTTGAGAAGAACATCTAAAAATCCAACCCCTTGAATGTGTGCGTCCAAACGAAATGGATCATAGAGGAAAAAATGCACAAAAAAAAAAAGAACTGGTGCAACTAAATGTCGAAAAACTATTTTTCTCATCAATTGATCCATGCATCATTCAAAGGGATGGCATTTTCAGAACTATCGGGAATACATATAATGATTATTATTGCACTTCACGTAATAATATTTTACACAAACTATGCTTTCCAAAATTATCGGGGGACCTTATCGTGTATTCTCTTCAAGAGAATTATGCAAACTCGGATATACCGAGAGAAAGAGACCGGAGAACTACGAACGTAAATTATCTATAAAAATCATCGTCTCTCTACGCAATCGGAAATCAAAGAATATATCTTACACTCAACTGTACAGTTTTATCGCATATATGCCTAGAATGTATAATTCTCTCGAGTATTTTTCAGACTACTAAATTACTGCATACGTTCCTAACGACGTTCACATTGTTTGATACAGCATACGATAAAAGAACATTTAAAAATAAATGCTTTGAAGCACAAATTTAAAATGATGTCGTATAAGTACACGTATAATACTCTTCTTTTATACTCCGCTCTACTTCAATTAATCAATTCGAGATTGCTGTTTTCTTTCGACGATACACGTGCCTCCAGGATCAAACACAAAATTATATATTTTTCCGTTAACGTTCATTATTATAAATCAAAATAATTTCATACACCTTTCGTAATGGATTTTTTTTCAACATACACATTGAAATTTACACCTCGCGTAATAAATAATAAAATATAAATTAAATAAATATAATCTGAATAACTGAAAACATGTTCCTGAGATATCATAAATACTTACAAAGTAAAGAATCATTAAATATAAAAATTAAATAAAAATAAACTTTGAGATGTGTGTTCACACTTATAAATCTTTTCTCATCGTATTAACGAATTAAATATAGGGCGACTCAAATATATTAACACTGCGGGCAATTTATGTGTGTAAGTTATGCCTATTATAATTTGGAGAGATATATATATATATATACGAATTTATATATAATAAAAACTTTGGTTTTCTATTCATCACGGTTTACAAGTGCAATTATATTTTGCTAACGCTATTCTGTAGGGAATATCTCATTATCTTGCAACCGATACGACGAAGTAACTTAAGTAACTTAGATATTGTCTCGCTATAATATTTTAAAACACTGCAGTGTCGACTTATTCGAAAGTTACTCATTTCAAATCCTAGACTTCGTGTACATACGTTTATTTTTTGTTTAATACTAAATTGCACAATAATGCAACGCATTGTATTACTTGTTTATATTTAAGTCGCGTTTACCATGAACACGTTACAACGTTAAAATATACATAGCCTGTGTGCATGTTACTAGTTCTTACTTATTTATGGAGTTTAACTATATATATATATAAGTATATATATATATATAGTGTTACTCATTATGATATTAATATTTACTTCCCACACATAGGATGGTCAGTAGCCACCACGTCGTCGATACAACGCATGTCCAGGCGTGTATACGACTTCAAACACACCTAACGCTTAAAATTTTTTTTTTCCTTTTTGTGACATCGGGCGTATGGATAAGTGATAACTTACAAGTGGTCAACAATAAGAAGCACAGTTTAACAAATAACTTCCCTCTACATCCCGCCATGAAAACTTACTCTATGACCAACGGCGCTGCCCAGCGACCTATCAGCGAATGAAGTTCTTCTTTAGTCTGCAAAGGAAAATACAATTCGATGTATGACTACCGGCATGAAAGTCCGCCGAAGGTACGAATTATCCGCAAGGAAAAGAGAATTTTGCGCACTTGACGATTCTAGGATTCACGAACGACGATCCCCGTCCTCCACGTACCTTCTGACACATTATATTCACCGGAACCAGAGATTACATTTAACGTAGAAACTATCTCTTGCGTTTTTCGTAGATTAGTATCAATTTAAAAAAAAGAAAAATAGCCATGAAGTAACGAGTAAAATAACGAAGTGACGATTTAACGCAATAATATTACCTTTAAGCAAAACAGATGGTGGAAAACAATATATATCTTGTTCTGAAAAATTATCCTAAATCATCTTCTTTCGTAAGTAGCTCGCTGCGCATCCAATGGAAATACATTTTGGTATCGACTATGGATGACTTTTTAGTAAGCTGGGGCTTGAAAGTCACCCATACCCCGCTGTTGCTGCTGGCCGAACGGCGGCTCCTGATAAGCCGTGTCAGTGGCGTCGGGATAGCTTGTGTATCCTGTACCACCGACGGGATCCGCCTCGTAACTCGGTGCGAACGCCGCGTCGGTACCTTGCTTAAATCTTTGAAACGCGAACCAAGCGCAAGCGGCCTGCAATAACAGATAACAATACAATAATTATAATACGTCAAATTTATCGAACCCACAATCGTTCGTCTGCAGATTATTATTATAATTCTAAAAAAATAAATAAATGTAAATATATATTTTTGAAGGTCAATGTGGTTTATAAATAGTATATATTCATGAATTTATAGGCCCTGAAATTTTAGAGCTAGGAAATTAAGGGAAGCTGATTTAAGTTTGGATTGAATTTTTAGAAAAATTTAAGGTTTATTATTTATTAATATATTTTAATAAAGACTTAGTCAAATACAATATATATATATATATATTGTATTTGACTAAGAATATATACTATTTATAAACCACATTGACCTTCAAAAATACCTAAAAAAAATATAAATTCAACTTATTTAACACTACTATAAAAATTCCCGAAGCGAGAGAGAGAGAAAGAGAGAGAGAGAGCTAAAAATATCTTGATAATTAAATGAAACTGTTGGTCGAACAGATTTCGTCTAACGTACCCAAGTAAAGATGGAGAAGAATGAGAATGCAATAGCCGCTTGTACATTATTCACGCCGTATCCGTCCTTTGGTCTTTCAGAGTTATTCCATGCGTTTGTCAAGTAACAGAATCCCACGAAGTAAAGGAAAGACCAGAAACCCGAAAAACTGTAATTATACATCATATTAATCCTGTATCACATCAGCTGTACATGTGTGACGTATCAAGTTATGTCAATCGAAGAATTCTAGGGAAGCACTTTTGACGTATGATTCTTTTAAAGGGCACACAAGAATTTTTTTATCTCAACGTCCTGCAAGACTGTAAAAGCGTGTGCGCGGCTCACCCCAGGTCTATGAGGACAAAATGTTTCCTAGTCTTGACAGACGACATTTGTTCGAACAGGTATTCACCCGCGAGGAATCCGATACTGGCCAGAAACGCCAGTACGCCGATGCCAACCCCGTAGTTGCACGCATTATTGTCCCCATTGTAAAGACAAACCTCCTTCGCACCTTCCTTCGGGGCGATATAGCCTTTGCTGCTTATACAGCCGAAGACGATTATTGCAAATAGCTGGAAGCACAATAAAAATTCTTCTGTAGAACAGTGGAAAAGAAAATAAAGATACATTGCGTGGCAATAAGATATCTGTACATAAAAACTAAAACATTAGAACATCTTGGCTAAGAGCAACACGAACAAAAACCAAAAATCTAAATTTACTTTTATACTCTTCATATTTTCTTTGCATTATCTTATATTCTAATAATCTTATATTTTTTAACGATACAAGTAACAATAAGCGAGGAAAAATATATCAAGAGATATTGGCTGAAAACATCTCGGCCGAAAATTACACACGGTAAAGTTTAAATAAAAAATCGCTATTCGAAATTAAATTTAACGTAACTACATGTCAATCTAAAAAATCTATGCTCCATCCAGTATTTATTCCAAACATAATTGCAGTCTTAAAAATATCTCTGAACTGACGCGCTCCGGCTGCAGGCGCCTTGCATATATTTAACACTTCCCTATTCATAATTCATACAATGCAGGAAAAATAAGCGTTTTTCTCGAGGAGGAAAAGAGAGAACGAGAGAGAGAGAGAGAGAGAGAGAAAACTAACGGGAAAATGATTTATTCGTTGGAGCAAAGTGCCGTCAAGCGGACAGAGGACACCGCGGGGAGAGGTCCGTAAAAATTCGCCCGAGATACCGTATCCGCGCCCGCAGGAAGGTCAAATAAAGGATTCTCGCTCTCGCTCTCTCTCTCTCTCTCTCTCTCTTCGCCGAATCGACCCGCGACGGGCAATCAATTCCTCAATTGGGCATCGAACGCCATGGAGACCCCATGGCGCGTGCGGGTGTGCGTACCGCTGGAATTCGCGAAAAATCAATAGAACCCCATCGTGGGTAGCGGCAGTGGGAGGGGAGGAGGGGGGGGGGTGGAAGAGCCGAGGCTCTCTTTTAAAATCAATGACCATCCGCGTCGAGGGATCTCGCTCGCTCGCCCCCTTCTGGCACTCGCTCTCTCTCCCTCTTCCACCCACGACACCGCCGCCACCGCCACCGCCGCCGTCGTCGTCGTCGTCGTCGTATTCTCGATCGCGCTCCCCAAATCGGTACTCACGAAACGATCCCGCCTGACGGGGGCCCGCGAACGACTTACCAGGCATACCGCTCTCAGAATGACCTGCGGCCGCTGGACGAACGCGATCGGATCGAAAGGGGCCCCGGCCTTTCCGCCGCCGTACGCTCCGCCGTCCATCTTAGTGCGACTGAAGCGGAGATTTCAAAGCTCACGCAGCGACCGGGCGCATGCGCATGCGTTCGCCGCTTCTTCGACGGCGGCTGCGGCGGCGGCGGCGGCGGCGGCGGCCCC
>NW_012026830.1:2841454-2901823 GCF_000956235.1 Wasmannia auropunctata
CGGGGGTGTGTACGGTGTGTGTGTATGTATGTATGTATATACAATGCGCCGCGCCGTCCCGAAATCCCATTCTCCCCCCCCCCTCTCTCCCACGCAGTCAACCCTCGATTCGAGCCCTCGCGATTCACCCTATGCGCCCCTCTCGACTTTCCCCCTCCTCGCCCCCTGGTCGCGATTTAATTCCACGCGCGCCCCCTTCGACTTTCCCAAATTCCTCCCCCATCGCAATTCGTCCCTATTTTGCGCGGACTTTTTGACTCACCGTTTCCCATCCTTAATTCCAGGGTTGTGCATCTATGCGTAAAATATAATACTCTATGTTTACGTGTAGGACAACGTAAGCTATTGTATAAGTGTCATCTATATAGATTGTAGACAGTCAGCCGGGAAAAAAAGTTCCACATATAATTATATATAATTATATATAATTATGTACAAAATATGTCCATGTATATTCATATATTTCTTTTCTTTGTAAAATTATTGT
This sequence comes from Wasmannia auropunctata, assembly GCF_000956235.1. Classification (NCBI taxonomy): domain Eukaryota; kingdom Metazoa; phylum Arthropoda; class Insecta; order Hymenoptera; family Formicidae; genus Wasmannia; species Wasmannia auropunctata. The sequence continues at coordinate 2,841,942 of NW_012026830.1, forward strand.
TTGATACAAAAAAAATGATAATAATAAAAAGAAATAATAATTAGGTACATATAAAATACATAAAAAATAATTGAAAAGATAATTTTAGCATTTTTTTTTCAAAAATTCAAGTTTTAAAAAATGAGAAAACATTGTTCATATATAAATATACATATATGTATATTTTTAATCATTTATATATAATTATATATGAGCAATTTTTCTCATTTAAAACTTGATTTTTTGTAAAAAAAAAACAATATAACAATTACCCTTTTAATTATTTTTTATGTTTCCCTCTTATTGTAATATATATTATCATTTTTTGTATTAAAGAATAATTTTACAAAGGAAAGAAACATATATAGATATACATATATGGACATATTTTGCATATAATTATATGTGGAATTTTTTTTCCCGAGCAATAGACTATAGTCTATTTAAAAATATATATATATATATATATGTATTTATTCATTTAACAAATACATATAATTTAACGTTTATGTAAAAAAAACTACCATTTGAGTAAGAAAAATTCTCTGGTTACATTCTTAATCTTAATCTCGTTAATAGTTAAATTAATGTTCAAACAAAATACATCAAGAATATCCTAAAGATGTCGTGGTATCTTTAGCCCTTATCCTTGATACATTTTGGACATTTCTATTGTGGCTATAGAGACTGCTTTATAATTTAATTCTTTTATATTGTATATATTAGTGATACAATTTACAATATAATCTACATTATAGTTTACAAGTCTAGATTGTCTACGTAACAAAAAGACCATGTAAACATCACGTAGATTTCACGTAAATAATCCGTGTAGACGTAATCTTGAAATCTATGGCACAACCCTGCTTAATTTATTCCACCCCCCCCCCCTCCCCTACCGGAAAGAAACAGATCACTCGAGGTGGAAACGGATTAGGATTAATTTCTTAAGAAAAGGACAAAAATGTGTTAAATGTGTGGCTCGTTACGTCGATTAACTTTAAATAATATTTATATAATCAACGCTCTTGCTGAGACAGTGATTGAACTTTTTCCCTGCGATTTTAGGTAAAAGGTGAATTTGTTAATTAAAGAAAGTCATTTTTTTAAAACATGCTATTTATATTTTTATAAAGAATGTTCTAAAAAATAAAATTATCTTATGATCTATATATGTACATATTCTAGATGAGCTAAAAGAATTATACTGCATGTATTAATTATAGTATTTTGCACGTCTCAACGATCTATATATAATCAACACTAGCTGAGACAGTGATTGAACATTCTCTGCGATATTATTAGATAAAAGGTAAATTTGTTAATTAAAGAAAGTCATTTTTTTCTGAAACGTTATTAGAAATATTTATACGATACATTTTTATAAAGTATATTCTAAAAAAATATTTGTCTGATCTACGTATGTTCTATATGATAAAAGAACTCTACATATATTAATTACAGTACTTTGCGCATCATAACAATCTATATAATCTAACACTAGCTGAGACAATGATTGACCATTTCCTGCGATTTTAGATGAAAGGTAAATTTGTTAATTAAGGAAAGTCATTTTTGTAAAACGTGTTATTTATATGGATGCATTTTTATAAAGTAGATTCTAAAAAAAAATTGTTTTATGACCTACATATATTCTACGTGATAAAAGAACTCTACATATTAATTATAGTACTTTGCGCATCTTAACAATCTATATAATCAACAACTAGCAACTAGAGACAGTGACTGCATGAACTTTCCCTGCGATTTTAGGTAAAAGGTAAATTTGTTAATTAAAGAAAATCATTTTTCTGAAACGTGTTATTAGAAATATTTATACCATACAATTTTCTAAAGTATGTTCTAAAAAAATATTTGTCTTATGATCCATGTATTCTAGATGATTACAGAATGATATGTATATTAATTATAGTACTTTGCACATCTTAACAATTCATAAAACTTTTATCTCCAGAGTCTGTTCAACAATATACACATTGCAATGCACAACCCACCGATTGGAATGCTGTACAATGCATGGGAATGCTCTCGACTTTTGCTAGGCTGTAAGAAAGAAATTTGAGCAATTTCTTAAAATTAGATGAAGATATAAGAGCTGTCAAATAAAACAAGATACGTATAATAACGTATCTTATTTTCAACAAAAATTCGTCAAGTTTCTTATTACGAGATATTTAATTGTCCACTCATTAATTTGAAGAATGCAAAAATTTCATAAATTTCATATATTTGTTGATACGTACCGTAACTATCATAGCTTCCAACTCTTTCAATTTCAACTCAGCCTCGTTGATTTCTTTGAAAGCGGCGTCAGCAGCCGCACACAAAACTTGAGAAGCACGCAGAGCCTTGTCTGGATCAATGAAAACGTTGATTCTCTCTTTCTTCAGCTTCATCTTGCAGTACTTGACAAAGTCTTGAATTATACTCAACTGCCTCTCGCCTATCTCCAGTATCTCCACTTTATCGAGTATTCTGTAAGGAAGGCAAGAGACTTTCAATTTCAGTTCCAATACTACATATAATATATGAGCTTTAATAATAATTTATCCTACCTATGATGAGGTTTCGCCTTCACACTGGATTCTTTTTTCTTAGAAATACATAGAGCCTTGACTACATTTTCTGCCTGATCTGCATCAGCACCTGTAAACAGCTTCTTATTATCATCATTCTTTGTATACACACGCACACACATATATATATATACATATATATATATTCGCGTGTCACAAAAGAACAAAGTGAGAAACAATGACGTCGCGTAGATTTCGCGTTTTACAGCAACAAATAATATAATCCAAATAAAAATTCAAATTTGAATTAATTATATTTAACTATATTTAATATTAAGAACTATATTTAGAAGCAATTAGACTTTCTAGTGGAAGAATTAATTATTCAAGGATTTTTCCGAGATTCGAAATTTTTGGAAAGTTATATATTCTAAAACAATTAGAATCCACTTTGCATCTCTCTGTGGCTCATTTCTATCAATGTAGACTAACTTCATGTCGATTTAACTTACTCTTTATTTTTCTCTCGTTCTTAGAACTAAAAAAAAACAAAAAAAAGATGAAAACTAAGTTAAACCGAGATTAAAGTTCGTCTCACGTTGGTAGGAAATGGATATCCGTCCAAGTTTTGTACCTGTGGACTTTAACGAATTAACTTTTCACGGAATTTTCACGAAAATATCATACGCGCAAAATGTAATCACAGGAAAATTCAAGTCTCTGTAGACAGAGAGTGCCGAGTGTGAGACTGTGACAATTGTCAGTTAATAAACATATATTATATGTACCAAGTTGCACAAAATCCTCCTTGGTCAACTTGTGCAACGCGTCCGTCGATATGTTCCTCCTTCTGCATTCCTTCACTAAATTCTCGGCCCCGACGCCGCGCAACAACGCCTCCGTCTGCCTGGTGAATCCTAGAAGATCGAGATCCGCGCCCATCCTTTCGCAAAGTGAAACAATTTCATTCGGAACTCGGAGCTTCAAAAAAAATAAAACTAAAAAATATTGCGCCTCTACTGTGGTCCACTAGTGCCGGTGTTTCTTTGTATACAAACATTGGATCGCGGAGAAGCGCTCCGTACCGACGACAGTTTAGCGTGTCAGAGAGGAACTACAATCGCGGCAAGGCAACGCGTCGGCAATGCAGATCCCGCATTCCCGAAGGTAATTGCAGAGTGTCGATGTTATCGACTTTTGTCATTAAATTTGCGATTTATTTGAATAATACCAGGCATCGTGCATCTATACGCGTAAAATATAATACTCTGTTTACGTGTAGACAACATAAACTATTGTATAAGTGTCATCTATGTAGACTGCAGTCAGTAGACTATATACATATTTATTTATTTAATAAATACATATAATTTAACGTTTATGTAAAAAAAAAACTACCATTTGAGCAGGGTTGTGCATCTAAAATATAATACTCTACGTTTATACGTGTAAACAACGTAAACTATTGTAAAAGTGTCATCTATGTAGACAGTCAGTAGACTATATATTAATTTATTCATTTAATAAATATATATAATTTAACATTTATGTAAAAAAAACTATTATTTGAATAAGAAAAATTCTCTAGTTGCATTTTTAATCTTAATCTCGTAGTTAAATTAATGTTCAAAATACATCAAGAATATTCTAAAGATGTCGTGGTATCTTTAGCCTGTTCCTATGATACATTTTGAACATTTCTATTGTGGGTAGAGACTGCCTTATAATTTAATTTTTTTATATTCTATATATTAGTGATACAATTTACAATAGTCTACATGATTTACAAGTCTAAATTGTCTATAATGTACTACAAAAAGACCATGTAAACATCACGTAGATTTCACGTAAATAATCCGTGTAGACGTAATCTTGAAATCTACGGCACAATCCTGCATTTGAATAAGAACAATTCTCTGGTTACATTTTTATAATCTTAATTTCGTAATTAAATTAATGTTCAAAATACATCAAGAATATCTTATAAAGATGTCGTGGTATCTTTTATAGCCTGTTCTTAGATACATTTGGACATTTTTACTGTGGATAGAGACTGTTTTATATAATTTAATTCTTTTATATTGTATATATATTAGCGATACAATTTACAATATTCTACATAGTTTACAAGTCTAGATTGTCTACGTATAGTAAAAAGACCATGTAAACATCACGTAGATTTCACGTAAATAATCCGTATAGACGTAATCTTGAAATCTACGGCACAACCCTGAATAATACATTATTAAGATCATGTTTTTTATTATATAAATGCTTTATAAATGTGAGTATGAATACTTATAATGCTGTAATATTATATATATTGCCGCAAAATTACATTTTTTTCCAACTGTTTTACCATCTCTTTGGATAATCAAACGCAGATGGTAACTATAAAAATGCAGTTTTAAATAAAATTATTTAGCAATATTGCAGATATAATACAGATGAATTACAATCTAAAAAAAATTGATCTATTAATAAATCATAAAATTTATTTTATATTATTGACTTATATAATTGCTTAAATTTTATTATAAATATAAATTACACGCTAACTCCCGTAAGGCTGTCGGTCGTCGGTGAGTGTGTCGATAAGTGCAGATTCCTGCGGGCCGGGCGCGCGGGAACCCGACCGCGACGGCGATGACGCGATCGCGCGGCGGCGCGTCAGCTGCAAAAAACTATACACAATCCTATAGGAGACCTGGTACCAATACTACCTGTAGTGGTCGTAAAGTTGTAACGTGTAGTAGTGCGTGAAACGTCGCGCTAAATATACGCCCCGCTTGACAGTCGCGTCGCGCTCTCCCGTTCTCTCTCTCTCTCTCTCTCTCTCTCCTTGCCCGGAGTGATGACAACCCTGATACTCGGCGTCGGCGTGGGATTATTCGTCATCCTCAGCCTGTGGGTGCTCGCCGCGCTGATATTCGTCGTGTCGTTGCGCGTCGAGAGGAAGGTCGGCGCGATCGCGATACTGCTCGTGAGCGCGCTCACGATTGTCCTGCTCAGTGTTCCGCGCGCGTCCGAGAAGCCCGCTCCCGCGGACGGCAAGGTACGATATACCTGTAATCGGTGGGGATTACGTTTATTTTTTTTTTTCCTCGAGGAATTACGTACAGTGCTTTCGAGCGCGGCACGTCCGCCGCACTTCCTTCGGTGTGCTCCATTCGTGTTCCCGATTGCACGTCGATGGGCGCGATCTCGGCCAGACCCCCGATCAACGATTATTCGACTCGAGCACCTGTATTTTCCACAAGTGCCTCCTTGGCGTGAATGGAGTTGTCAATTTTTTGTCCAGAAAAATGATCAGCAAGGGCGAATTGTGCAAAAGGGAATCCGGCGAACGCAGATCGTGATTGCGATGCCACAGTAATATTGCGATATTTTTGCAATATAGCTGCAATGTTATAATATCGCTGCAACATTGCAATTATAATCTGTATCTGCTGGGATAATCTTGCTGGGAGCAATTCTGTCGAATTAATTGTCGTTTAAGCTAATCGGAGTAGCGCTCGTTCAAATTGCTTTAATAATTAACGCAAATTGCTTTCGCTAATTAATATACGTGCTCTTTCGAAATCCGAAGTTTCTAAATCACTTTCCACGGTCGGCTTTATTTTGCAGAATAATTATAATTTAATTTTACTGACATCGATTGTAATCGAAAAAATTATTGGGATAAAAATAGTTATTGCAACATTAAAGAGTAACAGGAGAAAAATTCAAAAGGTTCCCAAATAATATAAATCAAGAAAAGAAGGAGAGAAAGAAAAAAATTCTCTTTCCTTCTTGAATCATAAAAGAGTTATAACGAAATAAATTATGTAACCGAGTGTTTATGCAATTACTCCTAAATAGATTATTCTTATTTTGCAGGTGTACGACCGACTTTTCGTCTGGCGCGTAGTACTTTTGATCTTACTACTTGTCTCGTCCGTAATTTCCCTCGTGGGATACATCAAGTACGGATTGGTGGAAGCCGTTAGACCAGTTAGGATATCCAGCTGGGTTCTCTAGACGCCTACTCTTCGGTATGTCATAAATTAATAATGCAACGAAAACGCGATGTGTCAATCATTATGATAAAATTGAAACTTCCTGTTAGATAAAAAAAAAATATGCACTGTCATATATAATTGATGTTACTGTAGCAATTTTTTTTCCCTCAGGTACTTTTGCTCGCCGACAAGCATGAAGACGTTAAACACGAGACTTAATTTGTAGATGTAAAGCTATTCGCATATATATATAATCACCGACTGTTCACCTCGTGTTAACAAGTCACACATTAAACAGAAAGAACAAAAAAAGTTGAACGATGTTGTGCGGCATAAGAAACTGCATGCCATCCGTGGTGAGACGTATCTCATTGTTTCGCCAGAACAACAAGCGGTACCAGATAAATAACAACAGCGAGTTCGTGAACAAGGTCATGAACGGCGCGGTGCCGGTTATAGTCAATTTCCACGCGGAGTGGTGCAACCCGTGCAGGATACTGACGCCCAAGCTGATAGAGCTCATAGAGCCTATGGACAAGGTGGACCTGGCCATAGTCGACGTGGAGACGAATCCCGAGCTGGTGCACGTATTCGAGGTGAAGGCCGTGCCCGCGGTGATAGCGATCTCGAACGGCCTAGTCGTGGACAAGTTCATCGGTTTAGTCAACAACGAGATGATAGAGAGTTTAATACAAAAGCTGACGCACGAAGGACCACTAGCCAACGACGCGGAGGGCAACGACACCAAATCGTAGTCGTGTGACGGCATATGGTATAAATTATGTAAATGCACCACTTTTTACGCTTCCATTTCTCTCTATCGACTAAATGTATTTTCATACTTGTAGAGAGAATGTAACACTTGAAGCTATTTCGTCCAAGAATTATGGCCTTTTTTTATCTAATCATACTCAGATAAGCATCGTAGATAAAAAAAATTTTAGATATAAATATATATATATATATATATATATATATATATATATATGTTGTGTAAAATGGCAATATACAACTCTAACTTATTAACGAAGCTAATGCGTATTAATACTCATAAATCTGTTGATGTCCAGATTATATATTAATATATATATATTATATTGAAATATTTATACTTCTATTTAGATATTCTATAAAATACAGAGAGCTTGTTTAACAGCCTATATTCTTGAATCGACCAAAAAGATATTAGAAATTCTCCTAAAGATGTTAATAAAATGAGGCATGTAAGGGAAAGATTCCCATATCATAGAAGAAATTATTGTAGAATCTATTGCGAAACTTGTGTGAAGCACTTGTGATATATATATATATATATCTTTTTTTTATAGACACGACTTTTTTCGATATATATCCTCGAGATAGCTGTTCGTATCTTCACTCTTGACATATTTATATAAGTGGCGTAATGAATCTAACAGGGAAATGAAAATCACTTGATGAATCGAACCGATAACGAATTAATTATGTGCAATGATGATAAATTTTCAAAGCGAATACGAATATTGCGTTACTTCGGACGTGTGACGATACATATTTTAAAAATACATATTTTAAAAATGCGCTTTATATACATATACATATATATTTTTCTGATGTAGTCTTAATTTCATTCAATAATATAATTAATAATAATAATAATAATGTTCAATAGATAATTTGTACGCTATTCTCTTAAATTGTACAAAATGTATATATTAATTTCGGTAAGTTGTTCAAGAGGCTAAAAGAGGACAGTTACTTCGCTAAATCGCGCATGATCGCGACGTGTGTGTATGTGTATCTTCGGTGGCAGTGCAGCCGAGATAAATCATTATCTAATCAGATTTCAATTTCTCGTTTATTGTTGATCATCGTGTACAATCAGTGTACGAAAGTACTGTCCATTAAAGATATAGTAGGCCAGAGATATAATAGATTATTACTCCACGTAAACTCTCTGGTGAAAGAGCACCCCTTTCGACCTCCCCCTTCCCATTCCCCTTTGCGTCTTTCGGCAGCAAGCGATACATAAATGTGTTACCAACAATTAAAAGACTAGCTATAATCTTTTTCGTCATCAGTCAGGTGTTTCTCAAGACACCATGATAAGGCAATGCTGTGATTCTGTGGTCACTTGCAAAAATTATTCCTCCTTTCGGCAAATATATATGTATATATATACATATATATATATATATATATATGTTTATATATACAGGGTGTCTTATGTTAAAGGATCCATTAAGATTTCTCGAAAACTACGATAGATAAATGTTTCGAACAAAAGTTGTATGACTTCAAGGGGCACATAAAGTGGTTTGACCTTGGGAAGCGTAGTCAAAGTCAGAGAAAGGCCACTTTAAATTTTTTAAATGGAATCCTCATTTTTCATGGCATATTCTTAGCTTATCTCGAGAGCTTTTCAAAATATTATAATAAAATATTTTTCCATTAAAGAAGAGAAATCTTAATAAATCCTTTAAAATGGAACATCCTGTATAAATTAAAACACAATTATATATATATATATATATATATATATATAATTGTGTATATATTTTATGTATATATTATACATATATAAAATATAATATATACATATAATATATACACATATATACATACATCGCGGGTTTATGTATGTGCATGTATGTATACACATATATATTTTTGTTCTTCTACGCGAACAAACGAGTTAAGTGCTTTGGATTTATGCAATTTTTGCAAGCAACCCTGCGTTTACTTATCATTTAAATAACCATTATTTACGTCTCTCGTTTGTAACATTTATATAGGGAAACAAGTGAAGCCAGAAGTTGATTTATACAGAGCCTATATACAAAATTAAAAAGAAGAAAAGAAAAGGAAGAAAACGTAAACAATTCGTAATTTTCTCTTAAGGATAACATTACGAGATTACAAGACGCTTCGTTGCCCAATGGAGCATTACGTCAGTGCATTCACACACGATATATCCTTCGATCAATCTAACAAGTATCTAACGGGACGTCCATCGTAGACGTAAATGCACTGTCGACTAGCAATCCTGCGAGTGTAATTAAGTAGTCGCCAAGCGCGAGTTTCGTACGTAACTTTTTTTTTTTTGTACACGGGCACGGGCGTGGAAGTGAACGGAGATGACACCGCTATTATAATTTTCAGTGCACGCGGATATGTTCTGCCAGAGCGCGACTTCGTGGCCCCGCAAAATTATAACGCTCGAGTAGAATATATAGATCCTGGACGCTTATTCGAGGTCTGCGGCAATGCGGCGCGCGCACGCGCGCGTCACGCGACGAATACATATATTTACAATTTATACATCTACATTACTTAGTTTTTAAAAAAGAGTAATCGTAACAAAATGTAGAAAAACACGAATGATACTTTTTTTTTTATGTACAATTAATTCCTATCGATGCCACTTGTTGTCGTGCTCGCCGCTGGTACAGCAACAGCACGTTTGAAGAGATTTTCCCCCTCTCCCGTTTATACAGTACATCATTACATATCCATAAATAATACACCTCTACACTTTGCGGATTCGTTTTATCCCTTTTTCATTAACCGCCAAAAAATATATATATATATACCGCATTTACATTATAATTAGCAATTATCTCGACGCATTTACATTATTAGATTAGTGGAAGAGAAACGCGCCCGGAAACGCTACCCTTTTCTCTATTAACCGACAGTAAATAGATCTAGATATATCGGGCAACAAGTAACATCTGCTCCGTTCCGTTAAAATGAACTAATACATATTATAATATACAGTATATATGGTACAACATGATACACAATTCGATTTGCATTGAATAACTTGGCGATTGGCGGTTTTTTTTTTTATATTCTCATGCAACTCGCGAGAAATAACAATATATGTATATCTGTGATACTTACAAGGTGACAAAATATTCTTATATATCTATTTATATATATATATATATCTATCTGTTTCCTCTTTCTGTACAGTGTGTCAACTCTCTTGCAATATGTCTGCGTTTCGCGTCGAAATGTCCGATTGGCGAAACTTTCGTGATTCAATGACGATTCAAAGATGGAAAGAACGGGACGTTAAATCACGAGGAATATCATCGAACCGTTATTCTGCAAAACTTCTAAGTACAATATCAACAAAAATGAGACGTAATCGTAAGGGTTTGCGGCGACAACATGCCGAGACACGGAGGAAGTTTCGCGGGGGGGGAGACAGCAATCCTACGGTGAAGCAAGTGAAAAGTATCGCGGACTCCCCGATATTCTCCCGAAAAAAAAGAAGGAGAAACAAGAGACGCCAAGGCCGGTTTTACAATTCACGATTAACTCGATTTAAACGAAATTCAACTCGCTTTTGTCTTTTTCTAATCTAAGAATTAGAATTAGAGATAAACAGTAAGTTAAACCGAGTTTGAAATTAATTTTATACTTGTGGAATCCGGGCCTGAGCGTTGCGACTGTAACCGCATTGAAACTTGCCGATCGAGATATAAGTTAAGGGTATCACGTCGTGATCGAGCATGTCGTTGATCCGAGTCCCTCGATTTACGATCTAATGGCGAGTATTGACTTCGTGGAAGTAGGTAACTAGCGTTCTCAACATCAGTATGATACATTTGTTTGCGTTTAGAGATTAAATTTCCGCGCTTTCGCGGTCTTATTGGTACCGGGCACCCTCGAGAGCGAGAGTCAAACCCGCCGCCGCCGCCGGCGGGCTGCTGGGTTGACGCGCCACCGCAAGTCTACAAGTCGGCAGAATGAGCGTGCAAAAACGACGGTCGTGCGTTGTCACGTCCGTGCCAGAGATGTGCTAAACCTCCGCTCCCAGATCGCGCACGCCTTGCTCGGCTATCGGCACGTACTTGTCCTCGATCTTCACGAGCAGGATGACCTTGTCGACGTGCGACCGCCGATTCGGATCGCGGTGGTTCGGTGACCAGCGGTGAACCACGCAACCCTCCATGCCTCTCTCCGGTACCCAATGTTGCCAGCCGGAACGACCGCCTTGCTGTCGCATCCTTTCGTCCGGCCAAATCACGTCTATACGTCGGCCCAAATTGATAGCGTCGTATACTTGATTGGGGTCCATAATCTGTTCGAGAAAAACCGCCTCATTAATGATTCACGTATATAAAAAAGCTTCTCTAATATCTCTTTCGTACACCAATAATATCAAATCAAAGCAACTGACAGTATCAAATAATTAAAGCTACAACACTTAAATTTTGACAAAACTTAGCCTTAAATATAATTTAAAAAATTATTAACAATTCGTTGATTAGGATTCATAATCTGTTCAAAAAAAACCGCTTCATTAATAATTCACGTATATAAAAAAGCTTCTCTAATATCTCTTTCGTGTACCAATAATATCTAATCAAATAGCAACTGACTGTATCAAATAATTAAAACTACACACTTAAATTTTGACAAAACTTAATCTTAAATATAATTTAAAAAATTATTAACAATTCGTTGATTAGGATTCATAATCTGTTCAAGAAAAATCGCCTCGTTAATGATTCAAGTGTATAAAAAACTCATGTATATAAAATCTCTAGTATCTGTTCCATATACCATTAATACCTAATCAAATAGCAATTAACGGTATCAAATAATTAAAACTACACACTTAAATTTTGACAAAACTTAACCTTAAATATAATTTAAAAAATTATTAACAATTCGTTGATTAGGATCCATAATCTGTTCAAGAAAAATCACCTCCTTAATAATTCATATATATATAAAAGCATCTCTAATATCACTTCCGTATATCAATAATATCGAATCAAATAGCAACTGAGAGTATCAAATAATTAAAAAAACTACAACACTTAAATTTTGACAAAACTAGCCTTAAATATAATTTAAAAAAATTATTAACAATTCGTTTTTTTCTTTTAATTCGACAGCTCGGACTGATATGAATGAGAACGACTCTCAGATATTTCACATTTAATTTATAAGAGTCGAATGTAAAATCGCGATGCACGCAACGCTACGACACTTACGCGAACTCGTTGATAAACCTCCTCTTTCTCGAGCTTGCTGGAGAAGCTCGTCTCGCTCTTCGTTTCCATTTTAATATCATTACTACTGAGCAGTCCGGCCAAACTGGCGAGTGTCGAACTGGTTGGCTTCCCGACGGAAGCTAGCGAGCCTCTGTTACCACCGAGAGAGCCCGTGTTAGCACGACCGAGGGAACCCCGACCGGTCGAACCGCCGATTTGACAGCCAGACTCCATTGACTGAGAGCCAGAAGTGTTGTGACCCGATTGAGCGTAGCCTGCGTAATTTACATACATGAGTGAGAACAATATGACGCTGTCGTTGGAATTAAAAATCTATTGCAACAACGTTAATCGTTAATCATCAAATAAATGTCCGCAAATACCAGAATGTATGTTATATGTGGTCATCGCGTACACTCCGTCATTTCCGAAGCCTCCGTCGTCTTGCGAGCCAGTGCCGCCCGAGGAACAACCTTGGCCACATCTTCTTCTTATTCTACAAATGAGTAAAATTGAGCTGTCAGATTCAGGGATAATATTTATCATCTAAAATCCGAAATTAACCCTTACTTGCCACACTTCTGTGGCGTGACGTGCTTGACACACTGGGGTGGATTGCACCCCAGCACAAAAATTGTTATAACAAATAATCTATTAAATATTTTAACTTCAAAATTTTTTTATAGCTTCTCAAGAACTTACTTTTTAAAGTTATATGAGTGATATGGACAAAAAATAAAATTGAGTACTTTTAAAAATTCAAATATTTCTCAGGGTTACATACTTCAAATTAACGAAAAGTGGGCCTGGGGTGTGTTACACCCCCCAGTGTGTCAAACAAGGGTTAAATCGAGTCCGTAAATGGTTCGAAGGTGAAAAAAGACCGCCCCCACTCGCAACACGCACCTTCTCCATAATTTTAACACAGTACTCTTTATGGTGCCGAAAGTCAATGGTCCTCCGATTATAGAGCAGAAGTGTTCGTTAGTCTCGGCGTAGCTGGTTGTCAGAGGCGAGACGTAAATCGGATATCCGATCGGCTGATCGCAGGAACTGTTGATTATGTTCCTCAGAGCCTGCTTGGCGTTCTGTATCGAGCCGCGCTCCGGATTTCTGTTTCTCAGGTACACCAGCTCCTGCTGCTGGCCGGCCCAGAGTCCACGGACGCATTCGCGATTCATTTTGATCACGCGGAAGCTCAAGTAACGCTTGTTGAGCATTATCACCTTGTACTCGTCGATGCCGTCATCAAGCACGTGTCTGAAAGCAACGAGAACGTTCGTTTTAATTCTACGAGACGACTGGAAGAGGGCCAAGTCGAAACGTCTCGTTGCGAATTTTTGAAAAATTTAAATAGATATGTTAATTTACATCGACAACCAGAAAAATTTTTTGCTCGTTTATTGGCCTGAATCAACGTACCGGTTTTCGATAAATACAAGCAATAATTTTTATTAAGGGATCATCCCTGAGGTTTTAAAATGATATCTTAAGTTTGGGAATTTTTTATGGGTAAATGGATAACTTTAATTAATTTAAAATCTGCTTAGAGGACATTATATTGTACATATATAACAAAAAAGTTTTTATTTTTCTTATGTCCAAAATGGCACTGGCCTACACTTGCAGAATGCCTTTTTTTCTATCAGTGTACAGGATTCCAGACTCACGGTTGGACCTGAACAAAACACAAAGAATTTTCATTATCTACATATTAAAGACTGGAGAAGTACGTACGTAGGAATTTTTTTAAATATTAATTCTTCTCAAAATAGCAGCTATTTTACGAAAGACTTGTATTGACAAAAATACAAACTTGTCAAAATAGCTGCCATTTCGAGAAAAATCAATATTAAAAAAAAAATCCCTACGTACTTCTACTGTCTTTAATATGTAGATAATGAAAATTCTTTGTTTTGTTTAAAGTTAAACCGTGTACTTGGAATCCTGTACACCGATTTGGAAAAAAAAAGAGATTCCGTAAATAGGTTAGTGCGCTGCTATTTTGTACATAAAAAAATAAAATATTTTTTTAGTCTTTTATCTATGTACAATATCCTCTGAACAACTTTTAAATAAAGTTATTTATTTACCCACCAAAAAAATCCCAAACTTAGGTATCATTTTGAGGCCTCAGAGGGATGGCATGACCCTTTAATTTTATTTTAATTGCTACGCTTCTGCAATTTCCACTTTGCAAGATACAAACCTAAGCGCCAGTAGACTGGGTGCGCCGCTTAGCACAGCGTTTCTCCAAAGCGGATCCGCCTCGTGACTGATGACGAGATTCTGATCGTGATTGTCGATGGCCTCGAAGAGTGCCGCTGACTCGACGTATTGTTCTGGACTCATGAAGTGGTCCTGGTGCAGCTTCAGGGCCATTCTTATTCCCTTTGCGACTACGATGCGCAGGAGGTCGACATCGAGCAGCACCCATTCGTCGCGAACCGATGTTATCCGGAAGTCTCCTATCATTGAATATATTCATAAGTGTAACTGGAAAGAAACATTAAATAATACACTGATAATCGTTACAAACTCATGTTATACCTTTAAACAACGCGTGCAAGCCGTAGAGAAAAAACTCCACGTTCGATAATGTGTTGTGAGAAGCAGCACCTAACATGCGTCTTCCCAGCAGACTCAACGAGAGGCACAGAGACACGAGAAACGAATCGCGTGTTACATCCAATGACTGGAAAACACAATGGGCTGTGAAATAATTTTCGGGGGAATTATGAATTATATACAGAGCAGATCGTCACTTTAATGCTACAATCATCATCTTAATACTCCAATTATTTTAAATGTCCTTTTCCTACATCTGAATAAGGTAACTACGTCTTGTAGTTCAGAGGTTTAGACTAACGTGATTCAAATTCTATTTGTAGCGCTTGAAGGGTAATTATAATCGACGCAGTTTAAGATCCGTTATCATTATCATTCAATTTAATTTTAAGGCTCCTGACTAATCATCGCGGCCACATTGGAATCGTGACATCATCACGAGAAATGACATGTAAAAGTTTCCTGCAAGCCATTTTTAAATAAAGAGATTTTAGATAAAATAAAAAAATAAGATCGCTTGTAAAAATTGATGAAAACTTTACCTCTCCTCTCTCTCTTTGTCAGTAAATAGTCATAAAGGGCGTGTGCAGCCTATTTAGACGAGAAAGCATATGATTTGATAACTGTTGAAAGGAGTGAAAAAAATATACTTTTACGTATAAAAATTCAAAAATTACTTTCCTTCCATTTTTATAAATTCGATAAATACGAAACAAATCATATTTTCACAATTAAGCACATAATAATAAAATGACAAGACAACATTTCGTTGTCAACACTTTTCATAGTAATGCTTATCCTCTTCACAAGTCGAGTATTCTTTTCATCTTTGACTGTAATTGATCAATTCTCACTGTATATGATGTCGGCATACAATAATGTAGAATTCTTACAATTTACGACTTATGACATATTACGATATACTGATATATAACATATTACAGAATAGGTCGATAAACAAGATTCTAATTTCTATCGCGATATAGTGTTACCACTGTCAAGAATTTTTGACTGTGAGTAGTCAGGAGCCTTAAATACTGATGTACAAAAAGATGATCAGGGTGAGTACTCAAATTTTGTAAAAGAATTCCCTGAAAATTCCTAGATTTTCCAGGAATTTTATTCAAAATTCCAGATAAGATTAGAGAATTTCTCAATACAGCTTTGAAATAAGTTAGGCACCAAGAGTTTTAATAACGTATAGAACTTGATGCGTCAAACCATTTAATCTTCTTATATGTACAATAATTACATCTTCATACAAAATTTTTAGAATGTAACAAATGATTTTGTATGGAGAATATAACTACATATGTGAAGATTAAATTGTTTCACGCACCAAGTTCTGCATTATTAGATTCATAATGCCTGATTTATTATTTCCGAATTATCGTTTTTTTTTTTAGATTAAAGAGTCTTTATATAGTATATGTCAATTTTAAAATAAATTAACTTTCAATATTAGGGGCCTTCGATATGAGGCCACGTTTATCCCTTTCTAAAGGGATAAAATTAAATTTAAAAGTAAAAAATTTCCCTGAGTATCCATGATTAAAATTCCATGAGAATCCATGATTTTCAAGGATAAAAATGAAATCCTTGAGAATTCCAGGTTTTCCCGGGTTTTCCCGGTAGTGCCCACCCTGATGATGCCAAAAAATGGTCAAAGTTGCGAATTGCGTTGTAATATTGAAGCGACGAAACAATGCGAATGTCCACCAATGAATATCACCTTATCCTGTTTACCGGCGCAATATTGTATCCATTCGAGGTAAACATTGCAGAAGTTACTCCGCGTGATGCCGCTCGCTCGGAAGTCGAAGTCCTCGTCGATTTTCACGTTGAACATGGGATCGAGGTCGACGAAGTTCTTGTCGAGCGTTGGCTTCAGCCGGTCGACGAGCTCCGGATCCTCCAGCCACTGCTTCAACTTGGGCGACTTCACGGCGTAAAAGACGATACTCTTGACGTAGTAAGTAACTAGTACTTTGCGAAACTCGAACACCTGCAGCATAGAGCCCGCCGAGTTGTCGGAGATCGAGTAGCCCTCGAGGACGTATTTGGCGCTCGCGACTTCCCAGGCGAGCCAGCGTTGGCTGAAGGCCGCGTTCACGCTAAGTACATTCGACAGATGGCCCATTTCGCAGCAGCAGCAATTGTCGTTATCCTCGATACCTTCTGAGATCGCTTCCACCTGGGGAGGGGATAACACAGATACAAGTTATTAGCATTATGAAGTAAAAAGACTAAAACACTCATACTGTAGCTCTTGTATATACCTCTCTTTGCTGGCAATACGTTCCACGAAATTCGAGACCTCTCAACTGGAACGTCACCAGTCCGTTACCTAATTGGACTATGTGCACCAAGCAGTTCAAGTAATCCGACGCGAGCAGGAAGCAATCGCCCTGCTCGACGTTTCCCCATCGGCCCATCGCGAGATCGCCGAACAAGCTGTGCTGGAGGGAGCGCGTGAGTTGCTCGTAGAATATCGAGTTCAGATTGTTGTCGTCGGCGCCCAGGTTGCGCTCCAGGTGCGAGGACATGCGCGTGTTCGAGTGGTCCATCCTTCTGGTCTTGTAGTCCCTCTCCCAGAACTTGACGGGTCGCACGTAGGACGAGATGAAGATCGCGCTGCCCAGCAGCGGGTTCAGGGGCGTGCTGAGCATCGCCGAGATGCCGGCCTGGAGGAAGAGCATCGCCGAGTGCGGCACGGAGAAGGGCTGGGCGAACGCGTGGAACGCGCTGCCCCAGGTGATCTGCCAGGGCGCGATGTAGGTGACGACGAAGCGGATCTTGAGCAGCAGCTCGTAGATCTTGGCGAACGCGATCCCCGTGACGAAGTAATCCACCAGGAAGGTCTCGCTCAGGTTGCCGAAGTCGAGCTGGAAGAAGAGCACCGCGAAGACGAGGACGAGGTAGCGGGTGGACGGGTCCGAGTACGCCGACCTGAGGGACTTGAGGCCGCACACGACGACGATGAGCGCGCCCACGCCCTCGCCGAACTTGTCGGCGATCTTCGACGAGCACTCGGTGAGCGCGCCCAGAAAGACAACCGGATAGAGAACGTTCCGCTCGAGGAAGCACAGGTACACGTAGAACTTCTCGAACCACATGATCCTCACCGGCTCGCGCACCTCGAACTGCGCGTGCTCGTGGCTGCGGAACACCGGTCTCGAGAGGCACAGCCACGGCAGCTGCTTGCGCAGCTGCGGCACGATGTAGTGCAGTAGGAAGCCCAGACAGCTCACGATACTCCACAGCACCGGATTGAGCTCCGGTTGCAGGGCGGTGAACACCGTCGTGCGGTGAATCCCGAAGGACAGGGTGCCGATCACCGCGCACACAATCAGATCGTTCTTCAGCCTGGAGTTCACCGTCGAGCGCAACTTCTCCGGCAGAGGGTCCACCAGCTCGGTGTCCGCCATCTTCTCGCTCACCTTGATCTTCATGCTCTTCTTGCCGGACGTTTTGTTCTTGGTCACCTTGAGGCTCACGACCACGTTGTCGGGCGTCTGCGACGACGACGTGTTCTCGATGATTTTCGCCTCCTTCTCCTCCGTGTACCTCTCCCCTATCTCCGGCGGCCACAGATTCGTTTTCAGGATGTCCCATATCACGGTGGGATCCGACGACGATCGGCTCAGATGGTAGGATATCGCGACGAGCAGACCGACGAATATGGAGAATAGGATGTGCTGCGTGGATTTGGACTCGACCAGGGCGCCGTAGGCGAATCCGTAGAGGATGAGAACCGCGACGACGCTGCGGCACAGGCAGTACACCGACGACACCAGACTGGTGGTCGCGTTGCCGCCGAACAGATGAATGTCCAGGTGCTCGCAGACGTACATGAGAAACGTGTTGATCTGCGGGAAGAGCCCCAACGAGAACACGATTGGAAAGCAGAGCAGGAATATCAGTAGGACGTTTCGCACTTGCAGTATGAGATCGTAGTCGGCGACGCGCAGTCCGTACACCCGAAAGTCGGACGACTTAAAGTTCCTAAGCGTCTCGTTGAAGATCAGAATGAGACTTGAGCATATGATGTAGTACGCGGGCCTGGAGAACACTATGATGCGATTGAAGCCGTGCGTGGGCGACGCGGCGTCGGGCTGGACCGACTTGAGCAACGAGTACTGGCAGCCGGCCGTCACGAAGCAGAATATAAACGCGAAGATGTCGCGGTAGAAACCCTGTTGGAGCAGCAGGAGGCCCAGTCCCGCGACCGCGCCGGCCAGAAACGTGGAAACAACGGTCTCGAACACGGACAGGTTGCGGTCGAGCAGAGCCAGCAGGGCGAGGCGGTCGAAGCGCACTTTGATGTGCGGCAGCCTGCCGATCTTCCACTTGTAATAGTGCCTGGTCTGCTTGACCTTGGAATCGCAGCCGTCCAGGGCGTCGACCAGGCGATTCCACGACAGACTGGTGTTTATGTCGGGTTCCTGATGCGCGGGCAACGTCAGCACCGGCAAGCGGCCCGATTCCGAATGATACACGTTGATCTGATTCAAATTACTCAGCAGATTCTGTATCGCCCTGCGATTTCGATCCTCTATCAAGGGCGCCATCAGCGCCTGATTGAACTGCTCCGAGAACTCGCCGAGCGGGCACTGAATGGAGCTGCCCGTGTTCGAGGAGACCAGATTCGACGGCGGTGAGCTCTGCGTCTTGGTCTGATTGCTCGCCGGGCTCGACAGCACCGGTGGCGTGTCGATTATCACTGTGAGACCGGCGGAATTGAGCGACAAACTGCTGTAGCTGTTGCTCAGCGACTCCGCGACCTCCCAAGTCGCGTCGTAATGCGCGTTCTGGTTGACCTGCTGGCGCAGCACGGTGTTCAGTAGCTTTTCGTTGTGCGGATTCGCGGACATCTGCGCCGTCGTCACCGCCGCCGCGGCGGCGGCGGCGGCGGCTGCGGCCACGTCTGGGCCTTTCTCGAACGAGTACGCCCACCACTTGCCGTTATCGTCGAGAAAGTAGTGCACCGCGCCCTCCGAGGTGTCGTTCGGAGTCTGGGCCAGGTGGTACTTGCCGCTCGTGATCATGTGGAACAGCTCGGTCACCGGCACGATGTTGTCGTCGCGACTGGCGAGGCGCGACCTGGCGCGGTGGGTCTTGTTGGGCCGTTTCAGTCGCCCGTACCTCCGAAAATTCCGCTTGTCGGAGCTGCGACTGAGCCGCAAGTCGGACGACGTGGCGGCGCTCGACTGACCGGGCAGATCCCGGCCGGAGTTGTTCAGCAGCGCCGCCAGCAACGGAGACGCCGGATTCGGCAGCAGCGTGCTCAGCTCGTTGTTCGAACCGCCCGTCTGCTCGAACTTGGTGTCCCCCCGCCTCCTGGTGCGCTCCCGCCGCACTTCGATGTAACGCTTGAGATTCTCCTGCGGCTGCTCGGCGCTCGGCACGATACTGTCGTCCGCGGCGTCCGACGCGCTGGGTTTTGGACGGCTCTGCTTGGGGATCGCTCCCTGGTGACGCTTGCTGGTGGTGCTGTCCACCTCCAGCTGCGGCAGCAAATTTCGCTTCACCTCATTCTCGATGCTAAGGGTCGTTGTACTGGACGATCCCGAATCGGGCTCTTTAGAATGAAGATCTACGCAAATCAGCATACAATTGTGTTTATCGTTCTCTAGCAGGCTCTACAGTTTCTATGATCAACGTTAGAAGATCGATCGCATCTGTACTTTTATTCGTGAGGATTGCAGCATTGCAGAATTGAGAATCATGCGCAAAGCTGGGTGAAGCGCTAAATGTGCGGTACGCTCATTTATCAATCGAGAGTGTCGTATTAAGGTATTCTTTGACTCGACAGTGATCTCCCAAACGCGATTGTGAGACCCTAACTCAAAAAGTGCGTCCAACTTACAATCTGTACTAGCCGTCTGTAGGCTTTCTGATGTATCCGTATCATCAGAGCGAGTGAAAGTCCAAAATACTGGCAGCACGAATTAGAAAAAACGTAACAATATAAAGCTTGCAAATAGCGAAAAATAACTCGACCACTTTCTACCTACAAAAAAAAATCAGTACGTTTTCCGTACGGTAAACTTACTCTTACTTGTCCACGGTTCCCCCGAGCAATCCTCGAACAACCAGTCTATTCCGACGATGCTCCCCGAGTTGAGCGGATCCTCCATAGTTTTCGATTTGTCCCGCCTGCTCTCCTTGGTCTTCTCGCCATCCGAAAACTCGTGGTTGCTCTGATTGGCATTGCTGTATCTTCTCTTCACTCCTCTGGATTTGGACTCCTCTAGCAAAGCGTCTCGAGAATTTGCCGAATTATTATCTACTCCGTTGTCGTCGTTAAATCTAGAAGGAAACGTGAATAATGCGAATAAGATTTTGTTGATATATTTAATTAATGAGAGCATCGCAATTACAGGGTCGCCACAAAAAGTGAATTTTGAAATTCCCTGACTTTTCCATGATTTCCAGACAACAGTGGAAAATTTTCCACGATCAGTATCAAATATATAATTTTAAATTTTAATGTTTTGAAGATAGAAAAAAGGAAAATTCTAAAAAAGGTAACTTATACTATTAGAAGCAACATAAATTTAAAAGTTTAATAACACAATATCATCCCAAATGCAAATTCAGGCCAACAAATAATTAACATCACTTTGACATTGATATTACGCATTAAATTAAAAAAATTCCTTTGGTATAACTGAATTTTCCGTTGCTTGGGGACCAGACAAAAAAAACTCAAGTGGTAAAAGTAAAAATATTTCTATAGACATTTCTTTAATATCGCTAAATATTCAGAATATTTTTGATTGCGATAAAAAGAAGAGAAGTCTCGAACAAAATCGTAATTTTCGAAAATTTTTTCGATTTTCATACAAAATCATTTTATTCTGTTATTGTCTATAGATTAATTCTGAAAAAGGATTTTCAAATAAAAAAAAAGCAATATATACAAAAACATTGTACAAAAATTGAGTTTTGTCGATAAAACAAATGATCCCTTTAAGGAAACTGTGAGCAAAGTTCATAATTCCAGACTCTTTTATATCTTTCCCTGACTCCCAGGTTTTCCCGGTTTTCCAGGTCTGTGGTAACCCTGAATTATTTTAACGTTATTATTTAACGGTACACATTAATACCTCGAGAATCTTTCCTCAAATCTGCCGGCGCTGAGACTCCTGTCCCGATTAGACGTAGCGCTCGCGTCACTTATGTTTTTTCGCGTGAGCAGCGGACTGTAAGAATCGCACAGGCTGAATTCCTCTGAGCTCTCATTGGCGAACTGCTCGTCGCTCTGTTCCGCTATCGGGTAAACTATCTCGGATCCGAAACTAAGATAATGCAAGAGCTGCATTTGATTTCTCCTCAGTGGGTTTGGCGGTAAGACCTTCAACGTTTCATTTAAAAAAAAATTACGAATGTACGTTATTCGTCAAGAGGGAAAAAAAAAACACTTGTAACAAAATATTTCGTGAAACGAGCCCATACCTTTTTGGTATTTATTGTTTCGAGACTCTGGGGATGAAGAGGCAGGTTATTGTCGTCGGTGCTTATGTTTTTACTGGTAGCGCCGATTGTCTCAAGACTCTGCGGGTGTATCAGTTGCTGGTGCGGTTTCTTGGTAATAATCTTAAAATGAAAAGTACAAGATACTTTTTAACGCTTGCTAGGAACGTTCGAGATCGCAAACATTACACCCGATACTATACGCTATTCAACTAATGAGATTCATTCGACGTGAATTCACCT
This sequence comes from Wasmannia auropunctata, assembly GCF_000956235.1. NCBI lineage: Eukaryota > Metazoa > Arthropoda > Insecta > Hymenoptera > Formicidae > Wasmannia > Wasmannia auropunctata. The sequence goes on from NW_012026830.1 coordinate 2,864,745, forward strand.
CTAATGATTGCGGATGAGACGAGATCTTGTTGTTGTCCGCATCCCCCTTCTTTGATATGATTTCTAAGCTCTGCGGATGGTCGTTCGTCAAACGTGCCTTCGGTATGGAATTGGAGTTGAGCCTGCGAACGCTCCGATTGTACATCCAGTACGGGTAATCGTCGCCGATGTGGCGGTGATTCGTCAATTCCAACGAGCTGATCTGCTTTATCTGGCTCTCGGATCCCGTTTTACCGAGATTGCTTTGATTCGAATGCCGATTTCTGGACTCCTCGGACGAGTGCCGACACAACTTACGCGATCCCGGCCGGTCTTCCTCCGCTATCACCACACACTTTTGCCGCTTCAATTTCCACTCTACGCACATGAAACATTAATTTCATTAATAATAGCCATTTCTCTATTTTTAAAGACGTATTATTATTCTCGTATTATTATTATTAAAATAAAGGTAAACGCTCAATTACCATTTATAATGTTTTTAGAACGTGGCTCGTGATATTGTGCAGAAACTAATTCAGCTTCGTGCACGTTAATGCTGGTTACCATCGGTTTACTAAGCTGCTGCGCCTCTTCCGAGCTTTCCGAGCTGTTCTTCCTATGTATCTCTACCTTTAAATCTATGGTCGAGCTAGCCTTATCCCGAGTATATTCAGACGTTATGCTATCTGCGTCGGAATTCTGTATATTTGGTTCAATAAACGAATTACGTGATGAACATTCTACAGGTGGTGTGTCCGTTTTACCTAGAGGCAAATTATAAAAAATATATATATACATAGTGAAAAGTTGCCTTTGCAGCAATGATATATGAACGCTGCAAGTTAATAATAGAGAAATTTATATACAAACAAAAATTATAAAAAAATATATATATACATAGTGAAAAGTCGCCTTTGCAGCAATGATATATGAACGCTGCAAGTTAATAATAGAGAAATTTATATACAAACAATTAATGTTTGAAAATTATATATATTATAAATGAGAATTTTCGCTAACTGAAAATCGTTTAAATAAAATATTACCCTCTCGCAATAATTTTATTCATTAACAATATTAAATTCATTTAGATAGAAAATATAGATAAATCAGTTTTTTTGTAAATCTCTCTACCTCATCAAATATATTGGAAAATATTACAAAATAAATTTTATATTAATCAGAGAAAGAGCTAGATAAATTTTATAAATTATTACACGATATATTTAAACATTTCATAAACAGAGCTCTGAACAAGAGGAATCAACTCATAGTTGACAGCTCCCATTCCTTATTCTGTATACGCTTAAGTTTTATACAAGATTGGAGAGTTTGAGAGTTGCGAGTGAGGAAAGTTACAAAGAAGCGAATAACAACACATTTTGGGAAATAATTTCCATATTTTAAGAAATTTTTCAGAAATGTAAAAAATTTGAGAACTTTGAAATGAATTTTCAAGTACGTTTAATCGCTTCGTAGGACAAATTTGGTCTCATTGGCTTTCTCAAGAAATTATAATATGTACGCTTATTGCAGTGTGCAGTGAATATAGGCCAGTACTTTTTGTAGAGACTCAATTATTAGACGCCGCTGTACGAATCACACACTGACCATTCAAGACTTGCAGCTCTATGCCGTGTCCGGTCTGATCTTGATCCGACTGCTCCCGAGATTTGTTATGGCACGACCATTTCTTCTCGCCCTCCGACTTCTGCTGGCTGACGGTTTGATTGGGTTCCTCCAGACATTCCGACGTGTCGTAAACGGAGTGCAGGGCATGATTCACGCACTTTATCGTGCCGAACACGGCGACGAACGACGAGCAGTACGCCAGCCAGACGTACAACGTAGGAGGGAAATACTGAAATACACGAAGATCCCATCAACAGACTTGCCTGAGCTTTTCTCTCTCTCTCTCTCTCTCTTACGCAACAAATCGCGAAAGGAAACAATAATAAAATTCCTCGCGCGTAAGGACGGTAAAAAAAAAAAATTACGTAAACATTAGTGGAAGTGTCTCGAATAATTGCGGGTCTTCCGATCTCTCGTCAGCCGTCCCTTTCGAAAGTGGCGCGAAACGCGCGCGACGAAACCTTCGTCCTTGACGGGGTTTCGTCCTGGGAAGCCAGGGCTGCGACTTTTGCGCAACTTTCAAAATAAACGGTCGCCGCGCGAACGTGGAGAGGAGAGTGATCGAGTGTGTCGCGCGGCGCGGGCGCTTTTCCTCCTCTTCTTCTTTCTTCTTCTTCTTCTTCTTCTTACCAGGTAGATCGTGAACGGCAGGCAGAGCAGGAAGAGCCAGACGTAGAGGTGGAACGTGTTGGAGAAAACGTCGAGATGCGGATCGTAAAACCAGCCGCCCGTCAGGCTCGCCCAGACGCCCTGCCGCAGGATCTCCAGCGTTTGCGAACCCATGCTGCTCCCAGTGGCCGAGGTAACCGAGCTGCCTCACCATCTTCCCATTACGTCCCCCTTAATAAAGCCCGGCGATTATCCTGCTCGCGGTCGCGCACGGTGCAGTCGTCGGCACCACCACGACACGGCCGGACGCGCGACGTACGGCGGGACGACGTTGCATCTTATTTTGTGTGTTCCCGTTAAATCGATGGGTTCTGGCGGCGCACACACGACAGACACGACTCGGTCGGGACCCTCCGCACCACCACACAGACGCACCCGCCAGCCGCGCCGCCGGACCCGTAGGAAGGAACGGGAGAGACGTCGCGCAGCGACATCTTCGAGGATCCACCGGCACGCGAGACATCATCTCGCGCTCGGAGCTGGGAAACACTTTGTACCGAGTGAGTCTTACTGCCGGTAAAACAAATTTCTGCATCGAACGAGGGAAGACGAATTGTAACTCGAATTAGAAGTGACGTCATAAAGGTTACCGCTATATAATAATCCTATATTTCTATACAGCCAGCGAAAGTAAACAGTATAAATCCTTGTAATTATTTAAATTGCTTGACTTTAATCTTCTGATGAATTAAGTACAATAATAAATGGAATTTATTATTACGTATAATACATAATAAATATATAATATAAAAATAAAAAATATATAAATATATAAATATATATATAATTTTGCACACTTTCAACGAATAGCGTTCAGTTTCAATCAAGATTGCTGCCAATGAGTCGAGTTAAAAATTCAAATTAACTGATTTTCGAAGAACTAATCTTTTGTCGATAATTAGAAAGATGGGTTGAGTATTTTCTGGCAATCAGTAAAGTCATAAACTTGTCAACGCATACAATTGTGCAAATTGATCAATTTGTATAATTTCTAATTATCATCATTAAACCTTAGTTATCGAGAGAAATTTAATCCTTAAAAATGTAATAAATTTCAGCAACATATAATCGTGTAAGAAATAACGTTTACTAAAATAAAGTTTCAAAAACTAATAAAGTTCTTAAAATATACTTTAAATCGCGAAAATTTAAACTCTCGAAAAATAACCAAGTATTGTAAGTAAATATATAATCCGAATAAGACTTATCCAAAATTCTAAAAGTCGCAATTGCGACAATTTTTACTTTTAAATGAAATTTAAGTGAGTTTCTCAAATCGAGATAATTTAAACTGACAAGAATCGATGAAGTATAAGAGGAATATGATTAGGTAACAAAAAAAAAGAAATAGCAGTAGACGAACTGAAATTTCAAGAATTATTTAAAAACTTCTAAATTTTATACACACACGTACACAAAATTAGAACGTTTTCAATATAATATTCATAGTATTATAATACGCAGCTTTATTTGTGGATCGATCTTCTTGCGATTGCTTTAATGTTTGTCATATATACTCCGCATTATACTGAAACCTCCTCACGTGCGACGTTCTCAATAGATCATTGAATCTGAAACAAGAATAAATGAAATTTATTCTTATATGTAAGCGAAAAGTATTTGCGTTTTTGGAAATCAACTTTTATTGATATATTACAATTTCTCTATTTAACAATATAATAGGCGTATACCGTAAAATTACATAAACAATGTAAATACCTAGTGAAAGTAAATTTACAAAGATTTAAATAATAATAAATGAAATTTTATTATATACATAATATATAATTTTACATACTTCTAATCAATAATAGCGTTTCAGTTTCAATCGAGATTGCTTGTCAATGAGTCTCGAGTTAAAAATTCAAATCTGCTTAAAAATTCCACTCGAAACAACGAAAGTTAAGTTTTGTATGGATAATGCAAGTGAATAATTACTTTAATCGTGCGCGCGTTTTGTCCCCTGCCGCAGCTTGATCGTCGGGAGTTATAACAGCCCTCCAGGCGGGCAGACCTCACCGAAAATTAAGTAGACTTTTCCAAAACGTAAGTTTACGTCCGCGTCACTCTCTGCCTCAGATGTGCGTTCTCTCTTATCTGTCTCTTCCTTACACGCGAGAGCGAGCGCGGATTAATCAGTGTCGCGATCAACCGCAGTCGCCGCAGTTGTGCGCGACGTTGTACGCTCTCGCAATCTGAAAGCAAAAGGCCGCGGTTAAGGCATTAGAAGGCCGTCCTAGCGGGGGGCCCCCCTCCCGGGGGGGCTTTTTACGTTTTGTGCTTCACGCAGTCACGCTTACGAAAAAAACTCCCCCACGCTTTCAAAAAAGCACTCGCTCCACACTTGCCTAGCAACTTCTCTCGGCGCAGTGTATCATCATCATCATCATCACCATCATCCTCATCCTCATCCTCATCCTCATCACCATCATCCCATCAAATTCTATTAGCCTGCAAAAATATATACTCCCTCTCTCGCTCTCTCTCTCTCCTTTTACTCTCTCATCTCCAGAATCCTTTCACCTCCCTTTCTTTCTTCCTTTCTTTCTTTCTCTCTCGCTCGCTCGCTCTTTCGCGTCCTTCCACCACTTGCATCATCAAAAACTTGCGCCAACCACTTGCTCGTTCGTATCTTTTTTTTTTATTTTACTTTATTTTTTTTTTTTTTATTGTTCCATCCAAGAGGTACGTTCACGGACATCAACCATCCACATATATATTCACCCAGGCTGTTGAACAGAATCGTACAGGATTAGTGTCCGGTGTTCACCGGGGTACTCGGGGGCGGGGACCAAGCTAACTAAAGAGTACTAACATTCCAATTTTTTTTTGCGGCGCCTCTCGAGACGGCGGCTGGTCCAGGACGAGAAAACGGGAACGGTAAACACACTCTCTCCGCCGCAGGTGTACGTGTGTGTGAGTGTATTTTTTCTTTTTTTTTTTTTTTTTTTCAAACGGAAAACGAAGACTCACATTTCCCGAGATCGGTTGGTGTGACGCTCGGGCTCCATCGGGACTCTCGCGCTCGCGACCGAGGATGAGCGAACAAGGCGCGAAAAGTGTATGTGGTCTGCAAGTCTCAGCCATCCCCCGGGGTCGGTGATATCTGTGAGGATTGTTAACTGGCCCGCGCGGCGTTTTGTAACGCGTGTCACACGGCATGTGATTTTTTTCCAAACAAAAAATAAAAAAATAAAATAAAATAAAACGTTAAAAGGGAAGCGTTGAGAGTCACGCGTGTAACTTTTGCGTGGGAGACGGAAAACGCGGCTTCGCCGAGCGAAGCGAAACGGCAGCAAATTAGCAAAATTACGCGGGGAAACGCCTCGTCGGCGTTCTGCGTTCCTCCGAAGAAGGATCGAGGTGAACGTCGCGAAAAATCACCGAGCTAAATTACATCACAAAGCAGAGTAAGCGAAGAAACAAACCGCGTGTTTCGCAAGAAAAATATAACTCGACAAACGCCAGGCATTTACTGCATTATTTTTCTCCTTATAAAAATTATTGTATGCGACTAGCCAGAGGGGGGAGGGGGTTGTCTCTTTCCTGCTTCGGGAAGAAAATGTTGCGGATGTGGCGAACGCGCGGATGACGACTTATTAAATGGGAGGGGAGAACAAAAAAAATTATATCGGTAGACAAAAATTAACTTTTCGAAAAACTGCAGAAAGCCAGAGTGTCGATGAGGGTGATTATTCTATATTCGTAATCGTTTGATGGGTGAGGCGTTCATGAAAGAGAAATAAATGTCAGATCATGTAATCACCTGTTTCGAGGATCAGCGGACGTTTCCGTAGCCTTACGTTTACCTTCAGTCATCGGTCTTCATTCAGCCATCGCCGGAAAGGCCGGCTACCGGCGGCTCTGTTTACTACAGTTTTACCCCCTTCGAAACCCTTCCACTCGCATTTTTTTTTTTACCCAGCTCTACAATTGCAAAACGGTCGCCCTAACGTCCCGTCCCCTCGCTGCTTTTTTTTCTTTTCCTCAAATTGAACGCGCGCGACTCTGCGCTCCTTACAACGAGGTCGACAAGGTGAACGCGAGTTACGTAAAAAAGAATCCAAGATTTTTACACACGCAAATCTCGAGAGCAGCTTCGCTACGAGATCACATCCAGATTGTTTATGTAGGATAAATTAAATATTTCTTCATGTCCAAGGATGTATATAATAATATTGTATTGAAACGGTTTCGTATAAGCGCGATAATTTTTTCGGACTGGCCGGATAGTAGCCTGGCTGTCCCAAAATTGGTGCGAAAAGAAAAAAAAATACCAAACAAGATCTCTTGGCGCCAAGAGGTCGAGATCTCTAGTTTCAAATCTTCGATTTTGTTGAAGCTTGACATTGAACGACTGGACTTTCATCATGTATGCATTATCTCTGAAACTTGATTCGCAAAAAAAAAACATTTATTTTTACTGTTGTAGCTTATCAAAATGGATCGTTATTTCTTCGGGGTTTCAAAAGTTACTGCAGGTACACACAAGCGACACACCGGGGTTTGCAAACTCGCTCGCACGAGGCAAACCCGTATACGTTCCTCCGCCAATTCTGGGACAGCCATCGGCAGATGTGTGATTGTGCATCGCTATGACTCGCAGTTAAGAGGAATCTATTGGTACCCCCACGATGCTTGGGTCTTTTATTCTCGGCATAATTTAACATACACTACAATCAACGGAGAAACGTTACGGAGAGCAGTTGAGTATTCTCGCATCGGCTCGGCGAACTCGGGAAAACGCTTTACAATTTCACGGCAAAAACCCGTAAAACGGCAACGGAAGTGGGAAAACGTAATTGCCGTTCGCGCGACGTTTTATCTAACGTATTCGTATCTACGAATAGATTCTCGCGCGCAGCTCTCGCTGCCTGTAGCGGACAAGAAAACTCTGCGAGGACGCTGCTTTCTTTTTTTTTTCTCTTTTTTTCTTTTTACTCGACGGGTTGCGGCGGCACGCGCAAAAATCGTGAGATCGTTTCTCGCACACGGTAAAAAATCCACGGTAGTCTCGATTCGCATTCGACTCACGTTTTTGTATATAGCTCGGAAGTGTATCTCAAAAGTGTAAAAGAATGCCGGACTCGCGCGGTCGCCCCTCACCGCGGACGCTCCTCCTCCTCCTCCTCGCGCGACGCGGCTGGAGAAAACCCCTCCGTTATATAAACAGCCGCGAGAGATCGACGGATCAGAATCAACATTCTCACAACGACAACGTTTTCACGGCACACGTATTTTTTTTTTTTTTCCTTTCTCGGACTCATCGTCACACGCAGGACTCATCTCTCATTTTCCTCTCTCTCCCTCTCACGAGACACAACAATATACCGAGCGACTTTTACAGAGCACAGCTAAACTTCTACAATAAAATTCGTTTACATTTTTTCGTGAGCGATTATGAAAATTGCTTTATATCAATCCGTATTTACATACTTCGCAGATCGCTTCCAAATCGTTTTGCAAGGCATCCTTTGAGCAGTGGGCAACTCTCGTCTCCCGCGCGCCATAAAAAAAAAAAAAGAAGAAACTCACCGATTGAGGGGGTCACGAGAGGGTGCCAGATAGTGTCGTAGGCATCGCTATTTCAAACGATTTGAAATACGTGGCCTGACAATTAAATCCACAGGGTAGAAAAATTCATTTGGATGTACAATTTGTTTATCCAATAAACGAGACAATGACAAAAGTACCTCTTTCTAATACTTTACATGTAATTTTTTTTTTTTTTTTTTTTAAGTGAAATCTTGTTTTACAACATTTCTTACTTTTTCTCAAGGGAAAACAAAACACTCGTTGCTTCTTGCCAAACAAGTAGTCAACAATAATTATATTATTCGCAGTGTGAGTTTTGTTATCGAAGAATGAAACTTATGTTGAAACATAAGCCGCGCGAGAAGAGATAAAAGACATGCACATCCACTGTACCTCCAATCTATGGAAGGTGGTAGAAAAAAGGAGATGCGTCTATACAAACTTAATTGTCAGATGCCATCGTAGATCTGTAATCGCGACGGCTCACGCACGAATGTTCGAGCCCGTCGATCAGCTATATTGTCCATCGTACAGTCATCCATCGACGAGTTCACTTTTACCTCTTATATCAAGTTACTTTATCTTTACTCTATCTTCTATTCTCTTCTTACACCTCTCTCGTATCTCGTAATAAGGAACTACGTTCTCCCTGAAAATAGATTTTCAGACATCGAGGGGGAAATTTAAAAGCGCGAACATTCGTGCCTCAGCGACAAGCTTGGTACGGTTTTTTTTTCCAGTGTCTGTTTTAAAAGTTGTCCTCTCTTAAACCACAGCTTCTATGTAGATCGATTTAACAATTTATAGACTTAATAGCGTGGCAGAATGCGCAATCAACCAACTTCACATCGTCTATCTCTCCTCATTGAAAACTGTGTATGTATGTATGTATGTGTGTATGCGTGTGTGTGTGTGTGTGTGTGTGTGTGTATATAATTTAGCCTTTTTCTTACATACGCTACGTGTATAAACAATCTCCTCTCGATCTACATATACACCAGACACACACTGGACGACTTTTTGCTCATTCTCATCTTAAATACCGCAGTGCTCCCCCGCTCGCCTTATGCATTATTATCTCAGTCACCATCTCTTCACCTCGCCCCGCCAAGTACACGCGTTCTCAGTGCTCTAAACAAACGACATTATCATTTTTGCTAGTAGTAAAAACTCACGCCTGTGGTAATAGGCTTTTTTTTTTTTTTTCTTAGACGACCATCAACAGATACCATTCAACCGCCATACACACAACGTGCGCTTCTCTCAATCGAGCACAATCCAGTTTTCGACATTCTCAAAGTTTTTTTTTTAGAGGATTTATCTCTGTCTCATCTATACAACGCGCGCGCGGCACACACGCATATCGACGGGAGAACTCACGCTATATAATGAGAGAGAAAGAGTGAGAGAGTATTATTATCATTATAGAATTGTATATTAAGTAGTGTCTCGCGCTCTTTTTTTTTCCTTTTCTTTCCTCAAAAGAAGGAAGTCGATGAGAAATCACTATACGACAAAATGAAAAGCATACAACAGTACATACATCTCTTATATAGAAGGATTATTTTATTCTCTCAATTAATATACTTCATAAGAGATAATTAGTGTACTCTGAAATAGTCAATCTAAATTAATTCCTTTAAACGTGGTATACAGTGATATTCGCGGTGAATACGAATGCGGTCTTTTTAAAAGTTTAATTGCGATGCTATTCTCGTATGTTAAAGTTATTGACTATAATTGTGAGATGTGAATTGTATTTTTTCCTTCCTCCGCGCTACACGACTCTTTCTTTTTCTTTCTTTCTTTCTTTGAAAAATAAATACTCTCGACCAGTAAAGCTACCGTTATTTTTTTTCATTATCGTTCAATCGGGAAACAGTTTCGAAAGTCTTTTTCATCAAGGATTATTTCATTCAAAACTTATCGACACATTATACACAGACATATAAGAGACATCTAAACATCTTCTCTTCCCGCTTACTTCAAATCACTCAATTAAAAATGGAAAAAAATCCGATTTCCAATTCAAACGATTTTCTTTCACACACAATCGATCAATAATTTTGACACACCTGCACACTAGTGTAAAATTCTCACATAATAAGCTATTTATGTGTTACATTTGAGATATTTGAAACAGAAGTTCAAATCGATGATAATAATAATATACAATACGGATAGCTGCGATCAACCTCCAGGTGTGTTGCGCGCGCGCAATTCTGACACATTCATACACTCTCAGACATATCATTCGCAATTTGTACGTTCCTTCTAAAGATCAGGTTTTTTTTTTTTTTTGGAAAAACGTTAATCTTTCGCAGGTAAAAAGTGCTGCAAAATAGAGATAAGATTCTTTCAACGGAGGTAACTTTGTACCACACAACCAAAGAAAATTTTCGGTCCACTTAATGCCTAAAACAATAAATACTAAATTTCTATTTCATCTGTCGATTATCTCTCTTCAGAGATAAACGTATTTCTTTTTTTTTCTTTTTTCGTAATTCTTATTATCTCGCACGATTCATTAGGTTTTATGTTCAAGTTGTTTCATTTTATTATTTAGCGTCTTCTGAAATAAATATTTTTAAATAACGTACTTTCGCTACAACGGCGAATATATTATATAGAGAATTACGAAATAAAGTTGTTACCCACGTCGAAAACATTTTTTGCTAGATGTTATGGCGAAAGAAAAAAAATATATATCACGGCTGCGGAGCTTTGAAGCGCAGAGTATCCCGACGCGAGAGAAGTCTGTTCGCGCAGCAACAAAGTTCTAGGATCTCCGGAATTACATCGAGGCGAGAAAAAAAAATTATCTAAAATAATCGAGAAATCTATCCGTTAAAAAGTAACGAGCAAGAAATGAAATACCCTGTACAGTATGTTGAAAAACGCGATGGCGAGGTTATATATTGTAATATATAACGCTTTTTAATTACAAACAACGTCTAGCAATTTCGGCGCGGATCTTGAATCGATATAACAAAATTAATTGGCTTTGGTCTACAGTTTCATCTATTACCACATTGCACCCATTAGATCGATCGCCTGTTACAAATAATCTCGATTCGTAACCGAGGCGATCAATCAAGGTTCTCCCGCCGCGTCAAAATTTTTGACGTAGGTTCGCGGAGAGAAAATTTAATTAACGGTTTAAATAAAAAGTGTGGTTAGATAGAAAGCCAGTATCTCAACGAACGCTATTAAGTAAATATTTACTAAAGCCCCCTCTATCAAAGAGACTTGCGGCGAAGGAAGACTTCAGCTATTTCCAACTTCCCATGTAATTTAGTAATTGCTCGAGAGAGGAAGAGAGACAGAGAGAAAGAGAGAGAATGTTGTATGCTTAAATAAAATGAAGAAACAATGTAGATGCGATTGTAGCTGCAATTATTCCCTGTACGTCTGTGCGGCAGTAATTTCGTCTTGAGTAGGAAATATATATACCTTGATATACACACTTCACTGGGGGTTGGGATAAATGCTGAAGCAGCTCAAGTCTTCTCAGGCCGCAAAAAATCTCGGTCAAGTGTCTCACACATATGTTAAGTTACACAGTTCACCAATTATTATGCTAAACAATATAAATGTATACTCGATCATGCAATCTCATTCTTGCCGTATACAGATAACGCTCTGTGTTCACACATCAACTTCATTCACGTATCGATTTTATTCACGCCGCTGTTCGTCGCACGCCCTCACACCAGGGAGATATGACGCGCAAAAAAATAATCAGGCGCACATCATATAACGATCGGAGCTATCCGCCTTCTTCTTACTTGTCGTTTAACCTAAACCTTCATTCAACGAACGGAATTGTGCTAATTTGTCAAACCAGTAAGAGAGAGTGGGGTGGGGGGGGGGGGAGGGTTCTCGAAATATTATAATACACGCAGTGGCGATTAGTGCAAAACATTAGAAAAAACGTCAACGTACTATAGGCTCTGGCTCTCGTTTCTTTTAATTTTCCTTTCTTTCTCTGCACGAGGTCGACGCGACCTTTTTTTTTGTTTGGTAAAAAGAAAAAAAAAGTGCGAGCGTCGACCTCATCCACAAAGTGTACCACCGTTCGCGTTTATGGTTGCTGCGTCGGGACCCGTGGATGGAGGATCCGTTTGGTTTTACGAGTAGACCCACGGCCCCGATTGAATTTACTCGTACTTGAGAAAGGTATTCGACTTTTGGTCGCGCTGACCCGGGTGATTCTGCCAGGCGCCCTGGGACGCGTTCGGGTTATTCGGCCCGGGGCCGCCGGTGCCGGGGTTGCCGGTGTTACCGTCGCCGCCGCCCTGGTTCATCCAGCTGAGGAAGCCGGAGTTGCCGCTGTTGCCGATGCTGTTGTTACCGGAGGGCGGCTGGCCCGGTGGGCCCGGCTGGTTCGAATAACCCTGGTCGTTTCCCTGGTTCTGCAGGTTGCCGATCAGACCCCAGGACGCCTGGTTCAGGGCGGCGGCCACCAGCGCCGGGTTGACCGGCAACGCGGACAGATTCAGACCACCCATCGCCAGCGGGTTTGACATACCGCCCCCGCCACCGCCGCCGTTGTTCTGCCCGGTGATACCGAGAGCCTGTAGATTCGGCATGTCGAGGTTACCGCGGTTACCCGGATTATTCCAGCCATTCGGGCCCATGTTGTTGCCCGAATGGCCCATGTAACGGTTGCCCTGATAATTGCCCTGCACGTTATTATCGACGGGTCCCGGCGCGCCCCTGCCGCCCCGCATGTTCGAGTTCACTTGATTATTGAAATTCTTATTGTTGCCCTCGGACTTGGGCGCGGCATTCGAGACGTGTACCGAGACGCCCTTGATAATATGATCTTCGCCGCAGAGCGACTGGGCGACCTCGGGGTCTAGGAAAGTGACAAACGAGAACGCGCGGAAGGGTTTCGGGATGAACACGTCCGTGACCTCGCCGAATTTGGAGAAATAATCTCGTAGATCGTCCGCGGTTAGATCTTCTGTGCAGCGGCCGACGAAAACCTTGCAGGGAACTTGCTGAATCATTCCTTCCTACACACAAACGCAATTATCAAATATGTACGACTGTGGTTTTCACGGTTTTAATACAAGTTCAAAACTTGCGTACAGTGCACATTACTCACAATACCGGCGGCGGTAGAATCGCTGCGAGGTAAACGTTCGTTGTGTGGCAACGTTCGACAGAAAACGGTAAAAAAAAAACGTAACATAGGGTATATATATATATACATTATGGGCTTACATCGAGTGTATATCGCATGCATATTACACACAATCAATGTGGTTCCGTTGGAACACGCAAGGTGCAACTTCTCGCTTCTCGGCTTAGGACTCTAACGTTCCGTCGATTGCAATTAATCTGCACTAAACGTCAAGTTTTTAATATAGAAAATTTCTTAAATATTTATATTTTTGTCGGTTTCAAGAAAAGACGCCGGCTTGGCTCGATTTATATATATGTAAATCCACATATGTTATATAATGAACACTTAAGCACTATGACCACTTGAAATCCATGCATCAATCTGTACAATTGTCTTTTTTTTTTTTCATTTGTGTTCACAATGTAGAGAATCTCATGCTACATTACACCGTCTTGATTTGAATAAGCACATATCTGATAAAATGTGTGAACAGTTATATTCCAGACTAATTATCTCTACCATTAGACAACATATCTGTTATATTTAACAAACACCATGAATTAATGGGAATATATAAATGCTTTTTCCTTGATGTGTTAACTCGATCGATTGTATACGAGATGAATCCATTTATCTTTACGATCTAAATTATCTCTATTGTGCGTACAGTTATCGAAAAGCTTGATAAGATTATGGAAAAAATGATTAGATTATATAGTGATGTCAAAAGGTCATAAAAAATGTATAGATCAAAAATTTATGAAATCAGAATAAAATTTGAAATGTTTACGAAACATTTTATCTTTTTTTTTATCTCGTATTTTATTCAGATCTTGATATAAAATATACGAAATTTCTTATTAATGTTTTGATTAATATTTTGATTCTTTTATGAACAGACTAATAAAATAAGTTGAGTTTGCAAAAAGAAAACATACAATTACACAGGCCTGCGAAATTAAGGGTCTTGAAAGAAGCAAGTAGCAGAATACGAGAATTGCCGAATTTTCACTACTTCGCAGTACATAGCCTTATTGTCGAAAAGTTTCCATCTTGAAACTTTCGTAACTCAACGAAAAAAAAATCGTTATTTAAAGATACAAGATATTTATGAAAGCGCTGAGCTGCTGAGAGAATATTAAAAACATAATTTGGTCAGTCATATTAACACCTTAAAAATGGCAAAATTCAGTTTTTGGCACATATGTCTCAAAAACCTAATTTAATAGGCACTTTTCGCTGGTAAATTCGAAGTCAACGACCAATTTACGTAGGAAATCAATACTACTTGTTTCTTTTAGAACCCTTAATTTCGCAGAGCCTGTGTTATTTTCTAAAACTATAATTTGCGATTTTCCCATTATTTATGTATGTCACAGCAATGTGTTATTGCATACATACTACTCTTGTCTAAAGATGTTTAAATTTCGATTTTTAAGTTGCACAATAAAGATAATTTAGATTATAAAATTAAATGCACGTGATGCGTGCTTGATATTCTTAAACTTAAAAATATGTGAGTTAAACGAGTAATGTAAAGTCAAGAGTTTTGAAAGCAGCTTGCGAAAAAAAATTCTATAAAGTCTCAAATCTTTATACCACGCATCTCTTTCGTTACTATCAATATTCCTTAAGACAATCCGTGATCAACTTGATTACGCTCTCTTTACATCAATAACAAAATAACAAAATCCAAAATAACACGAAAGAAAATAAGACGGTAAAACATTAATATCATCAGAGATTTGGCCTCTTGTCTCTTTGTATAAGAAATATCGATTTGCTTTTTGCAACACGAACACAGCAATAAAAAAAAAAGCGTTTAATAAGTCACACGTCAGACATTAATAAATATTCAATAATCGTAAAAAAAAATTGTATACGTATTTTACGCAATTATAATGCATAACATCATGTAAAATAAATATTTCTGATTTTAATAAACCGCATCGACATACCGAATACTTTTCAACATTCATTCATACAAATTTTTCGAGCCTCATGCTAACGAAGAAAAATCCGCCAGAATGTCAAGAGACATATGGACACGTGTGTCGATAATATCAACAATCATTGCGCTCATAGATGCGTGGTATAATACGTGCGTGGAATGTACATTGAATCCTGGGGAGAAAGAATCATCGCCGTCGCGTGTACACATGGTATCTGGTATTCCCATTAAAACATGACTGATTGTAATTACGAATTTCCTCTTCAGTATCTTGACGTGTCCGCGACGTGATGATCCCTCGACGGCCGGTGCTTGTAATAGCGATCGTAGTAGTTCTCCTTCGCCGGGTATCTCGCCGCCGGGTCGGCGTATCTGCCGTCGACCGGATCGCGGCCGTCCGACGTGGCGGCGTAGCGGCCGTCGACCTCGACGCGGCCGTCCATCGCGTATCTGCCGTCCACGACGGGCTCCCCCCTGCCGTCGACGACGTACCTCCGGTCCATCTCGCGGCTGTCCACGTATCGGCAGACGTCCGCCTCCCGGCCGGGGTCGGCCGCCGGCATGTGCCGGCCGTCCGGGTGCCTCGCGTCCGAGTACCGCACCTCGTATCTGCAGTCGGCCGCCGCCGTCGCGTAACGGCCGTCGGCGGCCTGGTCGTAGTAGTACCGCTGCTCGTACCCGTAACTGCTGTACCTGCCCTTGTCGTACTGCTCCGGGGTACAGCCGTCGACCGGATAGGCGGCGGCGCGTCCCTCGCCGTAATACCGCGGCCCGTACTCGGCGTCGGAGGGCGGATACGCGGGATTAACGGGCGCCGCGGCGGCGGCGGCGGCGACGGCGGCGTTCGCATGCGGTGGCGGCATGTAGCCGCCGCGGGAATCGTAGGCGGCGGACGACTCCTCGTAGGTGGCGTAGCCCGGCTTCTCGTTGTAGGCGTTGTAGGCGGCCTGCTGCTGACCGCCGCCACCGCCACCACCACCGGCGGCGCCGCCGCCGCCGCCGCCGCCGCCGCCACCGCCGCCGCCGCCCTCGTACTTGTACTTGTTATCGTCGTAAGGATAATTCGGGGGATACGACGGGTAGTGTGTGGTTTTGTAATCGTACTCCGAGTCGTATCTCGGGGGTGGCGCGCTCGGGGGCGGAGCAGTGGCCTCGGACGACGAGTTTACGACGCTGGCTACGTACGGCTTCGACGCCGGCACTCGGCGACTACTCGGCGTGTGCACCGGTATAGGTCGGTAGCACTCGTTACCGTGCTTACCCGTATCATACTGACGTGCCATCATTAATCCATCAATATTCTGCAACCAGATTACACCAGCCCTCGACAATCACATACAGACACTTTGGGATCGTGAATGCTGCAAGCACACATACGCGCATTCGCTCCCGCTCAACGCTCCGATGCGCACACGCGGCGGCACACGCCTCTCTCAAAAAACAACACCGCGTAACTCGAATACGGTCTCGATACTTCCCCGCCGGTGGAAGAAAAAAAAAACAAAACAAAAAAAAACCGGTGGAACACATGCGCGAACGTAAACGATTTTCGCAGCGCAGAATTCTACCTTCCGCGCTGAAACGTGCGACCATCACGGACGACGTGTGAGCGCGCCATTCATTCGCGAGAGTTTTTTTCATTCCTGATTTAACGCACTCCACCTCGGCACTCGCCTCGGGGTGAGTTCTTTCGAAAAAAAAGAACTCTTTCCCAAGATCTTTGTCACGCGACCTCACACACGTTCCGGAGAGACTCTAAGAGCGGCGCGTTTTATTAGTCCCCGAAACACAATAGACGTTGCGAGCCTCAAAAGCCGTGAGAAATGGACCAAACGCAGTTGAATTTGAAGAGAATAATCGATTATGATTGGTCAATTTCTTACGACTTAAAGGTCCATCTGCCATGAGAGTCGTAAGCCGTGAGAAATTGATCAATCACAGTCGAATACGAGAAGAATAATCGACTGTGATTGGTCAATTTCTTACGGCTTACCACTCTCATTGTAGACGGATCTTCAAGGCTTACTACACTTATTGTGTCTCGGGACTTACCTCGGGGTGTATCGATAACGACGCATCGCGGCTCTCGCAAAAGCTCAGCTAGAGGCTGGATCGTTTCCCGTAATCACGTAAACGGCCGGCTCGCGCGAATTCGCGAAACTCTAAGGAATTGGCTCTTTCCACGGCTGAGACATACCTCATGCGCGACTGCAAGATCCCGCATCTTTACATACTTCAGAACACACAAAGCTCATACCCGTTACAATATATGTATATATTTCATGTACTCAGGAAGACACGCGCGCTCGAAAACGTGAAAATATATATCGGGGTCTTTAAACCTTCGGTTTAAGCGCTTCTCGTCTCAAATGTGCGCCGCGATACATTCCTTCTCATAATCTCATACACGCGTGGTGCTCGTCGGGGGAATTGCTAACGTGATTCAGCGAGTATTTTGGTTTTTATCAGCGTCAAAGATTATTAGGTCGTCTGAGGATCTTTTTTTTTTTTTTTTCTTAATTTCTCTCATTTGTCGTGATCGAGGCTTGCGAAAGCCTCGGCCACTCTCTCGAGAAATAAATCTTGAGAAAGATAATAACAAAAACACGACGGTTAAGGCCTGCCGTTCAAGTTGGATATGTAACGTTTCTATCGAGTCATTTTTTTTTCTCTCTCTCCGTTGCAACGTCTCTCTCACACGCCAGGACTATTAATTTCACTCGCCTAAAAGAGATCTCATACCGTTTTCCACAGAGGCACACAAACACACGAGTTATTATTTACATGTTCACGCAAGCACACACCATTGAACGTCGCTCTCTCGCTCACCGGGCTCACGCACCACACTCGTATAAACATACATTCATACATACAGACATTTTGCATTCTTACTGTATATAAATTCCACCACTCTTATAGCCGTTCGCACATTCACCTATTTACACCACACACAGAGAAATATATATGTTCTCATATACGTAAAAATAACATATTCAAGGAATGTGAGAAAATATTGACATTCGCAATTAAAGCATTTATATGATAAAAATGGAGATAGACAGAAAGCTCGTAAGATAAGGTATTATCCGTATCCACAGTCGTAAAGCTTATCAGTTTTTTTTTCTTTTTTTTTTTAGCCGATTGTCTTTCACACGACATTCCATCTTCTACTTGAAAGATTTACACGTGTATTCATATCTGTACACATCTTCGAAAGTAAAGATACATAAAGACATTCACACACATGGCTACAATCGAAATTAAAAGTGATTCTTGATATAATGTTTGCAAACTAGATATTAATTTTTATTTTATCTGTAAGTTTTTTTTTTATTTTTCTCTTATGACTTCCAAGGTTAACACAAGGAAAAAAAAGAAAATAAATCCGCATTCATCAGCCAAAATAAAGATAAAAATTCATTCAGCTTATTTTTATGTCCAATTATATAACATAGGCAACGGTGCTGAATCAATTAATTGTATTTTAATGAACTCGATTAGGTCAATATTAGACTTATCAAATAAAAAAAGGGATAATCTTGCTAAAAAGCCATAAAATACGATAATAAAATTATTTTGATAACTTAATTATAAATTTTGCTATAATTTTTTCATTTTCGAAAATATGTACAGATTGAAGGCAGGTGTACTTGAAAGAGAGAGAGAATATGTCATTTTAGAAACAATATAGAAAGCAATTGTTTAACAAAATCAATTATAAATTTTTGTATCATTCTATATTCATCTATCATACACTCTATTTTTATTTTTAAAGTTGTAGCAATTTACGATCAATAATTGATTGTTAGCGGTGATATTAAATATAAATTTTACTATTCAGTTAATATCTCCAATAACAGAATATGTGAAAACTCTATTGACAAATAACTGAATTAAAAAAAATGTATAAAGAATTGCAGCACTGTTTCACTTTCTGACAAAAATACGAAATCTCCTTCAGTTATCTCCTATTGCCTTTAAAATGACTTATTCGCTCCCAAGTGCTTTAAATGTGCATCACCGATTTAACGTCCTTTCAAGATTTTCTTATACATTCGAGAAAGCGGTAAAAAGGTAGCAGAAAGAATCATAGGATCCGCAAGTGGGAGTTATGTTCTTACCTTACTGTTAGGAACCTTGACATCGCACCATCTGCCATCTATCATGTGACGTTGAGCGAGGCATCTCAACTGCGACTCATAACTTCCAAACCGTATAAAACCAAATCCTTTGCTTTGGCCGGATTTCGCATCTTTCTTTACCTACGACAGGATTTTAACTTTGATCTTTCATAGCCAGAGAGTACATAACACTGTGCTTATGCGAACAATATGTATTTTGCATTTCTATCGTTTGCACTTCAATAGTACACTTATTGATGCACGCATGAAACAGATAAATATTCACCTAATTACGACTATTTATTATAGTTTTTTATTCATTTATTGCATTCAATTATTTATTACAATTATAGTTAAATATTGTCAGTTTTGAATACTTTTGTTGTACTTAACAAGTTACTTAATAAGCATGACATTACTTTCTTACTTATCTAACGGATCAGTAGGCTTACGGGGATACAATAAAAATAATTATTAGTGCAGCAAGACGCGAGATCCAAGTGTTAGTGTTTCCAAAAGCCCAAGCGCAAAACTTGAGTAAACGCGGAGACTCACCTGTGCCATCAGTACTTCACCAAACGTTTCGAAATACTCGCGCAAGTTCTGTTCGGTAGTTTTCCACGGCAAACCAAGTACAATCAAGTCAGTGCAACGTAACTTCGTTTCCATTCTTTTAGTCTTAGCTGTGGAATTTTCCAAATTGTCATCAGATTTACGTTTGTTCTCTGAAAAGACATAATAGACGTTCACGCCTAACCGGCTCGTGATGATTTGCAGAGAGAAAAAAAAAAGTAAAAAGAATGGAGAAAGAAAAACGAAAATTGCAGAGAAAGAAATGAAAAAAAAAAAGAAAGAAAAACACAGTTTGAAGATATTTGATTCATACTAATTCTTTGACATTCGTCAAACGTGACATTTTTCGATTTGCCAACGAAGCCGATTCGAATACAGTCTTATGGGCCATAAAAACGTTATTCCATTTAGCCGATTAATATTCATTATAATTATTAATATTCATTATTATTAAATAGACAAATTAAAGTAGACGAACACATGGGAAAGCATCTCCGAAATGACCCAGCATCTCATCGAATGCAACAGATACACAATTAGAGGAATAATTGCTGCCCGACAGGATGTTTCGAGACAACTCGAGTTTCGAACTTCGAATCAACTTGATATCTTGTAATTCAACCGGCACAATTTCCAATCGCAATTCGTTTCTCCCCGAGATCTTTTTTTCTTTCCACGCGTCAAACGAGAGAGCCTGGATGAATTCCGTCCACGTTAGCAAAATATTACAGAAATTGATTGACAAAATGATTAAAGGAGTTCGAACGTAGGTCATCTCAGAGCATCGTTCTTATCGACCGGCTAGGCTCCAGGAGTCGAGGCGGCGGGTTCGCGCGCGGCGTCGCCACGGTGGGACAGGAGCGGTCCCGAGAGCGGTCTCGCTCGCGGTGTCCCGGTCCTCTCCCGTCCGTGAGGAGGGGGAGCATCATGGAAGCCGCGGAAGCGCCGGTCGCCGTCGTCCTCGCGATCAACCGATCTCACGATGACGACGGCGGCGGCGGCAGGTCGGCTTCTTCGACGTCGACGCCGCGAGCGCAGCGCCACCACGTTAAAAATACCGCGCGGGTGGACGCGGGACGGGGAGGGGGAGGGGGAAGGTACGCGCGCGCGCGCTCGCGCGCGTATGTGTGTACGCGTAACTTATAAAATTTTTGTTTTTTGTACCTTTGGGAAATACGCAGAAGTAGATCGCCTTGCCCCAGCCGTTCTCGGGCGGATGCAGACGGCCGTCGACCAGCCGGACGCCGCGCATCGTACGGGACTCCGGATTGCGGTACTTGAGGCCGCAGGTGCCGGGGAACTGGGCGGACAGGGTGGTGAGCAGGAGCGTGGTGTCGTCCTCGGTCGGCAGCTCGATCGGCTCCTCGCCCTCGTCCTCGGCTACCTGGATGTAGGACGACATCGTGGCGACCTAGGCTTGTCTCTCGTCGTCGACGACACGCGAGCTGCGATCCCCTCGCCAATCGGACGGCGACACTGCTGCTGCCGCGGGTGCTGCGACCGCTGTTGTCTGTGTCTCTCCGGCTTGGGTCTCTCCCTCTCTCCCTCGCGCTCCCTGCGCGACGCGTGTTCCCCTTCTTTCTCTCTCTTTCTCTCACTCACTCTTTCTCTCTCGCTCGCTCTCTTTCTCTCTCGCGCGTGCGTTCTCTTTCTCTCTCTCTCTCTCACTCTTTCTTCCTCTCGTTTCTCCCGATACTCCGCGACCCAGGTCGTTTTTTTTCCCTCGCCCGCTTCGTGTTCGGCGTATTATTCACCCGAAAAGGCGGAGGGCACGGGGAACCTTGCGAAACTCGCTCTCTTACGCTTAAAACAACACAACAAACACACACGCGCCACGACTCGCTCGCACCCAGTCACGCAACCACCGCACCTCTTTCTGCCTCTTTCTCCGATTCTCTCGGCTCTCTGACGACGTCACGACGGCGGGTCGGTCGGTCGGCTCGGCGGCGGTGTGTCGCCGCTGGCGCCACCGGAAGCGGCGCGGCCGCGCCGACCGACGTGATCTGGAAAATTCCACTTGGCGACGCGATCCCACGGGCGATTAGCTCCCCGCTCCGCGGGCCGGTATCCGCTCGACGATCCGTCGTGCCCGCGAGCGACTCGCGACGGCGAGAAATCGGATCGCAACGATCTCGCGCGCCCTACGATCTCTTGTCGCGCGCGGCGTGCGGCGCGCGGATCTGGATGCTCGTCGCGGATCAGCGTCGCGCCGCGGCCGGGCGCGTAGGAATACCACCCGTCGAGCGCGCCGCGCCGCGCCGCGCGCAATCGGCGCAATGGCGCCGGTCGACCGACCGCGCGCCATCGATTTTCCGGCGTGCGGGACACGCCGGATGACACGCGCCGCTTCCCCGGCGACGGGAAAGCCGCGCGCCGGCCCGCAAAATGGTACGGGACAGCCGCATTTTTTTGCACCGCCCGTGTCGTCGCAAACGGATTAATTATTAACAATGAAGGGCGAACCAGCGATATTAATTAGTCTGCGTCTTTATGAGATATACGATTACCAGGTAAAGGATCTTGAATTTTTGTTTGATAATGATTGTCATTGAAGCAAGGAAAATTTTAAGAAACTGGTATATATCTTGTTAACTTGAATTATCGTTGTGTGAGTGCGATTTGGCGAGTTTTGTTATCGACTGCGAAGTTTATAAATTTCTATGATAACGACGCGAACGAACGCATTGAACAGTTCCGATTGTAATTTTGTGATGGCGCCACAATAAATATTTACCTGGAAAAAAAAGTTCCACATGTAATTACTTATATATAATTATATACAAAATATGTCCAAATGTTTTTTACCTTTGTAAAATTATTCTTTAATACAAAATTGATAATAAGAAGAAGGAAACATAAAAAATAATTAAAAGAATAATTTTTATATTGTTTTTTGTTTACAAAAAATAAAGTTTGAAGAAATGAGAAAAATTGCTTATATATATAATCATATATAAGTGATTAAAAATATACAGATATAATTATATATGAACAATTTTTCTCAAACTTTCTTCAAACGTTCTTCAAACTTGATTTTTTGTAAAAAAAAAAACAATGTAAAAATTATTCTTTTAATTATTTTTTATATTTATTCCTTATTATTATTATTAATTTTGTGTTAAAGAATAATTTTACAAAGGAAAGAATTATATATGAACATATTTTGCATACCTATAATTACATATATAATATTATACGGAACTTTTTTTCCCGGTTATGTTCAAATAAAAGTAAAGAATTAGGGTTTGCAATCAGCACAATAAAAATAATAAGGAACAAACAAGTGAACATAAAAAGTTAGGCAAAAGTCAAAATAGGACGAAAAATCTCACTCTGTCTGTCTCTAACTTTTTTCTAATTCCTAATATTTAATTCTCTTTTCCTTATTCCTTTTTATGTCTGACTCCTTATAATATATTTTCAAGTTAAAACATTTATCCCAAAATTCTCTATTTTCCCGAAATAGATATTAAAGTCAAGACATTTTTGAAATCCATGAAGCTTCAAGAAAATTTTAAAGATCTACGAAAGCTAGTTACGTTTTTTTATTTATTTATGTTATTGTATTAATTGTTATATTTTTAACAAATGTTTTATATAATCTCTTACTCTTATTCTATTTTTATTTAAAAGCTTGCCAAATCGAATTCATTTACATCTTGTGTTACAATTCGAATTCTATATTCGTAAATAAATTAATTGTCTCGATATTTATCAATAATTTTCTAAGAGCAATTGGCATATCAGCATATAACACATATAAGCGCGAATTTTAATTTAACCTTCCGCGGAATTTGAATTCAAGTCCTGTTAATACAGCCGTATATAAAAGTGCAGGTGACGTGGCAATTCAAATTAAATGAAACCTAATCGTCGGCAAATCTCACGCGTAATTCTTGAAAACTGCGTGTACGATTAATTAATGTCTCGCGATGTGTCAATTTCTATCGAGAGACCTTTACTACTAGTGGCAATTAAACATACGCACGATGACATACATCATCACTTCCCGTGGCAAAACAGCAAAGTATATAAATGAGTATAGCGTTTAAGTCTTCGATTAATTGTATACTACTTATTACGCGTCGAAAACAGCTAGATAATGTGTTGAAAAATACATCCTTTAGATTTTAGATAAAAATACATCCTTTTAGATTTTAAATAATACTGTCGCAAAAGTGGCATTTCAATAAAGTTAGAAAAACAATATTAAATACAATAAATCAATCTTCGAGTCATAAATGTAAATAAAATAATATATTACTAATGAATTTATAATTAAAGGTATGTACGTTTATAGATAGATAATAAATGTATTTTTATTTTTTAATTATAAAGTTATTAATAATGTAATAAACTAGTTTGTTACATTGATACTGTTCAAACTCATCATTAAACCTGGCCGCGCGATTACTAGAAAAAATGAGCGTTCCCAGCGATGTTTTCTTTCGGACCAGATGCGCGTTTTTGTTTCGCATAAACAAGCCGAGATGACAAACATCCGGGGACCAGATGTTTTCGGCGACAACATCTGGTCAGTTGTCAGCTGATCACCCCGTGACAGTCAGCTGATCGGACTGATTTCCTGTTTTCAAAAAGGGAAAAGAATGCTCGGTGACTTGACAACAACTCGAGTATAAAAACCCGAGGTTTTCGGGTTTTTGCCTTGTTGTCGTGTCTTTTCGCTGTCATCCGGAGGCACACGTGTCCGCATCTCAATTCGATCGTTTGGCGCTAGCGCGGTTTACCCGATTGTAGAAATTACATCGCGTCGACACCTTCGAACAGTTGCGGGAGTGCACTACTTGTTAATTTTCTGTACGCTTTTCCAATTCTTAAATATACGTGTTTCGTCCCCTCAGCAAAGTCTCTCTTTTCTTTGTGCCGTGTCGTCTCTCCCACGAACCTGAGTCGCGTTCAAGACAGATACATTTAAATTGATTCAAAGATTGATTTAATGTTGTATTTAATAATAGTATTTGATATGTATTTAACAATAATTTAATAACTCGAAATTATTGGTTTGCAAAATTCTCGTTGCACGAAGGATTCTCTCGATTCTTCGCGTATGCGATCAGCGTCGACTTTTCATTCATAAAAAGATCGCGTTTGATGTATTTTTACTGTAAAACAATATTATAATACAAATAAATCTTTGAATCAGTTTAAATATAATGAAATAATATATTAATAAATTTATAATTAAAAATACATTTATTATGTCTATAAATGTGTCTTCAATTATAAATTCAATTATTTGTAGTATATTATTTCGTTACATTTATGATAGAAGATTGATTTATATTTAATATTGTTTTACATCAGTAAATACAATACATCAAACATGATCATTTTATAAAAGAAAAGTTAACACTGATCGCACACGTGAAGACTCGAGAGAGAATCCTTCGTGCAACGAGAATTTTGCAAGCCAATAATTCTGAGTGTGAAAGCGATATTGTCTAACCGCGAGCAACGATGATTAATTAAACTAGAGTCGAGGTTAATTGACGTTGATGAAATTGATCCACATTACCGGAACTTAATGAGCCCCGCGCAGTTTCAACCGGAGAGTAACCGATCGCTCGACGCTCGCTAAATAAATCGCCCGACGACGCTTACTATAATCGCTCGGTGTGTTACATTTCATCAATTATCAATTGGCGATTCGATTATATCTTCGTAAAAATGAAATGAGACACGCACGTTAACTTCGAGATTAATACTTGTAACGCATGTTACTCTTCAGACATGTAATTCTGTCGTATCCTTGTCATATCCAGGAAAAGAAAATCGAATAACTCGCACGTGCTTTGAGGTGTAATATTTGCAGCATAAATTGCATATTACTCTTCAGACACGTGACTGTTACACAGTAGAAAACATTTTGTATTTATGTTAGAAACGGTTCACTCGGGTTGTTTGTTAAAATTTTGTGCTACATATTTTTAACATATTCGAGTGTTAATTTAACATAATGTGATGTTATTTAAATATTTTGTATTAAATTGATATTTAACGTTTTTTAGTGTCAAAATAACACAATTTATAAGTAAGTGAACAAATGAAAAATAACGTGTTTTAAAACGTAAGTAAAGATATGAATAAGATACATGTTAACTTAACATATCATAAATGTTAATTTTGTTGAAAAAATATGTTTCCACAGTTTACCTATAAATTTTGTCAGTGTTACATTTTTTGTGTTATTTTTTAAATATAATATTTACTTTTAATTTAATATAATATAATATTGTTACTTTCTAATATTGATCTCATGTTATAGTATTTAATATAATAGTTGTTACTTTCTAATATTCATCTTACGTTAAATTAACACAAAAATTTAAGTTTGGGACCGTTTGGGACATGTGAAATGTGTTAAATATAACACAAATTTTCCAACAGTGCAGGACGCGTTCGGTTGATGCTGTCCCAAGAAGGAGGAAGAAACTGTCGTCGGATATGGTGAGCGACTTTAAGAGCCACCCCGCCGTCGCGATCGAGAAGAGATCTCGTAGAAACAAGAGTCGCGCTCTAAGCAGCGGAGATCGATCGAACGTGCACGCGCGATTGAAGCGATTCTCAGGGGAATTGTCATTGACTGCTGAATACTTGCGCAGTCACCACGCCGCTTTATAGTCCCGGCTGCGTAAGTAGTTTTGGTGTCACGAGGCACGGCCTTTCGAATTACTCGCGCCGGCGAGATAACAGTCATTCCCTCGGACGCGGCTATCTATAGAAATCCACCGAGCGAGTGTTAAAAACGAGAGGCGGCGACTGTGCCGAATGCCTGAACGCCTGAAATCGGAGTCGAAGTTATTCATCAGGAAGAGAGAGAGAGAGAGAGAGAGAAGAATCGGAGTTCCTTCGGGACGTTCTAGGAACGCGTCTTTCATTCAGCTGTACGTCTCTCGCGCTCTGGGAAAACTCGTTCTCTCCCGACTGCAGTCCGCAATGTAAACTGGCAGCGGCAGCGAATGTAAACCTGCTCGCGCGTTGTCTTTCGCGCTTATCACGTCTCCATCGACTTTCCGGTCCGAATTTCATACGGTTGCGCAACAGATATTCGGCCGAATATCGTCCAAATTTATACATATATATGTCCCGCGGTGTCCCATATAGTAAGTATATTAGATTTCGAAACGTTGACATCCCCACTCGACGTGAACGACAGCTAAATGAAACCTGTGTTCTGATGAAGACGAGATATCGCGTTTCTCGCTCAAACGATACATATAACATGTTCAAACGAATCGGCATGCTGTCCAATTATAAATGCGACAATTAATATTCGGCCGATTTACTATCCGCGACTATACATATGTATATACAAAACGCGTACACTGTTGCGTAACTTGACATTTACAACACGAACCAGGGCGATCACCCATTCAATGAGGTCTTTTTTTTCCTTCACCGCGGGATACCGCGGATTGCGCGCTCGTCGAGGATCGTATCGCCGAGGGAACGAAGAAGAAGAGGTTTTCGAAACGACGAGTGTCGGTCGGTCGGTCGGTCGGTCTCGCTCGACCTGGGACGGCCGGGGGCAAAGACGGGGGTAGGGGAGGGAGGGGGGGGGGACGAAGGTGGACGATAATACCATCGCCATGCGAACCGCTGTGTACGCGGGTATATACGAGCGTGCACACGTCGACGACGACGACGGACGGGGCACGCACGCACAGGTGGGGCTGTGTATATCCCACCTGCGGAGGACCCAGGCGCAGCGTGTCTATACCCGCGATGAGGATGATGCCCCGTTCGGGTGGGAGGAATTTAGGTTACTCGTACCACTAGGGAATGTGGGCCGACTATATACCGGCTCATCGCGACCGTCCGCCAGTTCATTCCTTCCCCGTATTTCCGATTCGTCGGATCCAGCATCACCAGCCCCAGGGATTCTTCTTCCTCTCGTCACTAACTGCCGTCGTCGTCGTCGTCGTCGTCGTCGTCGTCGTCGTTGTCGTTATCGTCAATTACAATAGCGCTCTTCTCGCTCGGCTCGTCTTTAGGTAAACTTTCTGAGCAGCGGGAGAGGCGGCAAAGAGCAGGAAGAGGACTTCGTCGACTTCGAAACCTCATCGCATCTTCGAGGACCGCTGCTTTAAGTCAGTAAGTAATTTTATTTTACTCGAGGACTACATGAGTTGACGTTTCGACGTTGTGCACGGCATACCAATATTATAATTTCAGCAGGGAAACGGTCGATAATTTTTCTATCTGAATAATTTTCATGTGTTCATTTCACATGTTGAAGAATAACGATAATTTGAACGATAATTTAAAAAAAAAAAAGAATTTTTATTTGGGGATTTCAATGCGAGAATGAAACGGTTGTATATAATTTATATTATTTATAAGATACTTTTCTTACGCTTTCGACGTTTTACTTGTAATCGAAAGAAATTTTTGCATTATTTAATATTTTAATTTCAGAAATTTTCTATAATTAGTCACAAATTAATGGTCGATATTATATGTACGTATCTCTGTTTTTTACATTGATTGACGATGATGGAAATGTGCAAGGCATAAAGTGCATCTTTCTGTGCAACATCGAGCGTTGAACTCTCCGCGATTTACCGGTTTTAAGTCCTGATTTTATCAATGCGTGTACATTCCCGGAATTATAAGATCTTCAGAATGAGTCACAGATGGGAAAATCTGTGACGAGCTTTGAATTGGCAGCGCTAACTTGCCGAAGATATGACATAATCATTAACGCGAGCCCGGGAAATTCCTGCCTTTGTTTAGAACCTTCCCTTCATTTCGGAGGCGCGAGAGAATAATAGACGTTGCGCCAATGATTTATGAGCTTTTGTTATTTTAATGCGGTTAAAAGTTACCTTAACTCTCTGACGTGTGCAATTCAATTCTTGATTTAGAGAGATAATGTGAGGTGTTTTATTTCAATTTCGGAAGTCGTGCTACTTTGAAGTAGATTAAAAAAATCAACGGATTCCTTAGTTTTCACATTAGAAAATTAAAAGCATAATTGTCTATCTAATCGTATAATTCTAAGCGCATCTAATGCAGGCTGTTTCACACTTGATGTTAATCTTAATGGCAAATTTTCTGATAAATTAAATGTCGATGTGTAAAAAAATCAACGAATTTCTTACTTTTCACACTAGAAAATTAAAAGCATAATTGTCTATAGTCATATAATTCTAAGCGAATCTAATGCAGACTGTTCTACACTTGATGTTAATCTCAACGACAAATTTTCTGACAAATTAAATGTCGATGTCCCCTCGTGAGGAAAATTTCGAAAAAGCTTACATGTTGCAATTTTTTAATATCCAATAATTATATTCTACGTGTTTAAGTTTTAAGCTGAAAGTCTCGAAAAGTGCAGTGCTGTTCCCGATAGCTACATACCGTCCGTTATTAATTTTTAGATAGTGAAACCGCCTCTGATGTGTCTTATAATTATGTTAATAATGGGTAGAAAGGTGGGACAATATTATTATTTTTCTGCCGACGGAGGTCTGTTAATGAAGAAAGTGCGTAATTAGAAACGATATTCGTACAAAGAGCACGAATTAGACAAGTCTGTCATTAGTCAGCCTATTATTCAGCCTAATTTGACGAAAAATTTTTCAATGCAATCTTAAACCGTAAATAATTTGACAAATATGCTCTTTCTCCCGGACTTTTTTTTCCCTCTTGCCGATGACTCACAATTAGTGGGACTTTCTTAATCTCTCCGTTTCACCGCTTTTAATCTGTAATATCCGTGTTGGAGATAAACAAATATAATAACTCGCATCAGGAGATACGAGAGATAAATATATTCTCGCGTTTATCCTACATCTCGCACGACGTCTCGACGGCCGCACGATTCATCAGCGCGCGATAAGTAAAGGGTCGCTCGTGAAAGTTTATAGGTGCCAAGGTGCCGCGCGCAGTCCTGGGAGTTGTGGCTATAACGGATCCGCTCGATTTCGCATCCGACAGCGGGGTAATTTTCACGATGCCTTACTACGTACATCGCGCGCAAAAAAACTTGTAAGCTATTATACATGTAAAATTGAGGGGGCATTGATTTGTCGCGATTCAAATTAAATTTCGTACACCGGCATCCGAAAATTTCTCCCAATAAAATTTTGACGACACATCGCTTTATCGAGGAATTTTGTTACGTCCGATTTTTATCGTCCGATTTATGGACGGCGAGCAAATACGAGCGAACTCGCGCAAGCTAATCGTGCGAAACGAGCGAAATCGGATCGGAGCGAGCATCATACCGGAGCGCTGCATCGTTGACCCTGAACGATCTTCTTCTTCATCGTCTCGATGGCCGCGTTTCGCGAGGCATCTTCGAAACTGGCAGTCAGCCCATCATCTCTATAGTTATGCGTCCCTATTTCGATTGCATTCGTCCTGTTTCCGCAAGTTTTCTTCGCTAATCTCAAACGTTGAGGAGGCACTCGAGTAGAACGCGATGCTTATCAATCTTTTACGAACGACGGAATAGCTTTTGGATGTTAAGAAGAATTAGGGGGCGTCTGAATAAACGCGGATAATAAGAGTAGATTGATTTAAGATTAAGCTTCACATTTGAAAAAAATAATTTCAGTAAAATAAAAGAGTAATTTTAACAAAGACAAACAATATTTAATAAGATTTAAGAAGAATTTACTAATATAATGCTTCTACTTATAATTCTTTAATAAAAATAAAATTCTATATTCGAGAGATAGAAACAATAAATGAGCTATTTTTAAAATATTTTAAATAGCCCATTTTTTTAATTATCGGTGAAATATTAATTATATTCATTAATAAAAAATTACATCGTACGGTTAATGAGATCTTTTTACATGTCGTAACTACAATAACTATACGCTGCGAAATTGTTTTCATCATCTTATGAGTTTCAAAAATTTATTCCTCGGTCATTAACCGATCTTACTTTATGAGCTAATAGTCCGAGCGAATAAAAATTCCTTGAATTAATGAAACGTTATTTCGTCCGGAACACGTGAAATTGATGCTGGAATATTTAGGTACGTCGGTCGTTTACGTTGCTCAGATCAACTACGAAAAAAAAAGAAAGAAATATTTACGTACCTCTCACCGAGGGGGATTTAAGGCTCTTAACGATGATCTTTCGAAATATACGCTTCATTTCGTACCAGGAAAGTTTCTTGACATTTTACCCTTTTTCAACTGCGGCACGTACCAGATGAGATATGCGATTACATAAACGATCGCGCGCGGATTACACGCGTCCCGCATTTCTTCAAAATGCCTTTTTTTAATTATTAGTTTATTTATTTCGTTACACGCGTACGCGGGACATGCGTTATTTACGCGAGGCAAATTCTTTTTCGAGTACTCCCCTAACGATCCACGTCACCTTTGAATTGTCTCCTTTCACTTATTCCCATTATTTGTTACTTCATCCAACGATAGATTTAGGCCCGATTTCACAATTCACCGGTCAACGCTCGATTTAACAACCGAAAGACAATTCGCTTTATCTTCTTCTAACTGAAAGAATTAGAAAGAGATAAACAGTAAGTTGAATCGAGATTAAAGTCAATTTTACATTTGTGGAATCTTACACGGAAAGAACAATTTTGCTGAATTCAGATCTGAAAATAATTTTTGTTCAATAATCAAAATAATTTTGTGCAAAATTCAATAAAAAATTATTTTCAGATCTGTATTTAGCAAAATTTTTAGACCTTTCAACAAAATCGTTCTTTGCGTGTATAAAAAGGATTTCGCCGCATTTGATAACACATGTTAATAGAACTCGAGATAAGAGATCTCCTTTCCGTCGTCAAATTCCTATAAATAGCCGATGCGGAATTCGACGACGGTGTAAGGCCGTCTTCGTCGAAACCGTCACGTTCCTCTGCTGCAGAGATAAATACTTTGCGCTTTTAAGATAACTACACGATAATTGCGACGATCTTGCACAAAGCGAACGCGCGTGGAAAGCGTACACGATTGTACACTTGGCTTTATCAACGTGGATTTCGACACTTTATGTGGGTAACGAGTCAAACGTTGACACGTCAACGGGAGCTCATTGTTCACGCGAAGCAAAACAAAAGGGAGGAGATTAAATGCCCGTTGTTGTGAAGTCGCCGGTAGTCGCGAGAGTGAAAATTATCGTCGAAGGATCTCACGGGTCCGTAAACGGGCCTCCTCGAGTGCCCTTCGATTTTGTCGGCGAAACGTCAGCCGAGAGACGCTCTTAAGAAGTCGATGACGTTATACCAATTTCTTTCTCTCAGTTCCTTCTTTAATTGTCGTCACGTTAAATAGGTATTGTATTCTCCATTCAAGAAGGATGTTCGAGATTTTTCTCACCCCGCGCTGAATTACGGTGCCGACTTTGAAATAATTTAAAAGCACAAGTTTACACCAGCGAGGTAATGCGAGAGTGTAAATGTAGAAAGTCAAGAGTTTTGATACCAATACGCATAGCGTTCCACATATATGGCACATGCTAAAGAACGGTACTCCGCTCCCTCACTATACCGTACCGCGATATACCTGTATCCAAATGTATATATATATAATAACACACATATACACAATATATATATATATATAATTACTTGACACGAAAGTAAAATACAGTATATTGTATAAAGATAACGGTGGCGGCCGTTTCAATATGAGGGTTAAAAATGAGCGCAATAAAGAACTGTGTCAAACACAGATATAACGAGTGTGATTTTAGCCTAATGGAATGGTAATTTCGCGTGGTATCTGTCATTACGAGATCATCACCCAAAAACCGAGAGACGCGCGCTGGGTGTAATAATTAAAAACCGAAATACTCGAGATCGCTACACGGAAAGAACGATTCTGTTAAAAGGTCTGAAAAATTTTAATGAATACAGATCTGAAAATAATGTTTCTTGAATCGTCAAATAAATTTGTTGGAATGTTAAAATTGAGCATTACTATAAAACAGTACTATAAAACGTTTCGATATTCGAGCAATCATTTTAACTTTCGCACCAAATTATTTCGAATGTTAAAATGTTGGAATGTTAAAACTGAGCATTACTATAAAACATTGATATAAAACGTTTCGATATTCGAGCAATCATTTTAACTTTTGCACCAAATAATTTTGATTATTGAACAAAAATTATTTTCAGATCTGGACCCAGCAAAATTGTTCTTTCCATGTATGTACATATCTCTCCGCTTTTTACATCTCCCCGATATGAGCCTGTGCAGACTCAGGAGCGCGCATTTCTATTTGAACACACCGAGTGAGCGCTCCCTCTCTTCCGAGAGACGCGAGAGTCAATGGCGAAGTGGAGCAAAATCGCGATTATCCCTCCGAATAGACTTTTGCGGCGACGGCCGAATTAAAAGCGGACGATCGACATTGTAGACCCCGACCCGACCTGGCGAGGCGCGGCGAGCTCTCTTTTCCTTGCCGCGAACTCGATTCGCGCCCGTTTCTTGTTCGATTTTTT
This sequence comes from Wasmannia auropunctata, assembly GCF_000956235.1. Lineage (NCBI taxonomy): Eukaryota > Metazoa > Arthropoda > Insecta > Hymenoptera > Formicidae > Wasmannia > Wasmannia auropunctata. The sequence goes on from NW_012026830.1 coordinate 2,897,805, forward strand.
TTTTGCCGCCGGTCCCCAGAATCCAGACAGCGGCCCGCAGTATGCGGGATACGTCGGCGGGCACGGCGTGCGTTGCCGTTAACAAAAGTCCACCTCGGACACAAACTGTAAGAGACTCCTGGAAGAGAGTCCGTCCGGCTGGACGGTAAAGCCGGCCAGCTAACGGTCACGACGCGCGATGTGGTCCGCGCGTACACACACACACACACACACACACGCGCGCGCGCGCGCTACCGTGATGTCGTTATCCCACACACCTACGGTTCTCATTCTCATACTCATTCTCATTCTCGTTCCTGTTCGGCGTGAATGGCGCGTCGCGCGCGAATACCGGGAAAGCTCGACGCCAGGTCGGACAGGTGCAACGAGACTCGCTCGACAGTTTTGAGCTTGTCCGCGATCGTCCGCGTGCGACTATACTCGCCGAAGTAGAAGAGATATCGTTGCAGCTGAGACCGTACGACGGACGTTTCGGCGCAAATTAGTAGCGAAACGTTCCTCCTGTACGAAAGGAGTCTCGAAAAGGATAATTAAAAACTCGACATTTTCACGGAAAAGAACGATTTTGTTGAAAGACCTAAAAATTTTGTTAAAAACAGATCTGAAAAGAATTTTTTATTGAATCATCAAACATAATTTGTTAGAATGTTAAAACTGATAAGTATTGCTATAAAACGTTTTGATATTCTAGCAATTATTTTGACTTTCGCACAAAATAATTTTGATTATTGAATAAAAATTATTTTTAGATCTGGATTCAGCAAAATTGTTCTTTCCGTGTTCTATTTTTTTTTTATATTTCTTTCCCAAACGAAAACGCTTTGCCAAAAAGTAAAAACGAAGAATCAGTTTTTCGTTTTCATCACGTTTTACAGATATCTACACTACGCGAAAAAAAAATTGATTGTACGAACTGAATTTATATAGTTGTTTGATCCAATGGTTGATTCAGTAATTTTTTAGCTGCACAAAGAAAAAAGTAGCTCATTCATGTCAACCATCAAAATTTTTTAATCAAGAATCAACTAAACCAAACTCAATTAAATTATTTCGTTCGAAATACTAGTAGTACTTATTTGCACGCTGTTTGGTTATATCCAAGTAATATATTTATTTAAATTTCAAGTATCAAACTGCGACTGAACGATGCTGATGAGGATAATAAAATAATAGTGTGTATTTTTAATCGAACGGTTGAGTTGAATACGACAAATTTTTGTTAAAGCAAAATAGTTTTAGTAAAAAAATAGTATTTCGTTTATAACAGTAACAGATCATTTTGTGTCACCGTAGTAACGTTCAGTTGAACGTATCTAAATATTTTGGTAAGATGAGACAAATTTTGTATTTTTCGACAAATTTATTTTCTCAGTGTATGTCAGCATTTTCATATAAGACTAGAAAACTAACAAACGGATTTTTTTGCAAATACACGAAATGTTTTTCTCTTTACATTACACTACATTTTTTACACGTTTTCACTAATTATTTATCTAATCATTTAATATTTTAACGAGTATTCAATATTCTATTCTTATAGCTTCCTTGATTTGTGAGAGGAAAGCGGGAACTAGACTTTTGTTCTCTGTAATTACATTTTGCACTTCCGGCAAGCGAGGGATTCTGTGTCACATATTGCAAATATCGTGTGAAACCCAAACGTTTCTCCATAATTGAACAATCATTATGATTATTTTAACGACTGCAGCCGCGCAGGTGGCATATATACATATATATCGGACAAATTGTTACGTCCGAGCTCGTTACAACGTAACTAGTATGTGCGAAGCAAATTGCTGCGTACGCTTAAATTATAGGCACGGCCCGTTAAGATATCGATACGTTTGTACGAGAGTGGCAAGGTAAACGGCCGGAACATCTGCTTTCAACCGCGAATGTTGTTAATCTTCGTTCACACAACAACAACAGTTTCGACACGGTGCGATAAGCCTTCGCAGCTCGCCGCAAACCGCGAGTGTTAGTCAAATATACATTGTCGGACATGCATTGTCTTCCTGACGATTACTTAGAAAAAAAAAATAAAGAAAAGAAAAGAAAAGTACGCCTTCGGAACTTTTCTTTCGCAACAGCGTGTTGTGTGAAGCTCTTTGCATAGTTAGTACATTAAATTAGCTGCAGTTGATATCACACGATAAAAAAAAAATGTAGAACGCAGTAAAGTAAAAGTGTTACGAAACGCAGCGCGAGTTTTTCAAATATATGAGTTACACATACAAATAAAATTTAATTTAATTGACTTTATCTCCGGAGAGAGGCTCGCTTGTTAATTGAGCCTCTCACCGAAGCCAAGCGGGATCAAGTCCGAGATAAAAAGTAGAGAGATGAACAGCTGATGCAGTTGAAAGAAATTTATAAAAAGTGGATGGTTATTAGTCGTATAAGCTGAAATAAGCTCCAGGAAAGTAGAGATATAAAATATGATATAAAAAAAGAAGAGGTATAAAAAAAACTTTGTAAGATATAGCTCCACTATTCGTAATGGTATAGATGTATGATTATATAAATCAATGTCAGTCGATAATCGTGAATCGTGATATTACTTGCGGCTACGCCGCGAGGCATAGTCTTGGCCAAACCTGGACTACGCTGCCAACGTCGAAAAATAGTTTTCGTATTGCGCCCCCCAACACTTTTTATATGATAAAGAGCATCATGCGCGTCTAACGTTTACGCAGGACATTATGGTACCTGATTGCCATAATTAACGTCCGAGACGCAGAGTGCAGAGTGCAGTTAATTCCACAACGGATAAGATCGGATAATTCGAAACTTCTAAATTAAGTTTGTGCATACAAGATGCGAAATGTATGCAGCATTGAAAGTTTTCTCTTGCGAATTCCTCAAATAATATTTAAGATCGATGTTTCGGTCGCGCTAAAAATTCCTGTATCTACACTTTCATGCTAAGAGAATAATATTATATATATTTATCATTGATTGAAACAGCGATAAAATCGTAAGAGAATAAGCTGCGTAATTTGAAAAAAAAAAGTGAAAGAGCATGTTAAGAGAAAAGTTGAGCGCATGCCTTAACTAACCGCAAAAATAGCGATTTCGCGCCATTTTCATTCGCGATGAGGGAAAAGCGTACGTCCGGTATAGGTCCGAACTTCAAGATCGTACCTCCGATCGATCGCGGCGAAGCTCTTCTTTTTCGCGCACGGCGATCCCCCGCGGGCGGTGCACGTGTCTTCCCAATCTCCAAACGGGGAATAACCAGACTAATGAGTCGATTCTGGAACAACTTTCCTTTCGATTAATGTACCGTATCGATCGGCCGATGAGAACAAAGCCGTGACTTTTGCTCCTCGTGTCCTATTCGTCAAAAGTCCACTTTCAGCGCCACTTTCATCGCCGATATCTCCTAAATCCGGTTTCTTTAAAAGTTTAAAAAAAAAAAGAGACTAATAATTCTGCGGCGGCTGTAACACTGATATCCTTTATCTGTGTTTTTATTGTATGCAACGTGCGATGCCGCATGCAAATTCAATGTGTGGCTCCTCATAACATATTCGTGATAAGATTCGGAGATTCTCCCGAAGTTATACCACGATTATAATATACAAGTTTGCACTATATTATGCATTCGTGCGTAATCGATTACATATATAACGCCTTAATCACGTTGGTTAATTTCCATGCGCGTTTAAATTTAAACGCGCCACGTCATTATACATCATCGCGCGAAGGATATACCATCGTAATTCCGGAATTCCGGGCTTCTCCCATTCAATTTCGATGGGTTATAATAAGTCGCTCATTTGCATTTGCTGGAAAAAAAATTGCCATCGGAGATTCAGAGAACCCGGATTTGCTAATAACCTATAAATCTGAACGGGGGATATCGTTAATATTTGCATCAAGACTATAACTGTTTAAATCTATAGTGTCAAGCTGAACCTTATTTAAGTCGCCACTGCTCTTACTTAATAAATAGTTCTTTTTTACTAAAACAATGAAGTTAAATAATTTAAAACAGTTCAAATCTAACCCAAATA
>NW_012026830.1:2901900-2919474 GCF_000956235.1 Wasmannia auropunctata
ACGTGTGCTCTTCCGATCGATTAAATTCCATTGTTTTATTTAAAAATAAACTATATCGTTTTAATTAAAAATAACTATTTATTAAGTAGGAGCAGTTGGCGACTTAAATAAGGTTCAGCTTGACACTATAGATTTAAACAGTGTATTATTATTACTTTCGAGGTGCTGCACGGCTCAATTATAACGCTGTAACGCCTGTGACACACTCGCGGGGAATCCGAAAGAGGTCTAACGCGATACATCCTCGACGGCGCGGCGATGCTCATCCGCCGCTTCGTGACGCGAGTGTCACGAACGGTTTAGAAAGTCGCAGCGCCCCTCGCCGAGACTGGCAATCGTGATACGAGGAAAGTCAGCTGCTCGATAAAAATTAGATGAAAAAAAAGGACGCGTTGCAAAATCACATCAAGTTTCACTGGCCGTGGACGATTCAGACATACGTTTCTAAAGTCATCGCGACCGTCCGCGGATCGTTCTCTCTAAAGCCGTTGATCCTGAACGCACGCCGGTATTGTCTCTCAATCGCGTCTCTGAGCCCATTTAAGACCGTAGGATGTTTACAAACAATTAATATATTTTATAGTAATTTTATTACATTTTTTCACACGTTTTGTTTAAAATTACAGTGTCCTATACATTTGTCGAAAAAACAAGACTGACAACTTCATAATTTAACATAAACTTTACTTGGGATTTAAAAAAACACACACACTTCTCTGCCTGCTCGATAAAAAGAGCAAAAAGACGCCCGACGAGAGATGTAATTTTGTAATTCTACAAAATTATACCTTTCCAAAGTGACATAACGAAACAATATTGAGTAACTTTTAGCGATCGCTAAATCTAGTTCCGCCCCGCCTGGTCATTATAGATAAAAGCAATGATCATTTAATGCTCGCCTTTACGTAACGCTCATACCGTCTCGGCTTTAAAGAAACGGCGAGATGTCGTGCCTCGCGATTTGCGAAGAGCGATATAATGATGCGGCACGATGAATTTAGCGGCTTACCTTAGAATTACATTAATTAGCCGCCGTCGCTTTATGTAATGGCGACACATTGTAACGTCGGTCGCTTCCGCGTCTGGATATAATGAGAGACGATAACGTGTACGTGAGAAGAGTCTCAGTTAGGAGCTGCTTACTGCTATGAGTGCGATTAGATCTGTAAAAAAAGCCAGGGAAATTATAATTCTTACGCTACGTTACGTGTTAGGAGGACACAAATTCGATTAGGAACTATTTCTTGCAGTCTGCGGAAGAGCAGTACTATACGTTCTGCAATTTTCTTAACGAGCGAACCGATTGCGACGCGTAAAGAATGCAGCTTACGTGGTCACGGGGTCACTGGACCTCGACCGGCCCTCGATCTTTTTTTTTTCTTTTCTTTCTCCAGCCGTGTCCCGCGTCATCCGTAAGTTACTTAACACACGAGCGCGCGCGGATTATGCATGCCGCGTATTGCGGTTTAACACGTGCAAACACACGGCTTCGCGAGAAACTGGCACCTCGCTGCACCACGCTTCCGTGTATACCTTCGCACGAGTGTTGATTCGGCTTGACTCCGATTTTTCATATCGTTGCATCATTTATATCTTGTAACCGTGTATATTTAGAGAAAGAATAAGTGGAATCATGTGTAGGATATAAGATGTAGACAAAATTGGGAAATTTTACCTTTTATACACGGAAAGAACGATTTTGTTAAAAGGTCTAAAAATTTTGCTAAAAACAGATCTGTAAATAATTTTTTGTTGAATTATCAAAATAATTTGTTGAAATGTGTTAAAACTGATAAGTATTGCTATAAAACGTTTTGATATTCTAGTAATCATTTTGACTTTCGCACAAAATTATTTTGATTATTGAACAAAAATTATTTTCAGATCTGAATTCAGTAAAATTGTTCTTTCCGTGTATATACCTACTTGCACGGAGAGAACAATTTTATTGAAAGGTCTAAAAATTTAGCTAAATACAGATCTGAAAATTTTTTGTTTAACCCTCTGTCCGGAATATCGGTCATTATGACTAAAAGTTAAAGTTTCAAGGCTAATTCAAGTTTTCAGATATAGATTTTTCGTTATTTGATTTACTAGAGTGGAAGACTGATGGAATGTAACTTATACGCAATTTTGTTCTTAACCTTTTTCAAATATACAATTTGTTCGTTGTTTTTTTTTTACTCAAATTGTGTTCTGAATTATCCCATTCTAAATGACCAAAGACCAAAAATTGGGTGTTCCGGGTAGAGGGTTAATCATCAAAATAATTTGTTGGAATGTTAAAACTGATGGGCATTGCTATAAAACGTTTTGATATTCCAGCAATTATTTTGACTCTCGCACAAAATTATTTTGATTATTGTACAAAAATTATTTTCAGATCTGGATTCCGCAAAATTGTTCTTTCCAAGTGTATATACATTATTATTATTTTTTTTTAAACTAAAATCAATTGATTTTTTTCAGTTTTTTGTTGCTTTTTAAAATTCTCATTCGAAATCCAACCGCGTGGATGTGAAGTAGAATGCTTTGTAAACATATACTCTTTGATCAGAAAACATTATAGTTGCGTCAAAGCTGCATTGTGCGGCGCAAGATAAAAAGGAAAAACGGCCGCTTTTGAAAGGAGACGCATCTCAAAGAGGAAAATTGCGTAGGTGAGCACTGCAGCGAGGACACATTAATGAGGTGCCCGCACATAGAAAATCTCTTTCGCAAGGATTTTGCACAACCAGACTGGATAGACAACCAAATCCATGGCATCTGTTTGCCGCATTAAGAATACGTTCTCTCTCTTTCTCTCTCTCTTGTGTCTCTCGTCGGAAAATTATGATATTCTATATGCGTCGTCGCCTCGGTGAAGCACCGGGATAGCCGAGAACACGAACCGTTGAGATGTGAGAGATCGCCAGAGAGAGAGAGAGAGAAAGAGAGAGAGAGAGAGAGAGAGAGAGAATGATGCAACAACCGAGAAGTTTTGTAACGCTAACAAAAAGGGATTACTTCGCCGGGATCACACGGCGATTGTTGATTATGTCAATGTTATGACACTTGGAAGATTGAATTGACATCTGGGAGAAAAGAGGTCTAATAACGTTTTATTAAGACGTCGTTAATCCCTTCACCCGATGCATTACACAGATCCCGCGGCGAAGGTACATATTGACGAGTATTTAATAGTTTTGTTCCCCAAGTATGTTTGCAAAAGTATCACAAAGGAGATAAATGCAATCAATTAGCTTGCTAAAGAAGCGGAAAGATTGAGTTAGCAAAAGTGGATATTTCTTGTTCTTTAAATCGTGATGATCATATATTCAGTATGCACTCTCTTTTCTCTCGGTAGTCTTGATAAACATTTTCAATTATTGCCAATAGTTATACGGCACACAATAGTTGTATATTGGAGCGCCTCAATTTTTTCACATTTCTTGGCTAATTTAAAAGTTGCATGAAGATAATCTGATGAAGCACAAGGACAGAGAATACACTTTATTTGGTTGTATTAATTCAATTCTGGGTAAAAGAGAAAGGCCTCTCCGATTTCAGTCTTTAAAAAGCGAAATTATGGAGCGAAAGTAACGTAATAGCAAATATAAAATTAAGATGGCCATCGTGAAAGAGACTGTTGACGCGCATTCTTATCTTCAATTTATCGGATGCATTCGTTACTCCACTTTGTACATCCTTTCTCCGGTCTCATCCGCCGGAATCGTTCATTATATTCAAACGCCGGTGTTTTACATCGTTAAATTAAACATTGCCCGTGCAGCTCTCGTAACCCATCAACCTCCATTCCCGGCTGTGCCATTAACTTTCAATCTGGACACTCCATTTCACGCGGTATACATTTAATAGGTGTGCACGTCGTCGCGTCACATGGCACACAGTAACGCTAATTACAGTCACGGTAATTCCTACGCTTCTTAATTAGCGACTGCGAGGAAAACGGTATTACGGGGTTGTCGGAGGGTCGTCGTTACGCGCGAAAGTTAAATAAGAAGGGCGAGATGTATTAGACGCGGTGGATATTCTTCTCCGATTTTACGTTGCGCATTCCGAGAGATTTAGTTCCGAAACACAATAGATGTAGTAAACTGTAAGAAATTAATTAAAATCGTAATCAATTATTCTCTTCACATTCGACTGCAATTGGTCTTCTTCAATTTCTTACGACTTAAGGCTTAAGCTTAAGTTTTACGCCTTAAAATCTCATTGCACCACTTTAAGCGGCGTCTACAATGAGACTTAAGACTTAAGACTATGAGAAAACTGACTAAATCACAATCGATTATTCGATTCTCACGCGAGATGAATAATCGACTATGATTGGCCAATTTTCTTGAATCTTAAGTCTTAAGTCTCATTGTAGACGACGCTTTAACTGTGCCGCGTTTAGACCACGATTCCATTGTGTTATACTCGAAGACGAAATATCCTTTTTATACGTTCGCGTTTCGTCGTCAACACGTCACGCGAATATTGATGACTACTATAATGCGAAAATGCCATTCATCTTCGCGTCGTATATCTCAGCGCGAACGCGAAAAACCGCCCATTGGCACCTATTTCGTATAATGTATTGGCAGACGTAAAAGAAGGAGCCGCGAGCTCTTTGATGTGCGATGACTGATGAATATATGGATGCTGTTGAATTATACATTTAGTAAGTTCAAGTCACCGTACATTCTATTTTCATGCGCTCACAATGGAGATAGACGAGTTTGTTAGAACTAGATAATAAATAATAAATAATTCAGCATTTTACTTTTGCTAGCATTCCTTACGTAAACTTTCATGTCACTCCACAATCTTTACTTTCTATTGGTAATTGTATGAAAATTCATCTCGTGTTGCTTTTTCATGATAGAATAGGTAAAATAAGTCAGTCACCCTTGTGATTTAAATTGAAAAAAATCGTCTGTTGTAATTTTAATTAGACTACATCAAATTATTGAAATAATATCGTTTGAGAATATCATTGCAGTTGAGAAATGAATCATGTCTCCTAAATTATTACCCTCGTGATAATCTTTTGTAAATTAAAAAAAAATCGTCTGTTGTAATTTTAATTGGACCACATCAAGTTATAGAAATAATATCGTTTGAGAATATCGTTGCGGCTGAGAAATGAATCACGTCTCCTAAATTATCACCCTCGTGATAATCTTTTGTAAATTAAAAAAAAATCATCTATTGTAATTTTAATTGGACCACATCAAGTTATTGAAATAATATCGTTTGAGAATATCGTTGAGAAGTGAATCACGTTCCCTCATTCGGTTCGAACGTGTCTGATGTGAAAGCATTGTTTTTTGAAGAATTCCTCGAAAGCCGATATTCATCTATCGGCTCCCGTGAATTCAGGTTACAGACAAATTAAGAGATCGTGAGAAAATCCAACTCGCGTTTTTTTTCGATGGCTTTCAGAGCCAAGCAGAGTCGCTTTCCGAACCGCAGGATGATTAGGGAAACTAAAGAACGGTTTTTATTCGTTCACTCTATGAACGCGTTTTGCTAACGGCTTTGTCGTGTCGTTCGCTCTCCTAGAAAGTGGTTCGCCTCGTATTTGTCCTGGCGACTGAATGACTGTCATTAGTAAAACCATCACGAAGCGACGACATTTTTACGTGTCGCACGAGATCAATCCGGAAGTCCATAATTCGATCCGGTCGATTGCTTTGTTCTAAAATCGAATCGAGTGCTGTCACTGATTAATTGAAAGTTGCACTATATACATATTTTAATAATACTCTATAAAAACAATTCTAAATTAATTATAAATTTAGGCCTCCATAATTCATGCAATAATTGCGCGTCTGATTTGATCGAGGATGCTGTAAAAATCATGTTTTTAAAAATTTCACGAGGGATTCGCAGAGACTACGTAAAAAATGTTAGTAATTAGGATTTGTATACGTTGCAAATTCAGCACATGCGAGCATCATAAAAGTCTTGTAACCCCGTAACCTCGAACTGCTGAACACACTCAATGGCGTTGGCAAATGTTCAGCGTTCCCGTTTCAAAGAATTGTCGACTTTCTTAAGAATTCCATAATACTACCTTGGTGTATAATACGACACGTATGGCTTGGTATTTCTGTCGAGAATGCCCTAAATTGTACGTAATCAGCATCTGCATAAAGGCATGTGTGTGTGTGTGTGTGTGTGTGATGGAACTGTTACTGTCAAGGCTTTCCAACGGGCTTAAATTTCTAATTACATCTTCGGTGTATTTTCCAACAAGCGAAACTAAACGGTGTAATATAAGTTGGAGAAGCTGATTTTCTCGTGATTAGTATAGCAAGCGAAACTCTTCGTAAAGTTGAAGAAGTTTAATACTCGCATAATTACGCCGAGCAGGCTGTACATAAAAAGTAGTACGAAGTCTTACTATTATACCAAGTGTGGGAGCTCTTTTGTTCCCCTGAATTCAGAACACGAGGCGTTCTTCTTTCGAGACCAGATTCCTCGAAATAACTTTTCGTCGTAAATTTCAATTCTTAAATGTATGTTTTAATCGATATATCACATGTATAACATATATTAATACATTAACAAACAGAAAATGATTAAATCAAGGTCAAGAAACGAGTAAATTAAAAAGAATTGGTTGTAAAATTTAAAAATTTCATTTTTTTCGCGTCGATTATAAGTGTTCTTATTGTAACACGTGCAGGCTCTCCCCTTTTTATGACTATATGTATCATTTTTTAATTTATTTTAATTAATTTATTTGTTTATTTGTTTTAATATGCGGATTAATGTTTATTTATTTATTATTTAATTGTATTAGGAATTCGGATTAGCTGAGGAAGACTCTGTGTAGTCGAAACGTACTGTTGTTTCTGATTGATTTATGTATTTTAGTAAAAGAATTTTTAAATTTTACAACCAATTTAATTTGCTCGTTTCTTGGCCTTGATTTAATCATTTTCTGTCTGTTAATTTCACACACGAGCGTGGTTTCTTTGTAATTTACATTAATACACTGATCAAAATATTAATATACAAATTAATAGATATTAATAAATGAATTATTAAACGCGTAATTTGAACAACTTTATCATATCATTCTCATTAATGTGGTTTTTTTTTCTCAAAATTAAGCAAGATGATTTTTAAAGGAATTCTTTAGTTATACTTTTGCGATGTACTTGTGAAATGCATAATTTTTCGAGTTTCACTTAGCTCTTCAGAAGGATCGTGTCTTTGCGGTAATAATCGTGATGATTCTCACTCATGTTGCGCTAAGCGTATGCACGAATGCACTCCCAGGCACGTTGCATCGCGGATGTACCTACATAACGCGCGTTACATGAAATTGCGGCATCGCGTTGATTAACGATCGCATTTGTCTAGGGGCGACAGATTTAGAATTTCGAAGCACAATTCACATTTAGGAGTTCCTCTACAAGGATTGCTTTTGTAGTCCTACGTTCTACGTGACTAAAGTAATCTTCCCAATTACATTGCAACACTAAAAATCGAACCTCCTTACTTTAATGACATCAGCTAGCGAATGAAAAAATAATATTTAAATATTTTATAGATGCACATTTATATATATATATATTTATAAATGCTGATGAAAACACTGTAATGTGAAATTTTAATTCGTGAAACCGGATAATCGCAGTATTTTACGAGATAAGTTAAGCTATATATTCACAGAAAATACTATATGGGGACCTTTTGGCACCCGAGGGGGAACCCTAAACGACACTGTTTACATCGTTACATAAATCGCCAATAAATCACCCGTATAGATTCGACGCCTGACGTATCTTGCGCAATTCCCTACACAAACGATCAACGTTCTCTTCCTCTGTTCAAGGTCGGGAATATGAGGGCCATCTACTTGCTCCTCCTCGGCGTTGTCGCCGTGAGTGCCCAGCGTCGCTTAGCCTTGCCCGAACCGCGAAGCTGCGCGAACCGTAAGTATTTTCCAGCGACATTTCGTAATCACGCTCTAACTTAGCGGCTGCACGGTTAATTAACTAGGTGGAAAATCGCTGGAGACCCCGTCGTAGTCGGAGAGAACAAAAAAAAAATGAAAGACAGAGAGAAAGAAAAAGCGGGACGATTGCGGGATGCTCTTCATTCATTAGAATACGCTCGCCGTGTCGTAACGCGCTTCGTGTAAACTGGCTCGCGTTAAGCATCAAATGATTGCGCGTAGGATTTGCTCCATTTATGATCTTTTATAATTAAGCGAGACTCTTCGCGATACGAAGTGAAATCGCTCGACAATCGCTTTATCTAACAAGCCTTAAATTCTTTGAGACATTTGTATAACGAAGTACGTCCATTCTCTTTAAAGAAATGCGGATGAGAAGAAATAGATATAAGGTTAAATTTGCCTCGACTCTTGCTCAGACAAGAGATCTTCGCGCATCCATCATTTCTGCCGTAATAAATTTCCATGACACGCACGTGTGTCACGCAAAGTTAATTATGGAGGCGGCGAGAGATAAGATCTCGACGCGGTTGACGATAGTATTATAAGCGATTCATTCATATACGCGCGTTCGTTTCCTCAGGCGTCCGTCACGCGTCGTACAGAGATGGCAGGGGGGTCGGGCACTCGTACTTCTTCAGCTGGGAACACGGACCGACCCGGAATCTCGAGGTGGACTGGCTGGACGCTCGCAACATCTGCCGCCGTCATTGCATGGACGCCGTGTCCCTGGAGACCCCTCAGGAGAACGAATTCATCAAGCAGAGACTAGCGAGAGGTGAGCTCTCCGATGACAGCTGGCTCGAAATCCACCGTCGGACCTCCTCGAAGCCGCCGCGCACTTTGATTCCCTCGCCAGAGGATTGGCAACCTTACGTAATCCTCCTCGCTACGCGAATAAAAATTTCCGTTTGAGGATCAAAGGCCGAATCAACGCGAACTTCTTGATTTCGACAATCGAGAGGATTGATAAATGGTAAATTTAATCGTCGGTTTGAGTGACGCAACGCAACAGGTAGCCAATCACTGTCGCGACGAGCTTTAAATGGTAATTTCTTCCCGATGACTTTTGACGCCCTGAGAAAGTTACAAAGCGCAACTGATTTTCGCGTAAGCAATTAAAGATACACGAATCTACGAATTGAATTTTCGTGAAAATAATTAATATAAGGAGCCTTATAATTTAATTTACTACTGACAAAATTTTCCATCGCGTCCCTCTTCGTAATCGCGTTTAGGCTGCACACCGTTTTACAAATAAAAAAATAAGAAATGCCTTTCGTTTCGTTGAACGTGTCCTATGATATTAAGTTGAAAATTAAATTCAATTCGATGACAATCCGTTAAGTATCCTTTTGATTAGAGAGGGAAAATAATGTGTGTTGCGGTTATTAATACTGCTATAAAAGGTTATTAATACCTGCTGTAACTGATTTGATCGCTACTCCGATCTATCCTTTTACATCCGCGAAGACGAGCTTCGAGAACAATCAGATAGCCGATAGGTCGTAAAGATTAAGGAATAATTAGTTGATTACGCTCGACTCGATTGGAGATTTCATAACAGCTGAGTGTGTCAATGTCGTATTAATGTTTACACTCTTCTTACGATTTGTACTCTGTGAAAATACACCATCGCTGATTATGTCATCTTCGGACGCTTCAACTCGTCATTAAAAAAAGAAGTAAAAAACCAAGACTGTCGGAAAATCGTCGGCGTAATTCATGCAAAATTGATTGATAATTAGTTTGCAAAACATGACAAATTACTCAGAAATTCAAAGTACGTGCATACCGTTAGGTATTGTATAATTTATTCACAAAGTCCACGCGTGAGGCAGACGCGAAACAATTTTTCTCAATTACGAACGCGATCTGCAGCAATCAGGTATCTTCCGCATTTCGCGATTTTTTTGAAGAATTAAAGCGGACTTCGAGTTCCTTCGTCTTATATAAGTGAAATTCGCAATCTCTCGCTATTCTTTACAGGATCCGCGTCGGAAATTCGAGAGGCGCGCGAGCGACACGGAGTCTCATTAGCGCCGCCAATTTCGCGCCTCGTCCTCGTGAGAGAAATTTTCCGCGCCGCGATCCCCCGCAGCAGACAGTCCTTGCGAATCTAACAAAACAGAGACGCCGTCGTCGTCGCGAGCGAAGCAATTTTTCTCAATTACGAACGCGGAGCCGGTAATCGATATCTTCCGTATTTCGCGATTTTTTTACGAGCACTAAAGCGGACTTCGAGTTCCTTCTTAAGTGAAATTCGCAATCTCTCGCTATTCTTTACGGGATCCGCGTTGGAAATTCGAGAGGCGCGCAAGCGACACGGAATCTCATTAGCGCCGCCAATTTCGCGCCTCGTCCTCGTGAGAGAAATTTTCCGCGCCGCGATCCCCCGCAGCAGACAGTCCTTGCGAATCTAACAAAACAGACGCCGCCGCGCCGCGCCGTCGCGGTCGTCGCGCCGAGCGAGCGCGTGAGAAGTAAAAGCGCGGATCCTCTTCGGTCAATTTAAGACCCCGGTTGCACAACATCGCCGCGCGATTAAGCCTCTCGCGGGGATGGGTTTTAGCCCCGATTAGGCGCGTCCGCGCGAATTCGGTGGCGCAATGACAGTGACTACCCGTCATTTCTCTTCGTCATTTCTCGCGCGAACCCCCGTCTCCGATCGTCGCCGCGCGCCGCGGCTGCGCGGCGAGAAATTCCGAGTTGCAAGTTAGATTCGCGGGTGACTATATAGATGCTCTCGCGCGCGTGTGCCCCTATACCCGGCGAAGCGGGTCACTTTCACTTGACCGTTGATGCCCCTCCCCCCCTCCCCGTTCACAGAAAAAGGAACTGACGTGAAAGGGACTTTATGTAGGTATCTGCAATTTAACGATTTGTCTTCCGAGGATTCTCGCGAGTCGCCGGCGATAACGAGATGCTTGTTGCCAACCTGAAGCGACTATTGCGCTCAACGTCGGAAAGAGACCGCAGGCAATGTTGAAATATATACAATATGGAAAGCTCCGTTTTTTTGTGTCGGCAAGTCAACTTTAGCGACTATCTAAACGTCAGTAATATAAATAGTATAGCACGTTTCATTAGCTTAAAGCAAGCTTTGAATTTCGAAGATATATAACAGTCCACGTGATATTATATCTTTTACGATGAATTCTACTAAACTTGCTAATTCTTTTAATTATTTGTTTGCATTATTCAAAAATTTTGTATTCTTTGACGATTTCTGTGTGTATGTTACTTTCGAATGATAATTCTTTTAATTGAAGTTCCATATACCTATGCGTTTCGCCTCAATTGTCTCATTCGCTTTCTTTTCTCTGTACAGCTTTCGAGTAATGAATTCTAATTAATTTTTCATTTAATTGATAATTCTTATATGTTAAATGTGCGCTCTCGCTTTAGATCGTACACGGTTCCATATTAATTATTCAATCAAATTCTCTTTCTTCGCTGCAATATAACATAAAAATATAATTATCTGACGGATCAAAGGCTGATTCCGCGTGCCACAGGAAACCGCAGATAAATCTGTCAAGATACAATAAGGAAATGTTGAGCGAAGTGTAATTCGCGGCGTCCAACAGGGCGATGATGAAACGCGGGTTCGATGTCTTCGAAGAGTTTAGCATCCCTATCGTTGCGTTTCATTTTTTAATTAATTCGAAACTCTGCGGGCGCAGATGCAGCGCACAATCTTCGAAAAGAATCCTGTCAGATACTTCGAACTTGGTCTTTATATAAATAATTTATCATCAAAAGATATTTATATATGTGCACAAGAACCAAATGCAGATTAATTGTAAGATTTGGGCAGAATTATTTCGAAAAAGTTTCGCGTATAAAATTGTATGTAAATGGCTACGATCAATCTGTATCGCAAATCAATTGTACATCTTGTACTATTATACGGATTACAAGTACGTGCAATCCGTATTTTTTTCTTAACGATAATATCAAGCTGGACGTGACATTTTATACGAGGTTGTTCGAGCTATTATTCGGATAATAAGACACTATTTGATTAAGACATCCGGCCTTATTATGAAAATGATAGCTATTTTCCCCGCGTTTTCACGATACTCATTTAAGCTTTTACTGTCACATTTCGGGATAATCTTATAGCTGAGAAACGAGGTTCCTATTGCGGTCAGAGTGATGCGGACGTCCGGGTGAAGGATAATCAATGCATCGCGAGGTATCATTTAGCGATTGGAAGGTCGCCAACCTATACGATTTACACATAGCTTGCATCATCGGTTACCCAGACAATGAGAAATTTAATTGCTTCCTCCGTGGAGGGTCTACATCTAAAAATCTCTTGCACCATCCTTAAAATATTCCTTCTTAATCCCAGCAAATACTTCTGGCAGTGTCGAACGCCAAGCCCGGTTCATGCTAATGGAATGAAAGTATACGAGCATTTTAATTTTACCGCAAAGAGTTGCGTCAGTAGCGCATCACGTTATAACGCAGTCGCATCGTTTAATCAGGAAACGTACGGTACATCTGGACGTCCGGCCGTAAATGCAACTTTAACGGCTGCGACCGACCCGATCTTCAGCCCCAGAACATCAACGGATGGTTCTGGTCTGGATCCGGAGTCAAGATCGGACCGACGACCCAGCGTAACACCGGGGACTGGAGCAACACCGGAGGATACGGCCAACCGCAGCCGGACAATCGTGAAGCTGCACAGGTACAGAGTTTACTTTGTCTTTAATCTTGAAATATTGGAATAATTATACATACACGAAAAGATTAATTTTGCTGGACACAGATCTAAAAATGTAATGTTCGTTGGACTATCAAAATGATTTTGTTGGAAATTCAAACTGATTGCTAGAAACGTTTTACAGCAATGCTTATCATTTTTGAGTTTGCAACAAAGTTATTTTCAGATAAAAATTCTTTCACTTTCCAGCAAAATCGTTCTTTCCGTGTATGATTCCGATAGGTATGACTCGACTACCAGTACAACTGTAAATGGGCACTTTCACGCATATTTTAGCAAAAATATTACACACACACACACACACACACACACACGAGAGAGAGAGAGAGAGAGAGAGAGGGAGAGAGAGAGATTTCAAACAATTTTAAATCTACTTTAGCCGCAAATACAAATTACAATAAATATATTACGTTATTTTAATTGAAAAACACGTAACATCTTTAATAAGGCTGTACAAATGCAAATTTCATCTCTGCAAGTTTTATTATATTATAATAATAAAAATATTATATAGTGTAATTAATGTATCTATTGAAATTTGCAGCCTTATTAAAGATGTTACGTGTTTTTCGATTATATATGAAGTAATGTAATATACATATATTTACGAAAATTTGTATTTGCCGAAGCAGACTTACAAATCAAATAATATTATCAAATTGAACAATATGATTATATTCTAATATCTCTTGTTTACTCGTTTTATTGGCCCCTTCCCTTTTATTTCTAATTTATTTCTAAATACGAGCCAACACACAATTTTTTCTTTAAATTCAAGAATATAAAAGAGTCGTTGTGACCTCACTGAGCATTGCATCCGAGCAACGCGCTTTCCTTCATTGACCCCGTGAAACTCTAATTTATATTCTTGTAGAGTAGAGTGAAAGTGCTTTGGCATCTCCGGATTTATTGCTGCTGTCATATAAGTGACCTTTAGTAATTTTTATCAGTGTCTCGCTCTCGTGACTTCCCGCTATCAATTAAGTATAAAAGCTACTTAAGATCATATATATTTGGTTTTTTAAATTTTTAAATGAAAACATCTCAAAAAAAATTGTGATTCGTATTGTTTTAGAATTTTTCATTGTTACACTGCTTTTTGAAAACTTCCTGTGCTTCCTAATGTTGTACAAAGAAAGATATATATTTTAAAGTAAATTTTAATTTTAAAATATGTTTCGTTTATAAATAAAATTATTCATAATTACACGGGAGAGATTTCCCGCTATCAATTAAATATAAAACTTTATTTTTACTTCAAAAGTGAGAATTACCGTTAATTCAATGAGATAAATTAAGCAAGATATTTTTAATGACTTAATAATATCTCTAATTATAAACGTACATACATGGAAAGAACGATTTTGCTGGAAAATCTAAACATTTTGCTGGATACAGATCTGAAAATAATTTTATTGGACTATAAAAATAATTTTTTGGGGAATTTGGAAATGATGAGCATTGCTGTAAAACGTTTTGATATTTTAAATTTTTAACAATCGATTTGAATTTCCAATAAAATTATTTTCAAATCTGTGCCAGAAGGTCTAAAACGCTGGATATAGCAAAATTTTTAGGCCTTCCAGCAAAGTCGTTCTTTTCGTGATAACAAAGTTCCAAGTTCCAAGAGCAAAAACTTAGAAAAAAAGGCTCGAAACGCGTCATTTGAACTTAAGCGCCTTCTCTTCGAGGACGAAGTCTTATGTTAGACTCGGGGGTTGAATTATTTCGTCCACTTGCAGGGTAACGACGAGTCCTGCCTATCCATCTTGAACAACTTCTACAACGACGGCATCAAATGGCACGACGTGGCCTGCCACCATGTGAAGCCCTTCGTGTGCGAAGACAGCGACGAGCTTCTCAACTTCGTCGCGTCCCGGAATCCAGGAATCCGTCTATAAAAAGATCCAATTGTAGACGGGCGAGTTGACCACCATCGTATACGCCAAGATACGATAATTTAAACGCGACGGTATTTCACGCGCATCGCGTATTTTTCCCTTCGTCGTACGTTTATTATTTATAATTTACACTAACCGATGATATCTCTCTCTCTCTCTCTCTCTCTCCTTCTCTCCTCCCCCTCTCACTCTCTCTTCCTCCCTGTTTCTCTCTCTCTCTCTTTCTTTTTCTCTCTATCTCTCTAACGGGCCGCGATTGTAGTGCTGTGCAATTCATCGTAAGCGAAAAAAATCGATCGGTATAGCTCGAAGTAGGCGGTAAATGCATTTAGTGTTGTATACGCGTAAATTTCTTATATAATTTCCCTTTAAATCCCTTTCGTAGATGAATAAATGCATTTTCTCATTTGTATTTAAGGTGTCTCGTCATTTTTAATCTAGACCCGCATTCCTTTTCTCCCATGCTTTTACACATAGATATATTCGAATTAGAGAATGGATGAGCTAAAGAAACGTGAAAATTTAAATGAGTAAAATAAAAACTTAGAAGCTTCATTCAATTAATTAAAATTATGCATACAAAGATTCCCGTATCTTTGACCCATCCTTTATCAAGACTACTGATCGCTCTGCCGATTTTCGTATAGAAAGAGACAGAAGCTCACCAAGCTGCACTATATAATTTCTAATATGTATATATGCAAGAGGGCCACTTTGCTGTATGCCACGTGATTTGAATGTGCCACGTGTTCTGCGTTATCACGTGCATGCAGCGAATTCTGATTGTGTTCCAAAATTGCTAGCGCTGAAAATCGTGCTGTAATGCACGTAACATAAATTATAGATTGTCAATGCTGGCAGTAAATTCTGAAACACTGTCTGTAGTTGTACTGTACTGAAATGCTGATGAAATGGAAGAGATCTGAAAATATCGACTTAAAGACAGTTGTTCATAACCATATACACTTTTTTTTAAATAACGATTATGGAACATTAGATACATTTAGGAATATACATATATATATATATATATATATATATATATGTATATATATTCCTAAATGTATCTAATGTTCTTTGGTGATTTATAATGCGCGTTGATCGGATTATAGATTCTGGAGTCAGGAATCGGTGAAGTGACGGACTTAAGAAAAAATTTTTGTCTTCACGTTAACGTCTTTTAGATCTTTTATTCCGAACTCGCGTGACTTTCTCTGCGACTGTACCATTCGACTTTTACACGGCTCCTCGTTCTCTCATTTTTTTCGGATCGACTGCCGGAAGTCCTCCCATTTTTAAACGTTATTTTTTCGTTACTTGATTTGTAAAAAACAAGTCATTTCTCTGTCCTTTTGCCTAAGCCGGGGATATCCGCGCTAATCGATCCGACTTTGTTTTTGCGTTTGACCTACTGTACATGTGGTACATGTGTGTATATCTGACTCATGCGTGCATGTATAACTCATGTATGTCGACATCTAGCAGGAATCTCTTTTACTTTCATTTTTTATATTTAATTTATTTGAGGCTGTGCGATGCAATCGCCACAGTTCCATAATCGTTATTTTAAATATTTAAAATTTGCTAATATTTGAATTTATTTAAAATATTGTTGTAATTACCATCCATGTTTGCATGATTGATCATAAAGATGACAATAGTAGAAGAAAAAAATTGTAATTTTGCAGTAATATATATATATATATATATATACATATATATACATATGTATGTACAGAGTGTCCCTGTATAAGTGGCCACCCCTTTTATCGTGTAAACTAATAGAGATAGACCTAATAAATATAATATCAAATTAAACGGCTCTGACTAAATTTTATTGTAAGCACAGTGATCACTTAGAAATATTATTTTAGTCTATTGCATGTGCGTGTGGATATGTAGCGCCAGGATCAGAGTACTCTATTCGTTAGTCTTGTGCTAGGATGATATCCGAATAATAAGTATTACAGTTTTGAGGAGTATCGAGACTAAATTCACTTTATTCGAATGTACAGTATAGAATCAGCACGTCTGATCGCGTGTTTCTGATCGGAGTGTTTCAACCGAATCTCCTCCTTTGTCCATCGCGCGGTCGCTAAACCTCTCTCGTCTCTTCCGCCTTGCTGTTTTCCACGTGTTTGCGTCAACATGTTTTTAAGTTATCGTGACCTCTTTTTGTGTGGCGAACAGCTGATCCTACCGTGTCACCATCTAATCGTGTGTTTCGCAGATGTTTCGCAGATTTCATAAGTAACGAATATTTTAAAGCGCGGGCTAACTTCGAGGTAGTGGCGATGCAATCGCCACATTATCTATGTTAGAGAGCGGAAAAACATGATTAATTTTTGCACGGTAACGTGATAATTTTAATATGATAAAAGTTGTAGCGTTTCTTTTAACGAATACAACGATGTATGATATAACAAAATTGTTTTACGAATTATAAGAGCTATTTTGATTTAAAATTTTGCGGGCAGCTACTATCTTTTCAATTTCGGCCCTGTGATGTGGCCAACTTCCGACTCTCACACTAACGAGAGTACTATGATCAGACAAAAACATTACACGTCAATTGTCAACGCAAAAATCAGAAGTTGGCCTCACCGCAGGGCCGAAATTGAAAAGATAGTAACTACCCGCAAAATTTTAAACCAAAATATCTCTTATAATTCGTAAAACAATTTCGTTATGTTACATATTGTTGTATTCGTTAAAAAGAATGCTACAACTTTTATCATATTAAAATTATCACCTTACCGTGCAAAAATTAATCTTGCTTTTCGCTCTCTAACATAGATAATATTTCTAAGTGATCACTCTGCTTACAATAAAGTTTGGTCAGTGCCGTTTAATTTGATATTATATTTATTAGGTCTATCTGTATTAGTTTACGAGATAAAAAGGAGTGGCCACTTATACGGGGACACTCTGTGTATATACTGTCTCTTATACACATCTCTGAGCGGGCTGGCAAG
>NW_012026830.1:2919494-2920579 GCF_000956235.1 Wasmannia auropunctata
AAACGCGTCATTTGAACTTAAGCGCCTTCTCTTCGAGGACGAAGTCTTATGTTAGACTCGGGGGTTGAATTATTTCGTCCACTTGCAGGGTAACGACGAGTCCTGCCTATCCATCTTGAACAACTTCTACAACGACGGCATCAAATGGCACGACGTGGCCTGCCACCATGTGAAGCCCTTCGTGTGCGAAGACAGCGACGAGCTTCTCAACTTCGTCGCGTCCCGGAATCCAGGAATCCGTCTATAAAAAGATCCAATTGTAGACGGGCGAGTTGACCACCATCGTATACGCCAAGATACGATAATTTAAACGCGACGGTATTTCACGCGCATCGCGTATTTTTCCCTTCGTCGTACGTTTATTATTTATAATTTACACTAACCGATGATATCTCTCTCTCTCTCTCTCTCTCTCCCTCTCTCCTCCCCCCCTCACTCTCTCTCTCTCGGTATATATAGCGACGAAGAGGGTGGAAAACGAAGAGAGACGAGAAGGTTAGAGAGGAGAAAACAGAGGTGAGGGCGGACGGCGAGGAGGGATGGGTGTGCAGTTAATCTTCCTGGTCCACTAGACGGCAGAGGAGAATCCGGCAATTAGTTCGTATCCACTGCATTGTCTTCCGCCGCTCTCATCCTCACTAATACTTCATACACGCTCTTCCGGTCGAGATCTAACAGTGTGTGCGTCTCGTGCAGAAGGCGGCTAATGTCTTTCTGATTGTATGTAATTAACAACGAACACCTTCGCGACGGTCACCCTGTTTCTTAAAGCCTTCCTTTTCGGCCGTCATTTTGTGACACGAGTTGACATTTAAATTAATTCTCGAAGAAACGATGCAGGCGCGTAAGAAGAGCTATAGAGAAGAAATTTCTCAGAAAAGAGTGAGAAAAAGAGACAAATGATTGCGCGCTGCAATATGTGTCAAAGAAACAGATGCACCAATTTGTAAAATATTACATTATAATATATAGGTATATATACATTTAATTTCAGAATTGACTTAATACACGAACGAGAAAGACGTGTATAAGAATTGCATCAGCACTACGTGCTGAAAAGTAGAACGAAATTAATCGACTAGAAG
>NW_012026830.1:2920629-2921078 GCF_000956235.1 Wasmannia auropunctata
GCGTGTGTNTGTGTGTGTGTGTGTGTGTGTGTGTGTGTGTGTGTGTGTGTGTGTGTGTGTGTGTGTGTGTGTAAGCATTTGTATAATAAACTCATAATTTTAATAATACTTAGGGTAAATCCGGTATGTACGCCGCACCTATTAAAAACTTAATTTATCAGATATTATCTATTAAGTTTAAATTAAATAAATATCCCAGTAAAAACTTTATACTGTTTACTATTATAAAAAAAATATTAGAAATCCGAATTATTTATTTTTTTATATTAAAAAATAAATTTCTTTGAACCCTTGCATTTTTGCCTTATAAAAATAGGAGTGGATTATACGGCTACTCGTGAGTGGGATAAATGACTCGAAAAAAACACAAATAATCTAAATAATAATAGTGAATAACACGTGAATTGATAACGTAATTTGCATTTACTCATTAATAGATCGGAAGAGCA
>NW_012026830.1:2921128-2924943 GCF_000956235.1 Wasmannia auropunctata
GTACCAACGAGCCGGTCCAGCTGTCGGATGTTTCCCTGACGACGCGTTGTCGTCTGTCAAACGGACGACATATTAAATTTGGAGTCAAGCCGTCGTGCCGTGCGGACGTGCCTTGCTCTGCTCTGTCTATTCGCCACGTTCTCTGTTCTTATTTACAATAAAGAGGGTGTTCTTTGTGTTCTTAATTTGGTGTTCCTTTCATTTCCCCGCGGTCTTCCGGTGCGCGTGCGCGAGCGCGAGTGCGGAAGCGCGAACGTTACGCGAGCGAGTGCGTGAACGCGATATTCACCGCCTCGGGCGTAACAATATTTATAAATAAATAATAGAGCGTCTGTGCAACGGCATAAATCCCGCGCGCTAAAAATAACGTATAATCCCAAACAGATGGGATATATGAGACAATAAACTAAACAAAGAATACAAGAGCTAAGCACTTGTATTTTGCTATATTCTATCCTTTACTAATTCTCTACACTTATATACCACAAAGCCTTTTACATTTTCTACAATAATCATTTTATGTAGATTATAACTTATGATTGCGCTACTTATTACAGTGATAAATCGATTTAAATTACAATAATTTTATAAATATTAACAGTAAAAAACTAAAATCACAACACAATTACTAATATAACATATAAAGGTATGTAACAGAGTAGTTGCGAGAAAATTAGTTTCACTTCTATTTTTTCTGACTTCTGCGGCGTAAATACCGGGTTTACCTTATATTATTCAAATATTTATGTTAAGAAATATTAAGAATCATAAATTCATGTCAATAATCGAGAATATCGATACACTTCAATATATTAATTACTTTCGAGCTCCTCAGATTCTTTTGAGTACAGTCAAGAAAATTTGCCCAGGATTGACGGTCTTTAATAGTATTAATGGTTTTAATAGTATTAAAATCTCGTTGATGGTACATACTAGAGGTACGCCAAAAGTCATGATTGTAGTATTTGTTAATTGGTCAGAATAATACGGATCTTACATGTAGCATGATCAGAGACGGAAACTTTTGACTTTTCTGAGTACGGAGTACCTTATCTCCAAACGGGGATGGTTTCAATAACACAAATATTTTATCTCTTTTGTTGTACATAACGTGCTGCGTGGGTACCTTGGTCAAATACTGTTTTTTGTCAAATCACTCAAAATTTCTTAAACATCTACAACGCTTTATTAAAATGTTTCTAAAATTAAAATATATATTTATATAAATACCTCGAATTATAGGTGTGGAATTTCACATCCACAGGAGTTCTGAGTGAGGGAAACTCTATACCCTCCATAAGGAAATCTCCGTCCCTGAGCATGGTCAATATATATAATACTGTCGTAGACCTTATGTACCTTGATTATATACTTTTCTTTGCAAGACAGAGACAATAAATGCATTGTATTTTCTATTCTGTCCGTCTGATTGCGAAGTATATATGTATATGTATACGATGTAAGTATGCGCATGCTCAAAATAATATATCAAAAATGCCATAAATTTGACGCATAGCCATCTCCTATAGCTATGGGTCACAACATCGCGCAGTGATTCGAGTCGTGTTTGGCAGCTTGAAGGAGACAGACGTGTTTTTTCAACTCGGTCGAGACGTCACCAGTCACTCCATCAACTCTCCTGCATGATTTTAGTCGTAAAGCGCATTCAAGTAGGTATATATAAAATAAATACTGACAATATTATTGAACGCATGTAGTTAATATATTGATGGATTAATGTAGAACATTTTCACTACACACGTTCCATTTTAACGCGCTGTGAGCATGATTTGTCCTTGTTTAACATTTTAATAAATTAACAAAAGGATAAAATTTAATGATCTGTAAATGCTATAAGTACCAAAAGCGTGAATACAGAACGCAGTCATCAATGATATCGATACTTAATTAAGAATCAAGAAATCTGGATCACCGTTAATATTATTGTACATCAATATTAACACGATGAATAATATATTGCCAGTATTTGTTGATGGTGTTGACAGTATTATTGACCGTGTAGGGTCCGCGTTTTTCCGCATTACTCTGAGCAATTAGAACTGCGTTCGCTCTTTGGCACTTTTAACAACGCTCACAATATCACTTTATCCTTGTTGTTTAGGGTTGTCAGGGGTATAATATTTCAAAACAATAAATCGAAACAGTAAGAGAATCACGTGCTCGTGGTATTTGCTAAGCTGCGAACCGAACGCAGCCTTTAGTGATCGAGGAAGTGGTCGGTGAAGGAGCACTACATTCCCAGAATCCATACCATATCAAAAGATACGGTAGTGTCTCGTGCCAAAGTATATATGCGCGTGATCGTTCCGTGTATCAAGAGACACGATAATGGCTTGGTGTCAAGTTCTATAACACGCGAGTTGCAAATGCGAGATTTCGAATTCTCAATAACGGCTGAACCGATCGAGTTTTGGGCAGCCTTAAGGTATTACATTTATCTGTTTTCTATCGTACGATAAATTTTTCAAGCCTGTTGATTATAGATATAAGATAAAGAGCTCCAAGAATCTCTTTGTCCTGCAACTAGGATTGATCAGTAAGTTAATATTACTTTTAGACTAAATTAAATTAAAATTAATAACTTATAAAATTAATTTAGTTAAATTAAAAGTTGCATGAACAAAAAAACTAACTCAGTTAAAAGTTGCGTTAAGATTGAATTAACTAAAGTTAAATTGAAAGTTAATTTTAAAAAACTTTATTTATATTAAATTAGAATGTCGTAATTTTTTAAAATAAGATTACACTAAATAAAAAAATTACAATATATATGGTCAAATAAATTTAATATTTTATTTGTAAATTAAGTTTATATAAAATAATGACTTTGTATGAAAACGTTTTTTCTTTTAAATAAATTTTTAACTTAGAACAAAGTTAATGAGTTAAAGTTTATATATGTTTAAAAATAACTAGTTGAAGTTAATAGTTAACTCGTTTAAAATTAACTTTAAAAGTCAAGTCATTAACTATTTAACTTTACCAGCACTATACAAACGCGCGCTTCGCGCGCGCTATTTAACACTTCTTATTATAATTTACAATAACATCAACCTCAATATATACAACTGTCAAAATGCAATGTCACAGCCGCTTACACAAAATTAGCGCAGCGAGACAATCAATCGGCATCGCCGCATCGCGGAAAAGCGACAAGAAATAATTTCGACAAATACGAGTTATCGACTTTACATACACTTTTTTTAGATAGGAGGATTATTTAACAACAATTGAGTTTGAAAAACGCCACACAGTACAAAGTGGATCTTGGTGCTTCCATATAATATTAGTGTGAATCTTACAATTTTCGGTTCATATAACACCACGTGGCTTCGGTTCGGAGCTGCGGAGAAGCACGCGATTTGCGGCCACGTGGTGTTATATAAACCGAAAATTGTAGGATTCACACTAATATTATATGGAAGCACCAAGATCCGCTTTGTACCGTTGATTGGTTTTCGATCTCAATTGTTGTTAACATTCCACGGTCTTTCCTGATACTTAGTTATTTATTATTTAACTTTGAACTTTTTAACTAATCACTATCCCATCAATCCTGCCTGCAGCCCGGTTTCACAATCCGCGGTTAATTCATTTTAAGTTCAACTCGCTTTATCTTTTTTTAATCTAACACCCCAAAAAAATTCTATTCTTTAGCGGTACTCTCTTGATGCTAAAAGATTTTCCTCTTGTATACGGCTCAAGAAGATATTCTAAAATGTAGAGAAACATTAAATTACTATGAGAATTTATTCTTGATTATGGCGCACGTGCCACTTCTTTGTAGATAAATA
>NW_012026830.1:2924993-2927003 GCF_000956235.1 Wasmannia auropunctata
GTGCTCTTCCGACCAAGTTCAAGAAACAATGTTTAAACATGACAATATTTATGCCATGGCTTTTAAATCTGGAAAATTAACGTCAAATCATTTTGAAATGTGGTTAAGGGAAGTTTTATTCCCGAATGTTGATCCTAAATCAGTTTTATTATTAGACTCATGGACTGGTCATTGTTCTGACGTAGTTGCAAGAAATAGACCGGAATCAGTAGAAAATTTTGTTACCTTAACTATATCAGTTGGAACAAATCAGAAAACAGGTCAGATACAACCGTAAGATGTATTCGGTTTTAGATTATAGAAAAATTTTATAAAACATTTTTCGGATATGGTCATGCTTCTAGATTTAGAAATTAAACTTCATTCAAGAGATTCTATTTTGAAACTACAATTATTGACACATTTTCAATTTTCATCTCCAAGATTTTAAAATTTATTTCAATATGCTTGGCATAAAAGTGGTTATTAAATCAGATGAATTTGATACACCAGTCAATTTTTGTTTTAAAAAACATTCAAAAGCAGCATGCGATATTTGCGGCAATATTGCTATAACTTGTGTATGGTATAAGCAATCTCTTTGCATAAATTTTTTTTATGATCATATTTGTAATCAGTTTGAATATATATTATATAATATAATATTATATAACATAAATATTATATTTACATTATTTGTAATTTTATTAATATTACTTCATTATATTATTGTTATTATATTATATTTATGTATTATATTATTGTTACTCTAAAAGACAATAATAATAATAATAATAATAATAATAATAATAATAAACAATGTTCTTAACACAATTTTGTGATTTTACTGTTTTATTTATACGATAAGTTGTAAAGATGTATTCACTTCTTGTTATGCACAATTAAATAATGTTAATAGTAAAGATTTAATTAATCTTCTCCTTATTTCACCTTTTTTCCTTTCTGCGATTTCGTTCTTTTTATATATATATAAAACCTGGAAGTTAAAATTATGTTATGATAATTACAAATTTCGTATATTTCTATTTCATTATTTATTTCAGTATTTACAAATCAAGCATATTTACCTCTATCTTTAATCATCGTTTTTAATCATCGTTCAAAAACATCGTTTTTAATTGTAGTTATGAACGATAAAAAGATTATCATGTATAAACAATTCATTAGGATAACATTTTAATTATTTATGATAAATTTTATCTAAACGATAAGTTACTGTAGACATTCTATCGATATTTCAACGATTAAAATTGTTTTTATCAGCTAATGATAGAAAACAATAGGAAACGATAACAATTTCTTTCGGAACAGAGAAAGTAGAACGATAAATACGATAGGACACGATAAAATATTTGTTAGATCCTATATTAGTTCTTATCGTTTTCTATCGATTTTTTTTAACAGAGAAACTACTCGAACGAAAATATTTCTGTGATTAGACGTAAACAGACTGTTTCCGCAATAGATTTGTTTATATCGATTTAACTTGACACTTGTATAACACTCAAATGCTTCGTAAGCGTTGTTCAGCCGTGCGCGATAAAAATGATTCATAGTTATACATCCGCAGAATATTGTGGAAATAGATTTGCTTTCATCGTTATCCCTTGTTAAATGCAAAAATGCGAGCAGAACGTGCTGCGTGAAGAATTGCTGCGTGCACGCCGCGTAAACGAGCACGGATGGTGTGCGTATAGAGGCATTTATAATTATTTCTTGAAAATGATACTTCGGAAAACAACTTGTGTCACACATGGTTGAATTCGTATAAAAATAATCTTTAATTTGATAAAAAAAAATTTTAAAAAAATTTTTGGTGGTGGAGATAAACAAAAAATGAAGCAATAAAAAAATTATTTTTAATTATAATTAAAAATTAAGAAGTATCAAATAAAGGGCTAGTGAGCCTTGCACGAAGTTAGTGCTAAAATTACATATATTTAACAATAATAATTATCACCCAAACGTTTCGGCTCCACATTGAGCCATCTTCAGTGGGTAAAAATACAA
>NW_012026830.1:2927053-2930631 GCF_000956235.1 Wasmannia auropunctata
TGAGTTCAGACGTGTGCTCTTCCGATCTTATTTTCATCATTATTTTTATTTTCTTTTGAATTTTGTAACAGTTTCCCTTCCATTTTTTTGCGTAGGGAATTGTAGGGATTTTATATAACGTCGATAGGGATAAATGGAAATTTGGTTTTAACAACACTGAGTGCGAGCCGTTGAGTTGCGAGCATCCGAAGTAACAGGTTTTCCCTCGATCTTTCTAGACGATCTTTCTCGTGTGAAATTAATTTTGCTCCTGGACGTAGTAGCACGATATTCTTAAATTTAAACGAAGGAATTGACATCAAGGACTAATAGAACATCGACTAACATTCGCGAAGGTATGTATATAGTTATTACATTTTATTTTATTTTTCGAAAATTTCGTGGGCTTTCGTGTACAATTACGGAAAAATAAAGGAAATAATCACTCATGGCAGTAGTCGAAAAGAAGTGATTCACTTGATTGATTATTTCACTACTCTTAGCCGAGATCCGATTTGAGGTTAGTTCTTTGTTTACAACGATTATCCTGTGCTGCTTCAGATCCCACGCGAGAGTCGTTGCAAATACTTGAATCAAACTCTTCTCCCGAGATCAGCTCGTGATCGTCGAAGAAACATGTGTTTCTTTTTATTTTTTATTTTTCAAGGGGGAACCTTTTCACGTGACGAACTTGCATGTTACATTGGTGTATGTTATATCTTGCAAAATTGACAAAAAAAATTGACTGGAGTTCTGTTCACCGGGAAACATACTTAGAGGAGACCGAGGGAAGTAACTTACTATTGGAAATATTTTTTCATAAATTTATTTATGATGCCGGTTCCATTCAAGAGATCAGCAACTGCTAAATACAATGATCAAATGGTAGGATGAAGTGTGTAACAAGAGCACAGACTTCTCTCACATATATTAACTAGACTCACTTTGATTATTTTGCATGTGAA
Organism: Wasmannia auropunctata; assembly: GCF_000956235.1. Classification (NCBI taxonomy): domain Eukaryota; kingdom Metazoa; phylum Arthropoda; class Insecta; order Hymenoptera; family Formicidae; genus Wasmannia; species Wasmannia auropunctata. The sequence continues at coordinate 2,927,998 of NW_012026830.1, forward strand.
ATAGAAAGACACGAAAGTGATCTCAAGAGAGATCCTCGTCTTGTGGGATTCTCTCCATCACGAGCACTGCTTGGCATTAAACATGGTGATAAAGTGATTGGTCTAGTTAGTATATAGAAGTTTGTGGTGATAGTCCACAGAAATAAAACAGAAACATGAACTGTATACAGGGTGTCTCATAATAGGTGTATCATTGTTCACGGGTAGATTGAACAGACTAAACTAAACAGAAAAGTCCTCTACCATTTTGCAAAATTTGCAATCGTTAACAAGATATTAATTTTTGAAGATCGGCGAATAAACTTAATATCTCGTTAATAAATGCGAATTTTACAAAATAATAGAGGATTTTTTTTTTGTTCAGTTTAATCTACTTATCTTGCCACGCACTTGCATTCAGCGGTGGGCCGGATGAATACGCGTTTATTCGTCAATCCTCAAAAATTAATGTTTCGTTTACGATTGCCAACTTTGCAAAATGTTAGAGGACTTTTCGATTCAGTTTAGTCCGTTCTACCTACCCATGAACGGTGATACACCTATTATGAGACACCCTGTATATAAGAATAGAAAGACAACTATTATATATGTTAATGGTTCAAATTAAATAAAAGAATTATTTAGATAGAATTGTAAATTATTACAAACCTTTTCATTTCAGAGAAATCATTTTCAAAAGATGAACAATTTTCATAAGCATCGAGGTAATGTTCACAGACTGAATATTTGTAGCGATGATAAGTGAAATGAATTATTCAACTAATAAATTTTTATTCTACTTAGTTTCAGGTAGAATTCCTCCTACAGCCAAAGCAATGAAAATTGGAAATGTACAAAATCCATATATTATGACAGCTTACGAAGTTAAAACACACAAGGAGGCACTACGCGAAATTGAGAGCAAGCTATTGAATTTTATGAAAACGAATGATTTTTTGAATGGAAAATATAATAAATATATGAAAGATGTTAAAATTGGCGATGTAAGTTTCATTGTTGCATTTGAATTATACTTAATTATCTGATTGATGTTTTGCACAAATTACATTTCACGTAATAAGATATTTTATCTTTGTATTTATCTTGCAGATGATCTTTGTGCAGCACCTTGAAACTAAAAACTACAAGATAAAATTACCAGCATTTGTTTGCCGAGGTTTAATAACTAATATTAATAAAAAGAATGGAACATATAATATTCTTTTAGTGGACCACGGTGTTAGCATTGAAATAATTAGCGATACATTTTACATGCTTCCAAAAAATCTTTGTCTTGACAAATATTTAACGAAAATCATTGGTGTATGTGGCATTTTGCCGATCTACTTGAAAAGGAACAGCTCCGCTTTAAATGGATGCAAGGCAGTGTAAGTTTTATTCCTCTCACAGTCGTTTTATATGTATATAAATATAAAAGAAATTATATATAAAACATTCAAAAAATTGCAACTAAAAGTGTTGCAGAACAATGGACCAAAGAAGCAATTCAGTTTACAAAACGTCTCCTCGGCGCGTCTAAAGTTGTATACTTTGATCATCTTATTACGGACGAAAGTAATGGAAGAGAATATGGAGAATTCTATTTTACCATTGATAATGTCGTCATATCATTAACTAAGGCTTTATTCAATAATTATCACGCACTCTACATAGAAGGAGGTAAGTGAATGTCTCCGTCAAAATATTCCTATAAATAAATCTATTAAAGTAGATTTAATAACATTCAAATAATCTTGTGATTTGACATCTAGAATTGTTGGAACTTCTTGAAGCGCCCACGCAACTCGAAGAAAACCATTGGCAGATTTTATATGTAAAAACTTCAAAGGGTAAAGGCAAAAAGAACGAGAGGACACATATCAGTCGTGTTAAACATTCTCAGATAAAATTCAATCTGAGGTAAAAATATTTATACAAGTGTATATATGATTACATAGAGATATTCTTATGCTTTTGCTATCTGTTATTAGTGAGAAGATTTTGATACAGAGCCCAATAGATTGCAATGTGTTAAATGACATTACGGATCTCAAATATCCTAGGAGAATACATGAGGTAATTCAATAAACTTATTTGATAGTCGGTTGACTGAGAGTGTAATAGGAGTATATCTTTACTTATATCTTACTATATCTTTTTATTCTCCAGGGTTGGACCGAGAATATGAAATCTTCTAGGCCAAGGAAAATTCAATCCTACATGTGGCCAGCCATAAACATGGGATTAAACGTTCTTGCTATTGGATCGCCACAGTGCGGTAAAACGAGCGGATGCATAATGGCAGTTTGCGGTCAGATAGCTATGCATCGAAAAGTAAGATATTTTTGTCTATATCGAAGACTGTAAAGAAAACTTAATGTCTTAAGGCGATGCTGGAAGGTCGAAAAAATTTGCACGAGGTCGATAAAACAGACTCTTCGGTGTCAGTGGTATCTCTAAATGAATTTACAATATCTTTTGTCTCACTCAAACACGTGCAATGTCCTTATCTAACTTATTGAAGTGCCAACTGTTGCAAAATCCAGCACTTACTGCTAGACGCAATTTTTTGCTGTCTTTGCCTTAGCTAAGCGTGCAAATTACCATAAATTGCAGTTGAAACGATAAANCTTTTTCTACGCTTTCGATCGTAGC
>NW_012026830.1:2930651-2935118 GCF_000956235.1 Wasmannia auropunctata
TTCAATCGTAGCTCAAAAGGTCTTGTATTATTTGTTCCTGTAATCCGAAAGGGTCGAGCTACTTATTTTGTACATATGAACTACAGAACTTTTATACCAATGAAATGTTTACGTCAGGTGATAGGTTACGATCACTGTACGACCCAAAAAAAGATAATTTTTTAATTTTTTGTCGTTTTACTACAAAAAAATAGCTCGCCCCATTACATTTTATGTTTATTTCAATCCTGTAAAAGCGACTTTAATTCCGTTCAGTATTTTTGAAGTTATCATTCCAACTGCAAATGTCGGTATTCCGGCATCGCCTTAACATTAGAACCTCTGCCTTATTTTTGACCCATCTAATAGTTTTTCTTTTTCACTGTCGTCGACTATAGCTATACGTAGATTGAATTAGCATTAATAAAAGTGTATTTAGTTACCACTTTGTCTATTTATAAAAAAAGTCACAAAAGAATGTGGGTCATAAATAACCGGTCCCCGATTCTAGGGAAGGCTTAAATCGCCGCGGTTCTATAGTGTTAAAATTTTTATTATCTTTCCAAGCATAACATGAGCGAAATATCTTTTTAAGTTTATAAAAAAAAGTATGCATACATGCATGTGTATAAAGTCTTTATTAATTGATACAACCAATGTCTGTTTTAGGAAATAGGCAACTCATGCATTAACAACGGACGTTTAGCAATAACTCCGTTAGCATTAATTCTATGTGCCTCATCTTTTGAAGTAATTTCCGTGCAATCTTTGTGTGAGTCGTTTCTGAAGGCTTCTAATATAAAATCAGTTGCAGCATTTAATGGAAACTTGGATATAAAAATAGCGGTAAATTTATTTATCTATATTTTTATACGAAAATGTTCAGTGTCTCTAACTTTTCGGTATAATTGTCAATTTTAATCGACAGCCGCTAATCATTCACATATGGCCATATACCATATTTGATTTTAAAATAAAGCATGTCTGTTTAGCGTAGCTATCGATTTTTATTTTATATCTATCAACAAGATATTTTTATTACCGATAGTTTAAAAAAATATTTTTCATATCTGTATAATAATGATAAAACAAAGAAGAAAAATTCATTAAGAAAATGCATATGTAACAAAAATGACAAAAAACATAATATAGTATTGTCGAGAAATAATCTCGGTTTGGATGTAACATCACGTTTTGAAATTTTCACCAGACTTTTCTAAAATTGAATTTTACTCATTTGTTTTTCTATTAACAAAATAATTTATATTTCATAATTTTTAATTTCTTATTTAAATAAGTTTTACATATTTTTGTTAGTATTACCAATAAATAACAATTTTTATACAAATCAATATATTTATTAGACAAATTTTACAAAAAGTTATCTCTGCGTGATCATAATACTATCTCGCCTCGTCAACTATTACATAATACTAAGGCGATATGTTATATCGAAAAGAGTGAAGACGAAACCTAAGAAACTATTCATTTTTATTTCTTTCAGTCACGGATGTACACTGGTTGTCAAATCTTGGTGACCACGCCGCGATATCTGGTTCGATTCTTAAACAACCACAAAGGTCTATTGTCATTCGATAGACTTTCTTATTTGGTGTTTGACAATGCCGATGTAATTTTGGATAAGTATTACGATTCGGTCAGTGAAACTTGTAATATTCTGAATTACTTATTATACAGAGGAAAATTTCTAGAATTTAAAAAATGTCTCGACAGATAGCAGAACTCTTCTCGAAGCACAATATAATTAAGAACCGTGATCCAGAAGGGGACAATAGACCGATATTGCAGACAATTGTATCAGCAACAAACTGCACAGCTAAAATTAAGAAATTTGTACAAAGTACGATGTGTAATCTGTATATATGCATCGCGTCATTTATAGAAGCTGTCTTCTTTTTCAAGTCTATACGTCCGTTAATCTATATTTTCATGAGTACATATAAGAACACAAGAATATTAGGTAAGAAAATCTATAAATAAAACATGTATATTCGGCTGTATGTACCAAACATTTCACTCATTATACGTAAAATATTGTATTTCTAATGTTTCGAAAATGTTTCAATGTAACAGAACTACTGAAGGATGACTACCTTGCAATGAGAACAGCGATAGTATGTACAAACGCCGAGGAAGCTGAGCAATTGAACACCTTTTTAATTTTGACAAAGAAAACTTTGTTAATTCATGAAAATATGAAATCGCAAGAAATACAAGGTATAATGACATTTTTGATCGCATTAAGAGATGCTTTATCTCACACCTAATGCCTTATTTTGTTTGTTTGATTTAATTGATGGTGTTTTTAAAAATCTTTTTGTCAGTTTATTTATTTTTGTATTTTGCAGTTCTAAAAGATACTTGGTTATCATGTCTAGACGGCCGCTATCCAGTACTGATATGTACTGATCCAGTCTTGTCCGACCTTAATATTACTAATGTCCAATGGTTGATACATCATTCCATACTTAGCAAATCAAGAAATGAATTCAGTTATAGGTTTTCTCTAATTTTAGACAATTTAACACAGGTAATCATTAAAATGGACCCGAGATTGTTTTTTTTTTTATTTGATCTTATCGAGCTAATTATTATATTTAAATATTCTACTAATACTATTAAAAATTCAAGGATGCTAAATGTAAAATTACTATAATTATCGACGAAAATACCATTGGTATACAATTACAAAGTATTATGAAAATACTGCAGCGAATGAACATTTCAATACAGCCAGAAATGTTAAAGAACATTCAGGTAAGCTGAAGCAAGGACATTACTCCTCAAAATATCACGGTTTTCACTTACATATGAAATATGATTTCAGCAAATGGCTATTAATTTAGAGAAGGAGAAAAAAGAATATGTTCTATGTGATAACATAAAGTCATTTGGCTCCTGCCAGACACAAAATATCTGTAAGTTCAGACATTGCGTCCTTCCCGAAATCGATGCGCCAATGACAAATATACAGATGTAAGTAATTTTCTATATATTAGCTCATCTGTATATTATTATTCGATGTTCTATAAGTTCTTATTCTCGCACAGAAATGACAGGCTGAAGTTGAGGATACTTTACATTCACGATACAACGCATTTTTCTGCGAGAATTCTCGAGCATATTCCGCATCCCAACAATTCAGAAAAAATAACGTTCTCGAACGTTGAGTATATGCAAACTGCGGCCCAAATACAAAGCTATTACGGACGTGTCGAAAACAGGTGTGCACTGATGCGATTTAACGATTTTCTTAGTTATTATTACTTGTCCCTGCATTCCCTGAATTTCTACAGTATTTTTTCTTAATAAACAATTATAGGAAAATGAGTACCTCGACAAATATAGGCGATATCTGCGTGTTCGAGGAATCTATCGACACATTTAAACGAGTACAAATCATACGAGAGAGGAACGTGGATGAAGATGTAAAAACCGTAGATTTGAGGTTTATCGACAGTGGTATTATATACGAAAACATTAATGTAAGATTTATATTGTATTCAAATTCTATATTAGACATTTTCTTTCGACAATATGAATATTTCTCAAAAAATAATCACGTTTTTATGTCAGATATGAGACTTAATTATGTGGATTTATGGAAGCACGTAATTTATCTTCTTGTTAGAAAAATATTATTTGGCATTTTAGGTACGTAAACTATTGCATGTCCCAGAGGAAATATTAAATCTTCCAACGCATGTTGTCGAAATATTTTTAACTGGTTTAATGCCAGCGGACGAGGAATATAAGTGGAATTATTATACTACCGAACAGGCGCACAAGTGGTTCACAGAAAATTTTGACGAAAGATCATACATTATCGGAGAAGTAAGAGTCTGTGAGGTTGTGAGGAGGTGGGGGGGCATAAGAGGCAGGAAATAAAATACATGAATTATTTGCAGGTTCGTCTTCATCTTGGAAATACAATATGGTTGGAAGATTTGAAGATTGGAACAAAATTAATTGGTCATCCCGATCTGATAGGATCTCCCTTGAAAAAGAACTTACTCGATGAAAATTTTGCAGTTGAGAACAACGATCACTTATCGAATCTGTTTGAACTTTGCAGAAACAGCAAGTTGACAGAAATCAACGGCCATGATATAAGGGTCACAGACAAATAAAAGTCTTTTATTTGTATTTTTAGAAGATTGGGTGATTTTGCGAAATGTCATTTTGTTAATATACATTTATAAGAAAAGATTTTGAGATAATATCATTCGGCTTTGTTTTGTATTTTGTAGTAATGGATTAGAGTAAGGCACTATAGATGTAGATATTCCTATCCGCCATCTTGGTTCCAGCTAAGTGGGTAATGTAACCCCAAGTTTGCTCAATAATAAAGTTAGAAATTAATAATTATTACATTTTTTTATTTTGTTATTGCAATTTACTGCAACGCAGCAGAGTATCTTGATTGTCATGTACATTTACTTTGTCAGACGTACTATAAACTCATCA
>NW_012026830.1:2935138-2942506 GCF_000956235.1 Wasmannia auropunctata
TTTTTAATTATAATCTGCATAAAGCTCGAAATCGTATTCTTTACTGAGTCTATTAATTCATATTAAAAGTGAAGTAAAACCTATACTTTTACGCTCGATAACTTTCTACCAAAGTAAACAAGTAATAACATTATTATCTGAGTATAAAAATACTCACATAACTTTAGATTCAGTATTATTTATGTGAAAATGGAAAGTAACTATTAAACCAATTGGAACCAAGATGGCGGATAGGAATACCTACATCTTATAGTGCCTTAGATTAGAGGTGTGCGAATAGTTCGAATTCGATTCGTTTTCGAATCTGCAAGATTCGAAATCGAATAGTTCGAGAATTTCGAATCAACAATGGTTCGATTTCGAATCGCCTAATGTAATGTTAATCTGGGTAAATTTGATTCAGATTCGATTCGTATTCGAATTAAAAAGATTCGATTCAAAGTGAAAATTTCAGATTCGATTCAATTCGATTTCGAACATGTTATAAAAATTCGATTCGATTCGACCATGCAAATGCTTGATTCGCATACCTCTATAATGGATTAGTGGATACAAAGTTTTAAGAATTCCTATTTATTAAAAGTGAAGGAAAATAAATAATTGCTCAATTCTGTATTTAATCAGTATTAATTGTACAAATCAAATTTTTATTTTTCTAGAATAAAGAAATAAAATAAATAGGAAAAGCCCCGAAAACTTGACATCCACAGTTAGTTGAGGGTAAATTTTTTGAGACCATTGTATGTGTATTGATGAATGGAATAATAAAAATAAAGTATGTAGCCAAAGAGATGGAAATTGAATAAAGCATCACTTAGCAAAACTACTTGTTTTAATCATTAAATTTAATCACAGATCACGAAAGATAAGAAATAAATGAACCCGATACTGTCTTACGAGTGTATCAAAATCACATAAAAATGCTACATTATTAATATAAACGATGACCAATGTACTTTATTCGATATATTTCACATTTGTATTAATAATATAGTTCAAATTCGTTTGCTCACACATTCTTCTCATATCATATTTGCCGTGCATTTGAAATTTGTTTTTATGTACACACATACACACGTTTTTGTTTTCCAGCACGTTGGCGCGTTATAAAAATAATTTACATTACAGAAATAAATTTAATGAACATTAATCTCTTTACATATTACAGTAATTTAATTATATGATCTGAATGTCCTCAATCGATCTAACTTTCCTTGATACATTGTTCGATATTATTAAAGGGATTCTCAATGGCATACCGTTCGCTTTCAATAATTCAATTCGCTTACGCAACGTTTCAATATTGAAGTGAAAAATTTTTGGATGACTCATTATGTCTTCACCCGCTATATCATAGTGTCGCAGCATATCGGTCAATTCAAGTAACTTTTTTACTTTTATCCGTAAGATAGACGGATATTTCGCAGTTACTCTGTCGCAAAGCTTTTCGTCCACATCCAGTTTGTTGATTAAATAATTCTTAACGCTTCCATATTCTTCCAAAAATTTCCGCCGTTCAACATTCGTATCTATATACCTATGTGAAAAGTGAAAAATTAAAAAGTCTATAATTTGATTAGTTTCTACATTATGCTATATTAAGATCTATATTTAGCTATGTATTTATTACTTTTATAACTTTTACATACTGTTCAAAGGTTTGTTCATCCTTTATTAGCACAATAACAGTTGGAATAAGACGATTCGTCTTTAAAGCCTCAATTCGATACTGTATAGTTTCTACGTTGAAAAAAAAGATTCGGGCATATCGTAACATTTCGTCGCTAGTAATGCCATTCTGATGTAGTATATCGATTAATCGATCCAATTTCGCTACATTCACCCGTAAAACACCTGGCACTTTCTTGATCGCTAAATTGAGCTGTTCTTCATTGACTTTCAATTTATCTTGCAAATAGTCGTTAATATTTCCATAATTTTGCATCAAGCTACTTTCCACCTTATTCCTTTGAATGGCCCTGTATATATTTGCGAACAAACGATATTTCATACTTTCTATTTCTAAATATTCTGATTATTTTATATGTAATACAAATTTATTCAAATCTTTTTTATTTTGTATGTGTTAAAGGAAAAATACGAAAAGAATAAAAATTAATAGAAATTGCAATTTCTAAAAGTTAATAAGAATGATAAAAATATTTTAAGTGTATTTTTAATAAAGTAAAAGCAATTACTTGATGTAATTATATAAAATTTTTCAAAAAATACAATGGAAAATTAGGAATAAGATATTTTCTATATTCTATTTTATTACCTTGATATAACTCTAAGCGGACATCGTATGGCCCATGTTTTTATCTTTAACTTTCCTGTCTCTTTGTACAATTCACATCTGTTACGTATATGATTTTCACTATATCGAAGTACCCATACGTCTTTCAGTATATCCTTGTTACTTACATTATATTCTACAAAAGCAGAGATTAATTGAAGTTAATCTTTTTAGAGATGTGTTTTATACTTTACTATTATCACGAATATACACGTATTAATAATAAATTATTATTTAACTCTGCTATTATTATTAACTTACCATACAGTATGTTCAATTTTTTGTCTATAGAGGAAACTGGAACTTTCATTAGGAATGAATTCAACACTGTCACTTCACATAATTGTTGTATGCTGCACTAGAAAAAAAGACTACTTTATAGAATATGCTACAACACATAATATATATCCTATAATTTTTATTTCAATTCTACTCAAGTTCTCTTCAACAGACAGCCAAATTTATAACTTCTGCATTTTTGAAAAGTATGAATTTTCTTACAAACAGAAATATTACCTTAAATAGAACGTCTTAGAAACAGTTTACTAGCTTATAATAAATAATAATCTCTTAGTTATTTTACACAATTTTTTTTAAAGAATGAATACGTTTTGCAAAGTACTATTAAAATATGTTATATATTATAACAAGTATAATACATTATACTTGATTTTTTTACAATTTTGTCTCAAATTATTTAACTTTATTACTAAGAATATTATACGCTTCACACGTAACTATATTCAATAACTCGATATTAGCTGTACTTGTACCTCTAATTTATAAGACAGGTATTCCATTCTGTTAAACGTATAAGAATCCATGTCTTGCTGAACGTACAGTACATAATTGGCCAATTCCTTTTGGGTGAGGTGTAGCCACGGTATCAGCTGATTGTTGTCCATATTTAGAGCCTTGATGCAGTTAAGCTTGTCCGTCAGCTTGTTGTTCTCGTACGCCAGCAACCAGACGTTGTCCCTGACGGTGCCCTTGTGCATGCCGGCCTCCATCAGATTGTAATAATTGTTCAGCACATTCGCTCTGGATCTCTTCTTCAGCTGCGGGTAATCATCCACAATTTTTCTCGCTTTGGTTTTCGTTATGCCCAGCAGCTCGCGAAGGGTGTCCCTCAGGATCCGCTGAACGGGGTTGTAGTTCACGAGGTAGTCGTCGTAATTCGACACCTTGCAGGTGTGGTCCATTATGTCCACGCGCTTGCACAGCATTCTGCTGTGCGGAGGGGAGGACGAGCTTGCGGCGTACAGCGGCTCGAGGCCTCTCAGCAGAAGACTCGCGACGCAGCTCAACCGTCGCGTCAGTTGCCTGGCCATGGTGTCCCGTCGTGAAGCACCGCTCCACTTCCACCATAAGACGCACCACTTTCGTCGAATGTGTACGTTCCGCAGGAGACGTTTACCTTTGCATTTCTCGTATGGGAATCAGTACCCCCATAACCTGTGCACATCGAAGGCACGGAGAATCTCGAGCTTTTTACACATGCTGCAGCGCATTCCGCGTGGCAGGTGTATATCCGTCAGTGAACTTAGGCAGTTACGGATTAATACATAATTTATAATTTAGCCATCGTATGCAACCATCAGCTGTTGTTTCTCATTCTTCCTTGGGCCTTGACGGTTGACCAGAGAGGTTATATACTGACCCGACTGGCGATTCCCGGGTCCCGAGTGCTTGTATTGGTACTCTATTGGCCGTATTGGAAACTCCGTTTTTTTTGTTGGTTTTTACTCCACTGGCTGGTGGATTATAGCACCCTTCAACCTTCTTGCAAGGTTATGTAGCGCACTGGAAACCTCGTTGGAACCAAAGAGGTTATATTTGGAACTCGTCTACCAGCGCCTCTATGCGTGCAAAGTATAACTACGTAGCTACGGATATTTCCGGCGGATAATATACCTTATACACCTACATGGTTTTCGACTTTGTTTCGTATTACGTATGGCATGTATACATATAATATTGTTTAATTATATTTCCATGTTATAATAACGGAATATAATTGCGTAACAATGCATTATAAAAATAGTAATTAGAAATTAAAATAATTTAAGACAAAATTGTAAAAAATCAAGTACAATATAGTATTTAATATAGTACTTTGTAAAACATATATATGTATTCATTCTGAAAAAAAACCGTGTAATTATAAGAGATTATTATTTATTATTTAAGATTTTATTATTTATTGTCGTCTTTCTGCAAAGAATTAAAGTTTTATTTACATCGATTTAAAAAACAATTACAATACATATTATTCTTCATATAGAATTAGATTCAAAGAATTCTTTGATCATTAATTTAGGATTATACAGCACTATTTATCGAGAAAAATAAAAGAACAAAATAAAACTTATTTAATTCTATATAAAGAATAATATGTATTATATACGGTATTGTTTTTTAAATTGATGTAAATAAAACTGATAATTCTTTGCAGAAAGACGAGAATAAGTAATAAAATCTTACATATTAATTCTTCATATAGAATTAGATTCAAAGAATTCTTTGATCATTTAGGATTATACAGCGCTACTATTTATCGAGAAAAATAAAAGAACAAAATAAAACTTATTTAATTCTATATGAAGAATAATATATGTATTATATACGGTATTGTTTTTTAAATTGATGTAAATAAAACTGTAATGCCTAATTCTTTGCAGAAAGACGAGAATAAGTAATAAAATCTTAAATAATAAATAATAAACTTTTATATTAATTAATTATAACAAAAGTTTAATCGTTTAGTGATATAAAAATTTGAATAGAATTAAAATAGATTTTTTTTGCTTTAGGACAATGATATAATGTTATATTACGTATTTGTAGGACTCTATGCTAGATAATTGTATCTCTTTTGAATGTGATAATATAAGTGTTACGAAGTGACAGTGCTGAATTCATTCGTAACGTACATTCCAGTTTTCTCTCTATTAAAATTCGTCGCAAATATTTTACATAAATTATGTTATATACGCTCGCCGGGCCTCAGCTGAGCGGCAATAATGCCGATAAGCCGATGTCAAACAGCGTGTCATGGTCGCGTGCACCAGGCGTACCGTTTCAGCGCGGATCCTTTCTCCTTCGTCTGTCAGTCGGAAAACGGCGGTGCCGCGCGCCGCTCTATAAAGGCTTCGCGGATATACCGGTTCCTAGAATACGCGCAACACACGCGGGAAAACCCACGGCTTAACTTCGTTAAGTTTCGAAAAATCGATGCGATTTTCGTATCGCCGTGTCGCAAATGCCGGCAGTGGAGATAACGTATATAACATCCCGTTCGCCGAATCATCAAAAAAACAATGACAGCGAAAAAAATGCATAAACGGAAGAGCGGAGAAAACCGTAAGATCCACGACGTTATATTGCACTGTCAAGAAAAGAAGTTGTTAAAAATAACTGAATGCGTTTTGTTGATTTGTTGACGGTTTTTCTTTAGTCCAATTAAATACTTATACGTTTTTGAATTAAACATACATCAATATATAATATTAACATATTTTTGTGAATTAACAAATAATTGTTTGACGCAGCCCGTGACCGCCAAATATTCATTTATAATTTTACACTTTTCTTTCTCTCTCGATGTGCTCTCCTGATAAAAATCGACCTGAGGGGACTCGTCAAAAATTCTATTGTCGGAATTAAGGTCGGAAAGGCGCATCTTGTGCGTTCGCTATAATTTCGCGAATCGATCATGAACGTGTTACGAAACCATACTATCGTAATTAGTATAATTACCGCGACAGCCATCACGTTATCTTGCAGAAACGCTTGTACAAGCGGACAATAGAGCCGAGTTAGCGGCGTGTCGACATACGTTGCAGTGTTATACTAGCGATGTTCGTGCAAAAATATATTATTTCCTTCGGAAAAATTTTAGCTACTTGAGAAAGTCGCTCGCGTATAAGAAGATATCTTTAAAGCAATCTAATTTGTATACGTGATGTGCGCGCGAAGACTGTATAGAATCGCACGGCGATCTTGACGTTTCGTGAGTTTCGTCAACAAGAGAGACTTCGTGAGTTTGGTCTCTTCGCTTGCCTTTTCTTGTGCTGTTCTTCTCCGAAATCGCAAAACGGATGCGATTCGAGTATACCGAAAACGTATATGTTAACGCGTAATCGCGCGGCTGAACGTACCTCTCGACGTGGCGCGCGGCGCGGCGACCGAATTCTATTCCGCTCATCGGCGACGCGACGCCTCGACTATCGCCGCGAACTGTTGAGAAAGAATTGTGCTTTCACTGAATCCGCGAGAGCATCAGCCACGTGAATTCGCATTCGCGGGGATACGTTCTGCCACGCGAAAGTTCTCTCGGCTCGGCGGAGTATATCCTGATGCGAAATTTCGCGTGAGAGTGTAAATTAAAAGATCTCGGAATTCCCGATGCGGCGAAACGATGACGTCTTACCGGCATTAAAATTGTTTTACGAACTTTGCAAGAGTTGATATTCTCCGAAATCGAAAACCGGATTATTTATTATTCTTCTCCTCGTCTTCTCTCGTTTATTAGCTGCTTTATTGTCTGAAGAGTGCGTTCTATATAAATTCACTTGTTGGACGGATAGGAATTCGTGAGACAATGCAAAAAGAGAATGGCGATTTCAACGCGCGTGTTCTCGAACGGAAGAGAATGAAGATCGGTGAAATTGTCCATTTGAATGAATCGGGATTAATTTAACAGTCCTTCGAAATCCGTCGAGATTATAGGCATTATCAGTATTATTGTACGTTGCTTTGTCTTCGGCCGGATCGATCTAGCTCTCACTGAAACAATAGTTGCAAAAGAGGATACTATATCTACCGTATTCTCCTTATTTTTTTAGACTACGTAATGACAGTTAAGATAGTTTATTTATCGGTGATTAAACCTATCTTGGGAAATAGAATGCGTTATTTAAACGTATTTAAATACGCGATTGGATAATATGCAATACACAATTCTGTTGATAATGCATACATATCGACATATTTTTTTTCACATACACTGTGAATACGTTATCATACAGAAGGCAATGTGCGCTTATTCTTTATAAAGTTCACAGTGCATA
>NW_012026830.1:2942526-2948294 GCF_000956235.1 Wasmannia auropunctata
AAAGTGATTTCTTAACTTTTTTTCATTATACCTCAAAAACTACTCAATATATTAAAAAATCTTTTACACAGAAGTTTTACGACAAATCATAGATATTTATTTATTTACGTCAATAACATTTTTAAAAAATAATTTTTTTTTAATTTTTGAAAATTTTTATAAATAAATTTTTTTAATGATGCCGTGAATAAAAAGATGTAATTTTACTGTAAAACTTTTGTATAAAACATTTAATAATATCTTGAATAGTTTTCGAGATATAACGAAAAAAAATTAATTTACATATAAGGGGTGGTTCTATCCCTTAAAACCGGTTTTGGGCCCCAACTGCTATTTCTAAATTCATCTATTTAGGTAACCTACATGTATAAAAAGTTTTGTTAAGATCAGAATTTAACACTTCGCGAGGTTAGATTCCCTTTAGTCTTCTTCAGCCGCATTAAGTAAAAAAATTAATAATGATAAACATGAGTCACATAATCGGTATAATACAATAACTTAATAAATTAATACGAGAAACGGAAGTCACATAGTATATACGGTAAAGTAATTAAATATATACCATATGACTTCCGTTTCTCTTATTAATTTATTAAGTTATTGTTTTATACCGACTATGTGACTCACGTTTATCATTATTAATTTTTTTATTTAATGCGGCTGAAGAAGACTAAAGTCGAAACATGCCGCGTCTGTCCATCTAAAAATTTTATTTTTTGTACTATAAAATTAATAAACTCTATCACCTTCGTTAATTACTCGTTAATTTGGCCTATTTCCATTAAGTTTTAAATATTATTTATTTTAATCAAGAGCTTTTTATATTAAATAAAAGTATAAAAATTTTAAAATTTTTTCAAAAAAACATTTATAACTTAGAATATTTAATTACTAGCAATAATAGCAATTAAATTACGAAATCGATAGAACGCATACATTAACACGCCAAATAATGCAAATAAAAAATTCTTATTTTACAATTTTTACAAATTTAGTAGCTTTTATCATTAAAAGAAAAAATTAATTTAAAATTCTACATTTACAATTATCGCAAATTTGCAATAATTCAGCATTTGTTCCCTTCTATAACGAAATAAAATCTTTATTATTTTTAACAGATCACTTTTCTTCGCAGGTTGATTTCATGGAACACGACAAAAGTATAACGCATGGAGTTCGCTCTCCATCTTGAGTTCTCTTTTTTGTGTCGGATCCTAATCGGCGGAGAGG
This sequence comes from Wasmannia auropunctata, assembly GCF_000956235.1. Taxonomy (NCBI): domain Eukaryota; kingdom Metazoa; phylum Arthropoda; class Insecta; order Hymenoptera; family Formicidae; genus Wasmannia; species Wasmannia auropunctata. The sequence continues at coordinate 2,943,757 of NW_012026830.1, forward strand.
CCTTGACCTGGTCAAATCGATGGGTAAGTTGGCCTTCATTGAACATGGCACTAACATCGTTTTTATTTGTGACTTTTTAAGGCTCATATCTACCTATCGTCGAGATTAAAGTGAGCATTAGATCGCTTCGCGATTGCTCGACTCGTTCCATAATATTATTGAAATTCTGCACAAATGCAACACACAATCGCGTAAATATCATAAAAAAGATTTGCGATTAAAATTTATCGCCGATTATCGTGAAATTAGTATCCGCAAAACAATATTCTATTTCACTCTCAATTTGTATTTGTACAATATTGCACATACTCCGTTAATTCGTGTTAAATATCCGCTAAAAGAATTTTCACATTACCTATATTCCGCGATAAATAACTGTGACAGAAACAATGCAAACACGGCGTTATTGTTTCTTGAACGCGATTGATGTCTTATCGAGATGTGTCTTTCGCATCAAAATAAACGTTAATAAATACATTTGTGTGGCCAAGAAATAATACCAATCTCTGTCTCTCTTTCTCCTCATCATCAATTATTTTTCATTCAGTTTAATACTCCGTTAAAAGATTCTTGTTCTAGACCCAGAATTAATCTAGATTTTATTAAATCTAGATTTTATTAAATTAAATGTGACTATTCATTTTATTATTAAATAATTGCATTATATTATTAAATATACTTGTTTTTATAACTACTAACAGTTATTCTATCGACATATTTTATAAAATATATATCTTAACATTCAAATGGTACACTTCTTTCGAGCACCAACTAGTGAAACACTGGTGCCGCGACTAACCGGCGATTAAGCCGGCGAATAGCCGCGACAGATATCTCTGTGCAAATGTCAGCAATTCGAAAATTTTCGCGGTGCGAATTCTCTTGTACCATTTGAAGGTTAATAATAGGAGAAAATATTTAAATATTAAAATTATATAGGCAAAAATTGTACGAATTTGCATTGTACAAAAATTTGAAAAAAGATGACTGCCGTTAATTCATTACTAAAATAATCGCTGTCGAGAAGAGTTTGGAATATCCAGAATTCGTTCCTTCTTGCAATGAGAACTCTTAACAATCAACGAGTTGCTTAACTTTCTTTCCCGTATTGATCTCATGGTCCCGAAATAGGGTACATTAAGCTCCTCACCATTTGAGATTTGTCCTTTCTGTGTCAAATACTAACTTACGTGTCACCCAGTAAAGACACCCTAATCTTATTAAACCGTTAAGCCAGTTATCCTTCACTAAACGCAACGAAAACACGTATCACGATTTTTAAGATGTATATAAAGCTAATTTCGCCGTTAAAATTAAAGCATTAAATTTTGTATGTGCAATTGATTGTTTAATATAATTTCGAAATTATACATACAGATGAAAATACAAGGAGCACTGAATATCCATATCGAATCATATTGGTTATTATATAGAGCATTAATAATTCTGAGAGGCTCGCGTCGCATCACAAATTGTTACGTGTATTGCAACATGACTATATTATCAATTGGTTTATTCATTGCGTTCGATAGTGCGAAGTTTAGACCGTTGTTTATCTAATTTGATCATTGGATTGGACCGAAGCTTCATCTATCTTTCGTGTATCTTAAATTTCTTTCGAAATCTCGTAAAATACGCCAATAATTCAAGTTTGGTTTTTTACAATTAAATTTATTTACGATCTTTTTTCGACATGGTTGCTCGCGTAATGTGAAGTATAATATAGGTTTTGCAAATAGATTTTTAAATATCTAATAAATATCGCGTAATGATCAATATACAATCACATATCTATATAAAAAGTTGTATTATTAAAAGTTGTATTCACGATAATTTTGTAATAAGTCCGTGCTTGTAAAGATATAAGCAATTTAATTATACATTTTATAATTTCGAGTGCCTTCCATTTAACGATACAAGACGACACAAGTGTCATTCTGTCGTTTTTCAAAATCCAGAGTGTCGACTTGTACCGCTAAATTGAAGGCCATTCATCACCATTCATTGTGTTACAATGAAAAAAGTAATCTTGCAATTATAGCGAGAATTATTTTTACGAAAAATTAGCTAAAACGGATAAGTGATTAGTAAGCACTGCACCACATATGTTTTGTATTTAATCAATATAGATAATAGAAACAGACATTATATCTGAACTATTTGTCAAATTTAGCAAGAAAGTTCCTCTTTGACGTTTAATCAGTTCGGACTCCAATCCAGACTCCAATCATATTTGGTTATGAAATCTATATTTTCTTGTATATATTCTTAGAATATTGCTGCTATAAATTCTATGTATGACAAACAATTTTTTAGCAGATACAAAAAACAGAGATGTAATTTAAGTGTAATATTTAGAATTCTAGCTGAAACAGCGAAACATTTCCCTGAGTGATATAAAAAAAATGTACGGCACACGAAGATCTTATACAAGATTTATGCTCTTGCGATCCGTAAATTTTCCCTCGCCTTCATTACAGTTTATATATAATGGGGGACAGATGATGCCGTTTGTGAAATCTGCTTAAAAGCTTATTCGCGGGCGGCTGATCAAAGCGCGGTATCAAAAGATTAACCCACGTTCACACGTTATGAGGCGATTAAAAGATCGCGGGCGATTTGGAAACCTCATTAAACGCGTCGAATCTCACGCCGTTCGGTAGGATCCGTCACCGCGCGTATTTCATTAAGAAGATAAATGACGTGTATTCATATCCAACACCACGTGCGTTCCTCCGCATTAGCATCGCGCGATAATACGCCCGTTTATCGCGCGACCGCCGTTATTAACATCCTTCGTTTTTTCTTGCGCAAATAAGGAAAAGAACAGACACACGAGAAACTTAAATATAGAATCGTACAGAGTCGAAGATTCAATTCTTTTCATTTTTTTAAGATAATTTTCGTTATATATAATTTGCTATAATTTTATTTCGATAAAAGATTTCATTCGTCACACGCTGCTCATTGAACGATAAACAATACTCTCTCACACAGTTTTCTTCTCGTAATTTTCTTCTCGTAAATAAATCAAGAGGCCTATTCGAGAAAAATATTTCTAGTTGTATACAAGATACGTTTCTATGTCTGTATTTAAATGAAGTTATATCTGTTACGCACACAGAAATAAATCATACATCAACTTTTCTATTTGTTTCATATGACAACTTTTCAACCTTGATTTTTAAGGTAAAACTAATTCTTCTATTAATTTTCTAAATTTTCAGTAATACATTTTGATATATCTTCTCATTCATCATTTATAATTAGTCGGTTTGAAGTCTGTTGGAGAGATGGAAGAGAGAAAAGAGAGAGGGGGAAGAGGGAGAAAGAAAGAAAACATCTGTGCAAATATCATGTCAGCGAGGATCGCCGTAACTTATTTGCATGATGCTTCACATGAGTATAGCGTGTCCAGTTATTAAATTTCTATAATACAGCTGAATGTTGTGTGTTAGATGTAGGACAAGAACACTCGAAGATAATAAGCTATTTTCCATTATATTAAGAAGTAATAACGTTATTTTTCACAAACAGATAAATAATTTGCTTCTGGTAACTAAGAAAAATTAATAGATTGTTTTCTATTTTTCCCAATAAGAGATGATTCATTTCATTACATATAAGTGGTCCAATGCCTTAATAGAAATGATAAAATATAACGTCATCTTTTTAGACACTCGACGCAAGATCGTTTGGCACACACACAAATTGCTTAACAAAATATCCATCAAGTAAAGTATACCAGATGTTGCATGTTTTATAAACGAGATGCGATTTTGCAAATTTGCATTAAATTCTGAGGATAGAAATTTAAGAACACGTCGCGTACCTCTTTTATCTAAAAAGAGACATTCTAATTTTTTTTTTGCGACATAATGGAAAACGGTATACGCTTTTAAAAGAGTTTTACAAAAATTAATAGCAGTATTTACTCAATAAAATAATTTCGTTATATTTATGGAGACATAATATCTGACAAGTCAATAAATCTAAGAAGCATATATGTTTTTCCAATTAGATATTAAATCATATATTAATTTGTTTCAATACAGCATTTTTAATTATTCTTTCCCTACTATTTATATTTTTAATCAATATTATTTAACGTAATAAATATCAATTTATGTGTATATTATTTTTGTATATACCTCGGTGTTTTCTTTCGAAAAGAAAATCGATATTTCAAAAACTGTTCCCATCAACAATCACTCAAAAATTCCAACCTGGAATTAAGACTAAATACAGAAATTTTTAATTTGTTATTTTCTTAGATTCTCTTTATTAAGAAAAAACCCTTTTCTTTTAATTAGACAACACTTAAAATTCTCGCATGTTCGGTTTTAAAATAATGGTTTCAACAAAGCTAATTGCGCTGCGCTAATAATGCTTCTCTTAATTTTTCATCTGTTCTGAGCACGGTACGCAGAGGTTTAAATTCTCATCGTCGATCGTGAAATACGAATCGATTTGCAACATCCTTCAAACGATCTGGCGTTGGAGTTAGAGAGAGAAGAGGGGCTGTCTCTTATACACAT
>NW_012026830.1:2948314-2950873 GCF_000956235.1 Wasmannia auropunctata
ATATATATATATATATATAATATTTATTTACATCTTTCTATTCAACATACATCATTACATCAAATGTTATTTATTCTATAATATATGTCACATCAATATAATTAAATACATTTTCGAGATAACTGAGATTTCATGTTATTTATAAGTTAATAACGAGTTTCAAACTAGAACTGTAAAATTGGATTTCTGAATTTCACATTGTGACTTGTAACACAGAATTAGAATCGCCATAGGTTAAATATAGCTGTTTAATGAAGAACCTAATCATGTTGTTTTCAAATTAATATATCCGGATATTCCGACTACAATTTAGCTGTAATAAAATGTGTTTGTGTTTGGGATTACGTTGAATTTCCGGTGACATTGAGTTCATTAGAATCTCGTTTGACAGGTTATTCTATTCACTCGTCATACGCAAATGCGCGGAATAATCGTGTGAAAGACAAGCCAAATTATGTCAAATTATGAAATGGCATTGTATCCCAAATAAATATGTCAAATAATAAAACAATTTTTTGGATCTTGCTCAATGAATAGATAAACAAGGTTACTTTGAAAGCAATTTCTTGAATGACGATGTAAATTCAATTAAAAACAAATATAAATCAAATAATATATTCAACATTAATTTAGCACTACCAATATCATTATCATTGCATATTTTTTTTATTGTCGTTAATTATTATGCAATTAATGTATATTAGTCAATTGTGATTATAGGCTCGTAATTGTAATAACAAAATACAATAAAAAATAATGACCAGAACATTAACAGAGTTAACCGAGCATAAAAGGAATAAATGCAATAAATGTATATTAGTTTTACTATTGTTATTAAAACCATATTATAACTTCAGAAAATAGTAATTAAATTACAATTAAATATATATCAGACTTACTGTTTTGTAAAATTATATTGTAACTTCAGAAAATATTAGTTAAATCGAAATGTGCGAAATGTGCCATGTTCTGTCACTTAACGTGCTTTCCGCGTTATTAAATCCCTCCGCGTTTTACATGCATCCACCTGTCTGCGATAGCGGATTTAGATCGCTATACATACATCCGCGGAAACATCGCTGCACAGACACCCAATGATTCGCGGCGCGAGTAACGGCGTTACCTTTCGCGATGCGAACGAGTGACTTGTGCGGACGTCGCGCGCGGTCAAATATCAGTGAATGTTAACCGAGAGTGTGAGCGACTCCGCGGGAAGGATGGCGGTGAGACATTACGCGCATCAGTATACGATGCGGTTAACGGACGAGAAAATCGCCGATGGAAATGTCAGCAGTGAGAACAGCGACGCGGAGGATTATTATCCGCTGGTCCACCACAGCGTCAACACGGCGATGGTTAATAACGCGAATGCACGTAGGCGAGCGAAGGAGGCCGGCTGGGATGAGACGGTAAGACAGTTACTTCCTCCTCTTCTAACGTTTCCTTCTCGCTTTTTATCGCGCGAGCAGTCTTAAGAACGTGATACCTAATTTCGCTTATTCGCGATCGAAATCTGAGACTGACGACAGAGTCATTTTTAAAATATTTTATAAATTTCACAGCGTCGAGATATAATTACGCGCGCGTGATAAGCCGTCGTATCATCACGTAAAATGTGCGCAAATTATATAATCTTACACATATTTTAACTATGCATAAAATATATGCTTTTGTTTCAGTTTCGGTACAGCATTCAGTATTAACAATAAATCATGTCTCATGCAGCGAAACAAAAACTCCAAAAATCTCTTGTAATCTTAATTAAACAAAACTAAAGAAATAAAATTACACGATGTAACAGTGAGCGTCAAAGTCCTCAGAAAATGGTGACGATATTTAATCAATGCGACACATTTTATATACTAAATCAAAAATATATACGATGAAAAATCTCGTCACTTAATCTCGCACTTTTGACCCTTGCAGTGCTGTAATCGACATTTACAGCGCTGAGAAATTATGTCTCGCGTTATCGTGAGAATTGCAGATATAAAACGGTCCCTTGCGAGACGCGCTTAAGAATATGATTTAATTACTCCAGTAATCCTCTTTTCTGCTTTCCTTCTTTCTTACTTCCTTCTAAAATTCTAAGTTGAGATTATTTTGTGTACGTAACACCGTACTTTATCGCACGTAATTCGAAAGTGTCTCCCTTGCGCAAGTTATTATAAAGACAATTAAAAATTTTGACGTCACACAGCTACCATATAATTAATACTTTTCCTTAAAATGCGAGATATGGCAAGAAAGAAGAAAATGCGTATTTATATACACTGAGAAAAGTAATCTTGCAATTATAGCGAGAATTATTTATTACAGGTACGACAAATTAGCTAAAACGGATAAGTAATTAATAAACATTGCGATACCACATGTTTTGCATTTAATCAATATAGATAAGATACAGAGACAGAAATTATATCTGAACTATTTGTGAAATTTAGCAAGAACGTCTCTATGACGTTTAATCAATCCAGACTCCAATCATATTTAGTTATGAGACCTACATTTTCTTGCATATATTAGAATATTGTTGCTATAAATTCTATGTATGACAGA
>NW_012026830.1:2950893-2964175 GCF_000956235.1 Wasmannia auropunctata
GAGAGAGAGGGGGGGGGGGAGAGGAATTGGACCACTGAATAAATTCTAATAGCCATTATTCGCTCGATAATATCCGTATTTAGTCAGGCGGACGTGTAGTACACACGAGGCAAAGAGGGTATAAATCAAAAACATCCTGTCGCGCGCGATTTGGTAACGTTGGCTCTACGTACGATTAATTAATACAGAGTGTCGGTCGAAATTTATGTCCGAATCAGATCCGCGGCGGTAGGCAACGCTATATGCAGAAGTATCGCTGTGAAACAGAGCTCGATATCGGAGCTAAAGTTTCCTTCGAGAAAAAATTGCAGCAAAACTTCCTGCAAAACTTATCAACATTAAATATTTTGCGAAAATATTGAATTTTTGACGGATCACAGTTTTATTCCGTACAAAATCGTCACCAAAAAGAAATTCAACTTGCGAAGCAAGTTTTCTTTTTTAAAATTATATAAAGAAAAAGAAAAGCTAAGAGAAAATATGAGTAGAAAGTCAATGAAATGAAATACGATAATCGATCTTAACTGAACTATTCTGCATTTTATAAATTGCAAAGCTAAAAAGAGAGAGTTTTTTGCAACGCTCTTGTATTATCATACGTTTTAGAATCAAGTATTAGAACGCTCCTTTCTCAAGAGATGGCGCCACAATAATCAGAAAGCATTATTATTAAAAATTTTCTTGATTTTTTTTATTTTCAGTTACACATTTTTTTATATAGTTATATATAAGTAAAGATTTTTCGATAAAGTTATTTTATGTGAAATTTTTAGAGCGATAAAAATGCTTTTATTAACACAAATAAATATAATTTTTAACAAAAATTCTGTAAAAAGTTTAAATATAATTTTTCAACAAACCCGAGTTTTGAATTTTATGCAAATAAACTAGAAATTCTTTTTATATGCTTTCATAATTTAGCCTTTAATTAAGCCTTAAATTAATAACTAATATTATTTAAATACAAGACGCATAAAAAACAAGATTTTATGCGTATTATTTAAGTTCGATCCATATTAAATGTTTAATATAACTTTACAATAAATGAATAATTTGCAATTGACCGAAATGAGATCCCCACACGGTACAAGAACAATTTTGCTGAATCCAGATCTGAAAAGAATTTTTGCTCAATAATCAAAATTATTTTGTGCGAAAGTCAAAAATGATTGCTAGAATGTCAAAACGTTTTATAGCAACACTTATCAGTTTTAACATTCCAACAAATTATTTTGGTGATTAAATAAAAAATTATTTTCAGATCTGTTTTTAGCAAAACTTTTAGGTCTCAATAAAATCGTTCTTCCCGTGCATCATTAAAACAGAATCCCCATTATTCTTAATTTGCTCTCCAGTGCTTGTGAAAGGGCAATCATGCGATATATATATATATATGGAATATGCAATGTGCAACGTCGTTTGGAGAACGAAAGACATCATCTCGTCACGTGTACTTTATATTCAAACGACCTGAGTCGCTGGCAATATCGTTCCGCGTTGAAGCGATGCAAAGTTAGCGATCTACGTTCATCATCCTTACCAAATGAGATCCGCGGCACGTGGAATTCGATATCGGCGCCCCGGAGCGAGCGCGGATGACCTGGGCGACCTCGTTAGCTCCGGAAGATCTATAGGGGATATTGGAATATCCGCACAATGCGCCAACTGATACCTGCCACGGAGACCTGTGTGGAGTGAATATTTTCTATTCCGTGAGAAAAAAAAAAGAGTAAGAAAGTGCTCTCTCTCTTTCGTCTAGAAACGATTTTATATACATGCTAATAATAGCTAAGTCTTAATCAAGTTTATCAAGGGACGCCACAGAATACCGTTGTTTGGAAATATTTTTTACGTCGATTTTCGGGTTAGATATTACAAGTGATCTATAAAAGGAATTTTTAGCTATTGTTGAATATAATATAAGAAAGGACCCCTTTAATATCTTTTGGATTAATTACTGCTGCGTCAGAGAACCTCAAAAATTACAAGTCGCTAATTATCCGCTATTATCCGTCTTTACTTTCTTTCCTGTGTGAAAAAGATATTTCATTGAAATCCTAATAGGAAATATATCAGGGTTTCATTAATAGACTTGGTGAAGTGAGGATAAGTTGTAAAAGTACGTAATTGTCAAGCATTCATTCTGCGGAATGAAATTTTAAGCTTCTTACTTTCTTAGAGATCTTAAAATTCACAAATCTTTTTTAAAATTCTTTGAATAAGAAATGATCTATTTTAATTCTTCTTCTTAAAAACATCAATTAAACAAGATTAACTCTTTAATTAATGTCGTTTTGTGTTAAACAGCTTCAAGTTAGTAAAAAATTACTTACGTAAAATGTGAAAATTCTTTACTGCTTACAATTCGAAGAATATTATTTTCGAGCCAACCGATATTTAATTTTTATTCGTCGATCGTAAAATAAATAATTGATTTTTAAAAGTTATTTTTAATTTTTGGTTGTTTTCTGCTTCTTTATAGAAAACTTATATGTAACCGTCAAAAATTGAGATATGAAAGAAGAACATGAGAACATCGTAACCGCAATTTTCAACTTACTCCTCACGAATACCGCGGCAAAGCTTGCGGGCAAATTTCATTCCGAGCGAAAGCCGCGTACGAATTTTCAGAAAAATCACGCGGTAACAATGTCTCGTGTAGAGTCAGTCGTCGTCAGGAATAATCGATAAAAGCATGCATGCACACGCGGAGGCATGTCAATCCCGACGTCGGCGTCGCATAAACTGCGAGCTTTGCGGCTAGGTGAGAGAGATGCAGTATGCCTGAGGGAACTGTAAATCCAGCCCCCCATCGTCGTCGACGGCTCCCAGTCACGTGCCTGCGGAGAACTGCATCCCCTGTTCGCCACCCCTTTCTTCTTTTATCCCCATCTTACCGTCGCCGATCGTCACCGTGCGCAGCGCAAGCACACGTGCCGTCGGCTTTTCTTTGGACTTGTTGCGCTGCGGCGAGACCATCGCACCCGCAATTTATACAACCTGCTCCCTGTGCTAGCACCTTTATATCTCTCCTCCAGCTCGTGCAGAGACAAGAATTGTATAACTCTCTATATTGGGTATACATATCTGAGAAATACGTAATGAGACTCTTCGTATATTGTTCGACAAGACTAAGAGAAAAATTAACATAAGTAAAAATTAGGAATCTTTCTTAAGATCTCCTGTAGATTACAATTTTTGTCTTTCAATTTTTTTTCAATGAGATAAATATTTCTTTTATTCCAAACGTCATCTTTCATCCATGCCAATCTCGTAGACATTGTAAAATCGAATTGAATATACTACTACATTACTTTTAATTAACATATTTAATTAATATACTTTTAATTAACAAAAAATTAATGTATAAAAACGAACTCGAGTCAAGCGCGATTATTAGAGTACAGTAATTTAATACATCAATTTGTATCAAAATAAAAATACTGCTTGCGAGTTTCCACAATTGTGCACGGAAAGAACGATTTTGTTGAAAGACCTAAAAATTTTGGTAAAAACAGATCTGAAAATAATTTTTTGTTGAATCATCTGCAAATAATTTGTTGGAATGTTAAAACTGATAAGCATTGCTATAAAACGTTTTGATATTTTAGTAATCATTTTGACTTTTGCACAAAATTATTTTGATTACTAAACAAAAATTATTTTCAAATCTGGATTCAGCAAAATTATTGTTTCCGTGTGGTATCTTCTTATATAAAAAGTATTTCGTATCTCGTATATCGACAGTGAGATATATCTTTGTATAACTGTTGTGAACATCTGCGAAGATGGTTCGAACGTGAGCTGAAACGAGCCATTACATTTTTATTTTGATACAAATTGATACGTATATAATTAAATTATTACTGCACTCCAATAATCGCGATCTAACTCGTATTCGCCGCTTTGATGTATTAATTTTTTGTCAATATCATGAGTTTTAATTAACATTTTTTAAACAAAATAAATTTTTAAAAACGCCAAATGCAGATCTTGGTGCTCAATAATAATATTATCATGTGAATTTTATTATTTCCACTCCAATATTTTTTAAGTGTCTTTTAATATAAAAAAAAACGTTTTAATTCTTTTGATTTACAACAGAAAATGTTTTAAATTAATTTTTCAGCAAATTAAATTTTATCTTGCGTGGCTACTACAATTATAACGAAACTCGGGAATACGACTAAATAGAAATGTTTTGATTGTTTACGTCGTCTTACATATTAATTGCGTTATCTCGGCTAAACACGTATTTCATTTATGTCGCACTTGTACACGTATCTGTTGCATGCTGTCTTGAGACCATTAATTTATGGCGACTGCAAACGTAGCTGTACTAACGGTCGAAACATAGTTTGGGTAAGATGTAACGCCGGCACATTTGCAGCACGTAAACCATTACACCCGTTTTGCAACAATAGATCACCGTGTGACTGTGTTACTGCTCCGTAAGGATAATAGTGCTATACTACCCCAGCAGTAATTTCGAACACAGAAACAGCATAGAATTTGCATACTAAAAAGATTGCGAAAACATAATCATTTCCTTCATTTCTTACACTTGATATTAGGATATACGGTATTATCTTGATTACATTCAAGGCACAAAACTCTCGTTACTTATAATTAATTAATCGAAATTTTATACACTATTATTAGATATTTATAAAGTGGCATATTTATGAAGTCGAATATTTATTATTTTACTTTTAATATGACTAGATTTTTGCTGCAGAAGTACAATAAATCCTATACTCTTCTAAACAATCTTCTAACATCATTTTTATAACCGATAGCGTCACAAATTTTACATGATGTAACATCTATTCGTTGCGATGTAACCGCGATTTTATAAATATTTTGCTAACGTCTTATAAAATTGCTTATTTCACGGAGAGATCGAAGGAGGGAGACCGACGCGTTTATTCTCACGGAAGGTATACAGGATGTGCCGGTCTCAACGAGGCAGCATCTTACGCATGAAATTATTAATACGCTCAGTGCGGGGTAATTCGAATTTATGATAGCGCGCCAATAATGGTGTCGCTGAATTATTACCCCCCGACGCTGCGCGCTGCAGCGAACGGCGTATGCACACGCGGGCAGCACGATCCCGAGCCCGAGGTAGGTATATAGCGCAGGGCAACGTCGAGGCGAACGCAACTTTGACGGCCCCTATATATAAACATTCGACGATTTATCGCACGCGCCGCGCCGCGCCATCCGCGTACGATTATATTTACAATACTCTCATCGTCGAGATCCGCCGCGCCGGTCGGCCACCTTATTAGCCACGCCATTGTTTCGGGGGTGTGCGACAGGCAGCTTAACGGCCCCGCTTTTTACGTGTCGCGGCGTGTGGAATTAAGCGCAGTCCCCAATTTACCCCCGGTACTTTCAAGTGCGCGCGCGAGAGCGCTGGAGAGCTGTTTTGCAGTGCGCGAGAGCTGTAAACATAGAGTTTCGCCCTCCGCTAGCATAAATTGCAGTCGCTTTTACGCTCCCGTTACCGCGTACACAATATCTTCTCGGTTGCAGAACGTTGCAAGTCCGAAAGCTCATCTTTTCGCGGATTTTTTTTTTTTTCAAATAAATCCCGGAAACAAAAGTCTCGATCCCTCGATGAACGACTCCTTCAAGAGTTTGAATTAAAAAGATAAACCCAAAGTCGTGATTTGAAACTTGTATATAAAGAGCTACGTAGATTATTGATATTCAATTATGTAATATAGCTTTTACTTTGAAATGTGCAAATCTTTTATATAAAATTATTCTGAAAACCTTTACTTTTTGCCACCTTCAATTAAATAAATGGTACTGAAGTTTAAGAAATTTTAATTACATTATTCTAGAATTTCTAAAATTGAATTTTACGGAATTGTATATATAGTCGAATGTTTTTATGACATTATGAGAATCAAATTTCATAGAAATTGCAATTAAAAAGTTTAAATTAGGTTTCAAATAATATTCTTAAATGTTTTTTTATAAAAATATATCAACATTACTCAAAACCAGGAAAGAAAAATAACTAAAAAAATACGAAATATCATCATAAAGATCTAAATTCATAATATTAAAAGTTGTAGATTTTATAATATATTATTTAACAAATTTCGATACAATTATTCCTTAACGAATAATTATATGTAAAATGTATATTCGTGAAAACTATGTGTATATTTATAGCTCTGTAATAATGAATACATTTCAATGAGCTCATTAGCATATATCAATAGTGGATTACCATAGTCATAAGCCGATAGCCGGTTGCCGACAACGTGCGATAATATTATAATATATTTAGTGGAGTTAATGCTATGAAAAATAGAGCAAGTCCTATACATATTGATAGACTTCTTATGCAAAACTTGTAGCTGCCTTAAAGCGTTCTCGGAGTTATACTTTAATTGTAATTTCACTGCGCATGAAATGGAACAGCGAATAAAAATTTTAATGTAACGATTAATAATTTGGATATATTTATAGAAGCTTAATTCCTTACTTTTGAACTTTTATATTTCACGTTACAATCTTCTACTCTTCCTTTTATCCGTATATCTTAACACATTTTATTGACTTTACGACAATGTAAGATTTAAAAGAAATTACTTGTGAAATATATATCGTCGCATTATATTCTTAAATCTTTGAGAAAACGTTTTAATTACTTGCAAACCGTAAATATTTCTACGATAAAATAAAAAATAGTAACGAGAAATGCTATACATGAATACTCGAAGGCGTTGAATAATTTAATTAATTGTCTTTAATTTATTTATTAATTTAATTAATTAGAATTAAAAGGAGCAGCAACATTCTTAGTCCAAAAATAAAAAAATATTCTTGTTGCAAAAAGGTTTTTTCTGCAAGAAATAAATGTTCGCAAATTTGCATTAAAGCGCAGGTATTACAGGTAAAATTTCCTTGAAATGTGACTAGCAAAAACACATTAAGTCGCATAATCATGTTACGAAACAACATTTTACTGACAAGTTATTTAATGAAAAGCGGAAAAATATAAATGCACATAAAACTCATGTTTGCAAGAGAGATCTCCAAAAATTCACCAATAACTTATGAATGGAAAGTTTTACTACAAAATAAATGAAATAAATATTGAACAAATATTAAACAAATTAAATAAATATAAGTAAAAAATTTAATCCAGCGCGCATGTTAAAACTAATACGTAAGATAATAGATTTGTAATGTTTATTTCAACTGTTATAGCATAAAACAAGCATACTATGTAGACAATTTTGATGATTTTGTAATCGTTTTTCTACAGAGTGTTCTCGAATTAAAATGTCGGAACACTGATATTTTAAGATCGAAAATGAGAGAATTTTCAGCTTCGAGTTAAGCTTCAGAAACGCAAAAAAAAAATAAAACATTCATCATTCAATTTGAAATGGATTGTACTTTAACGCGGAATTTTCATTCGAGACTCACAATCAGCTACTACAACAGCCAGAGTTGGCATTTGAAAAGTTGCATTGTAAAAGCATAATACAAGTTCTTTCCGCATTTTCGCTAAAAAAAAAAAAAGAAAGAATGGACTGCAAATTTTAAAATAAGTACAATGGATATATACGTGCCTACCGACACTTCTTGAGACATCTCGTTATAACTTGCAGAATGTGTTTGCAAAAAATATCGTTTCAGCTTGGGACCCACCATCCGCCGCGCCGCTTCTGAAATACGGGATGTGTGCCGAGGGTGGTATACCCATTGGGAAAATAAAATGGGATAGCGGCGCGCGAATTTCGGCGCGTTTTGACGCGCCCGGAAGAGTCAATAAACGCCGGGCAGGAAATCCGGGGCAAAAGTGCCGTGAGGCGTCGGCAAGGATACGTCAAAAGGTTTTCGCGCGCAAGTCGGGCGGTAAATGAGCTAAACGGCCCCGGGCCAAAAGCTGGCGTCAAAGGGGAATTCAGGAGCCGCGCGCTAGGTGAAATTCTTGACTCTGCCCTCAGGACAGTGAATTACCACCTAGCGCGCCACCCCTTAGATTGCTATTCGCGCTGCCCGGCTGCGTGTGCACGGGGGCGCCTCTTCCCCTGTTGCTATGTTGAGAGGCGCCGCGCGACAAGGGGGACATCCCCTCTCGCTCCGGAGATACCGTATCCCAACCCGTATTAACGTCTTTGTTCTATTCATCACGTTTACGAGTGCGGAAGAGACACATCACGCGGAATGCCTCGTCATACATGTCGAAAGTGTGCATCCTGAAAAATGCAGAGTTTGAAGAAAGCTGCAGTTACAAGTAGAAGTATATATAGCTTTTAGTCGAATTGTGTATTAAGCTGTTACAACCGCTTCGCGGCATATTTGAATGCTTTATTTGTATAGCAGTTTTATCTAGAATTCTTTTGATTTTTCAATAAAAAGGTGTATGTGTAATATATATATATATATATATTTGATTGTATTTAACATCCTCCTCCAGAGAAGAGCGCGCGTCTATTATATGTAAGTCTATTGTACTGGGTGTCCACAAGTTCGCCTGCACTATTCCTTAAGGCGATTCGGAATCCAAAAAGAAGGAAAAAAAGCTATAAGGTAAACGTACCAGTCACTGAACATCTATATCTGAACAAGACAACTACACAAAACAAGTACAAAAACTTATTTTCAAATGCTTTTTTTCATAATATTATAATTTAATTGTAATCTTTAAATATTTTTATACAATTAAATTTTGATATTATAATAAAAAAGGATTTGAGATTAATAAATTTTGGGCACGTGTTCAGATATATAGATACATGTTCAGTCACTGGTGCGTTTACCTTAAACATAGGTCCGGAAATGAGTTGTTGCCGAGTTATAGTTCACTTTTATATTAACATAATCGTAAATAAATCATAATAATTTATTTAGTGATTTATTATGATTATTATTATAATTTTTATTATGATTTTACGATTAATTTAACATAAAAGTGGCTATAACTCAGAAATAACTCATTTCCAAGCCTAAATTTATATAGCTTTTTTAAATCTTTTTTTTTTAAGTTCCGAATCATCTCAAAAAGTAGTGTAGTGTAGAGTAGTGTAGTAGTGTAGGATTTCCGGACACCCTATATAAGTCATAGGAACTAACTTATTTTACCAAATTACAAAGTTTTAAAATATTATCTTTAGATATGCAGTTTCGCGGCTGACAATTAATTAAATATTTTTTTCCACGTTTCTACATTGCTGTTGTAATACTTTCGGAAAATCCGGTCGCTTTTGCACTTTTAAAAAATAATCAAATATCAGCTGCGTTTTTATCTCGTATCTGGTATGCGAATGGATTTGGCATCACAGAAATGCTTGATGATATAAACACACCAGAGAACGCGAGAATATAAAATTAAAAAGGCACCTTGATAGAGTGACCACTCGTCATCGGTATAGTCTAAGTACTCTAAGTATATATCGAATACAACATCATCGTTCGCGATTGAACTGCTGGACGAAGAAATAGGAAGCGACATACGTACATTAATTCGTGATTTTGCATACAAAAAGTTCGCGTGAAATTATATATCGCCGTTTAAAAGCCACATCATCGCGTAAATGAATATCCGAAATAAAATTAATATTTCTATCATTAATGATTCAAGTTTCATGCATATATATATATATATATATATATATATATATATATATATATAGTATATAGTAAAAATTGCGTGTCAATGAGTAAAACAGTTTTGATCTCAATTTTATCAAATAAAAAAATGGCTTCTTTTTCATTTTTTCACAATATTCTGTTTTTTCCCCGTTCTCGCCATTCTCACCATTTTGTGCAGTATTTTTGTGCATAGTTTGCGTTATTCTCTATATAGAAATAAATTTTACATATACTTTTCGAAGCATGGAAAGAGTACAGATTAAATGTTGCAATTCGAAATAGTATATCTTTTAATAAAACGAATTTTTAATAACTGATTGAAACCTATATATATCGAGATAATCCATTAGCACAGGTGCCATAGGCCCATTAATCGCTTTGATTTGTTGAGTGTGCCATCCCCGTTTAACATGTCCTCTCCGCTCGAGGCCACATTTCAAGCATATTTTGATAGACATTGATATCGCCAATTTTCCGTACGCGCAAAATGGCTCTTCCATATTGATTGCGATAATAGTCCGATCGAATCCTACCAATCTTATTTTGTCTTCGGTTGCCAAATTGTCTACGTACAATCTAGTGAGTTCAACCGCATGGAACGAAATATAGTCGATTAAATCTGTTAGCAAGCACTATGGCGAGTAATTGAAACCACTGTGGCTCAAGCGAAAATGGCGGAAAGCGATTTGCTATAAAGCAAATTTAAACGTATAGATATATATAAGACATTTTAACAAAATTTGCGGATATCGTAGCTATTTATCAATTTTGTATATAAAAAAAGAAATTCGTATATTTTAGTAATAAAAACGAAAGTCTAAATAATACCGAAGAGTCCAAGTCCAAATAGATTAAAAATTTTATAGTTAGGACAATCTTTTCTCGCTTCATAAATTATAAAGTTTAAGTTTATTATATCTATGTGTTTGCTATGATTAATTATTAAATTAATTATTAAATGTTAAATGTATAAATTTTAACACACGCGACTAAATCTTTCCATTTTCCTCCAATATATTTAATTTTATACATTTCAAGCATACATCTCAGAAAATAAAATTTTTCAATATTTGACAACTACATTTATATCTATATGTTCGCTGTGATTAATTATTAAATGTATGAATTCTAACACACGCGTGACTAATTCTTTCCATTTTCTCGAATATTCAATTTTATACATCTCAAGCATACATGGAAAGAACGATTTTATTGAAAGGTTTATAAATTTTGCTAAATACAGATCTGAAAACAATTCTTGTTCAATCAAAATAATTTATAAGAAAGTTAAAAATTACAAGCATTGCTATAAAACCTATTTTTTAGTTTTGCTATTTTACCAATCATTATGACTTTCTAACAAAATTATTTTGATTATTAAACAAAAATTATTTTCAGATCTGGATCCAGCAAAATTGTTCTTTCCGTGTACATCTCAGAAATTAGAATTTATTAATATTTGGCAAATTATATACGCTTTCCTAATAATTGAATATTTCCCATAATCAATGCAGATAAAATTTTTAATGTTTTGAATATTAACTCATTAGCATATATATTAATCTTATAATATTCTTCAGAGTCAACGTTAAATCATGACAAAGTAATTATATCCATTTTCGCGTAACGAGCTTCATGTTACTCTCGCCGCATGTTACACGTCAGCGTACATGAAATATGCATATACGCCAATGCGGGAATGTATCTATATTCTATCACACTTTCGCGGCCACAGCCGTGTGCAACTAAATCTCGATATTCGGAGCACGGGCGACAGCTTATTGCGAGCAATTTTATATTGAGACCGTAGAACACGTGGGAATCAGGCCTTATGGAAAATCGCATGGCACCGATATTCATGTTAACTATTGAAAGCACCGTATCGGATTTATCCGATACCAGAGATCTCTCATCGCTGTACAATGTCATGGATAAATTTCTAGTCGTATCACAGACTCGACACAATCACATCGTTGCGCGCAAGAGTATAATTTCGTTTAGAAAAATTTAATTTTCGGCGATAATATTATTCATTCTAAAATATTTATATTATTCTATTTGTGTAATCAAATAATTATCGCGTGAGGATTTTTTAAATATTATATTTTTGTCCAAGAAATCAGAAAAGGGTATAAGTTTAAATGTATTCTTCGAGACTAATCTGTGTGAAATTAGGAAAATACACATTTTTAAGGTGTTAAGTTTTAAATAAATCTAAATAAATATAATCGATTTAAAATTTAGTCAAAACTTGTTATATAAAAAATAATAAACTACGATACTTACATAAACAAGTTTTATCTGAAAATCAATTCAAACTGTTCATATTATAATCACGATGATTCTTAATTGTAGATTGCTATTGTGTTGTTATTACCTTGCTTTCAATTAATCATATTTTAGAATATTATAATTGGACTTAAATCTTTCTCTAACTTGCAAAAGTTTTTCGATAATAATTACAAAAGTGTCAAATAATCTTGGATACTCTTCAGTTTCTCAGCATTGAGAAATAGAAAGTTTAATTAATTCGAAACTTAACGTTTTAAAAATAAGCATTTTTATACACGAATTTTTATTACATCGCCTTTCAATTAATTTTCAACATGCGTGGGAAAGCAATGGCATAAATTTGAGATAAAAGTGGAGGTTGGGGAGATCCCGGACAGCAGAGAGGCAAGTATATCGTCTCGGTGTTTCGCGATGGCGGAAAACGGGCGAGAGTGCTTTCTCCTTTCACGTGGCCTTCATTGGTCCCATCGCGTCGTTACTTGCACACTCGTTCCTTCCCTCTCGTCACTTCCGACTCGATTGTTTACCGCGGCGCGGTCGGTGCGAGATCGCGGAGGGTAAGTATCGATTTGGCGCGCGCGCGGGTAACTTCCGCTATTAAAGCACAATGCCGCGGATCCAAAGAATCGCCGGTTAACCGCTGGAAAATCGCGCACCTGTTTCTAAAAGCTGACGGCGCGGCGAGGACGCCGGGAGACCCGTTGAGGCGACAAGCATTTTCTAAGCGAGTTATTGTCGAGCGCGCGACATTATTTATTACCGCAGCTACGTTTTCACGTAGTGGCTATTTCGACTCGCCTTATACCTCGGCACAGCTTCGGCAATACTCTACTTGTTCGAGCGACCCCTCGAACACACGCGGGGTGCTTGGAGGGTTTCGATAAAAGCCGGGGATAAAAGCGCACTTTGACGAGACTTCTGGGCGTACTTTTACTGCAGCAACATACATGAGCGAAATTACGTTTTCCTTCAGATCGCTGCGTTAATTATTTGCGTTATAAATCGGATAAGTCAATAAAAACGTGGAAAGAACGATTTTGTTGAAAGATCTAAAAATTTTGCTAAAAACAGATCTGAAAATAATTTTTTATTAAATTATCAAAATAATTTGTTGGAATGTTAAAACTGATAAGTATTGCTATAAAACGTTTTGATATTCTAGCAATCATTTTGACTTTCGCACAAAATAATTTTGACTATTGAACAAAAATTATTTTCAGATCTGGATTCAGCAAAAATGTTCTTTCGTGTAAGATTGAAATTAATTTCGTCAAAATCGACGCGAAACTAAGTGTTAATAATTTTTAACATTCGTAAAGTCTACCGCAAAGATATCGAATGTATCTATTATATATATATA
>NW_012026830.1:2964225-2964580 GCF_000956235.1 Wasmannia auropunctata
AGGTACCGGACCTCATTGTGTTAAGATGTATATGCCATTCCTCAACTCTTATCGCGAGTAAAGCTTGTGCAAAATTGCCGGATTCTTGTGAACATGTTTTACATGCAGTTGCTACATATTTTTTCGGCAGTGCTAAAAGATCAGCTATTCTATGTGATTTTCAAAAATGTTTTGGAATAGAATCACGTAAAATTTTAAAATTATCAGGTACAAGATGGCTCGTCTTGCAGAAATGTGTTGAAAGACTTCTCGATAATTGGGAAGTTTTGAAACATTACTTTAACCTGGAAATCTTAGAAAATAATAAAGATTCAGCAAATGTAATTTTTAATATTTTAAATGATAAAGTCATTAA
>NW_012026830.1:2964630-2981360 GCF_000956235.1 Wasmannia auropunctata
TATATATATATATAAATTTACAATAGCTTTTATAATTTTCACTTCAATAATTAAATAATTATTAAATTTCACTCTGTAATATTCTGTTTTATCATGAAAATATAATATAGTTAATATAAACACTATACTCGACATTACATTAAACAGATTAAACAATAGCTTATATTTAACAATCTACGCGTTTCTGCGGGAAAAACATATAAACTTTATTCTATCATAAAGTTTAGATTTATCCTTTTTTTTTATTATAGTAGATATAACGTAGTCTATTTTAAAGATAAATATATTAAGCTGACATCTCTGCAAAAAAAAATAAATTAAATAAATACTAAAGGGTTTATGTAATAATTGTACATTTTTATATTATTATTTTTATGTTCATCATTATCATTAAAAATTCGTTTATATATATTACTTTTATATTTGTTGCGTTACGTTTATCGTTTAACGCAACAACAACGAATGCTATTTAAGTTATAAAAGAGTCGGTTCAAGAATGCGGTGCTGCCTGCATTTGCCGGGCCCGTATATACAATATCATCGCGCACGCAATTTTATCGTGGATTGTAATCTCGCGTTTCATAAGATTTCGAAACGAACCAAATTAACCAGTCGGTCGCTCGCGGCCATACGCCTGTTTAACTCGCGCAGCGAGTTACAAAGCGGCGCTCACCGCAGGAGCGTGGAGAGTAACCGACTATTATTTTTTAACGGCCCAATTTATGTAACTGCGCTGTAAAGCTTAACAAGAACGCCCGGTTATTAAAAGTGCGCCGTGTTGCAAAACGCGCCGCGCCGCGCCGATCCGAAGAAAAGGCCGGAAGCGACGGGTCAGAAGCGAAGGAGGCTTCATTGACGCGACGGCCGGAACTTCACATGCACTCGTCTCGCTGCATCGCGATGCGCAGGGTTGGACTTGCTGCACTCCTCGTCTGTCTTCGGTATTTTGGAAAGAAATGCCAAATCATGCAATGGCTACTGCCATTCAGAAGATTCAATTGTGAACATATGTACAGAAAAGAATGATTTTATTGAAAGGTTTAAAAATTTTGCTAAATGTACAGATCTGAAAATAATTCTTGTTCAATCATCAAATTAATTTGTTAGAAAGTTAAAAATTACAAGCATTGCTATAAAAAGTTTTGCTATTCTAGCAATCATTATGACTTTCTAACAAAATTATTTTGATTATTGAACAAAAATTATTTTCAGATCTGGATCCAGCAAAATTGTTCTTTCCGTGATGTATTAATATAAACAAAATTCAAAATAAATATTAATTAATTTAGCTTTTACTCTAACGAAGCACAATCAATAATTAAAATATTGTTCGTCAATTAAGTATAATATCTCTGAAACGGATAACCGAATGTAAACCGTTTATACGAAATAATTACTCGTGAAATAAATAAAAGGATGGGATTTGAATACACAGGAAAACGCGATTTTAATGTAAAGAACAATAGGATTTCGCGACAAAGCTTGTAGTAAAAATTTTCGTGATTTCATCGGGATTGTGATTCTCCAGTATTCAACATTAAAAAAAATTTTCACGTATTTAAAGCACGAATTGAAACTTTCGAGAAATAAAATTCTTTTACATCGTTGAAGCGAAAGAGAATAATACCTAAAGATCTTTTCTTTATTAGAAAGTTTTTCATAAAAGCCTATAGAAAGTCCTCCATTTCCAATTGCTTGTAACTCAGAAAAGTGTTTATGTCATTTTAATAAGAGAGGAAACATTAAAAGTGTTTCAAACGTTTAAATTCTTCATGAATATTCAAGAATATTTGCGGTAAGAATACCGTACAGATTCTTATTCGTATTAAAATCACGTAAGACTTTAGACACCGGCCCTGTCAGTGCACCCTCGAGCGCATCGAGGATTCAGCGATTTTACGCGATCCGACCAGATTGGCGCGATACGAGGCGAATGGGCTCCTACACTGTCTCCTCGATGCACTTCTCGTACTTTGAGAAGAGCATAAAACAGTAAGCCACGGAGATCCCGAGATTCCCGAGGTTTCGAAATAATTTGTTATTACCAAAAATATTCGTGTTTCTGAAATTGATTTATACACACAAGGAATACAATTCAAGACATATAATGGCACCGAGCCAACAAATGTTTAATGAAATCAAAGCATTAAATTAGTTATATTTTGTCAAATAGAAATTTAAACTTTGGAAAAATAAACGCAAATAAAAAATTTCGGAAATGTTGTAATCACAACTATACAGATATCAGTTCATCTTTAATAATTAGATCTAACTTCCGTTTCCTTATACTCGTATATTGTGCTAACATAATTGGACATTTAGCTTAATGTAATTTTATTATTAATTATGACTATAGGTTTGTATTTGTAATAACAAAATACACAAGTATATAATAGGCCAGAACCCGCAAGCATAAAATGGTCAATTAAAATAGAATTAAATCATGCGATAGTCGTTAAATGCATGTATTCATTAATATTCGAACAAGTTTCGACTTTATACTTAGCTATACTTACCTATACTAGGAGGAAGACTAAGTATAAAGTCGAAACTTGTTCAAATATTAATGAATGCATGCATTTAACGATTATCGTATGATTTAATTTTATTCTAATTGACCATCCTTTTATGCTCGGCTCTGGCCTATTACACCACTTGTGTAATTTTATTATGTTTGATTTAATAAAAATTATACAGATTGCTTTGATTTAAAAAATTTATAAACGCTTCATTAAAGAACAAAATCTCAACATCAGAAACTCTGATAATTAAAAGATAATTTTTCTTCTCGATATTGATAAAAATCGTTGTCTTGTCACAATTATTTATCACTTTTCAATTTACAATGTTAAATATTTATAAAGCAATTTATTTTATCAATATCCGTTTGGAATTTAATTAAGAATAAAATTTTCGTCTCTATTTCACTTTCGAAAGCGTACAGCTCGCTAAAAGCCTTTCATCTTATGGGTCAGATACTACATGTGTCTCGGCAACTTGCTGTTAGGGGTCTTTGTTTTCAATTTACTTAATTAAAGGAATCTCAAATCTTACAGCGACTGTTACCATAAAAACGGAAGCTTGCACTCGTACCGGCGCGAGGAAGACATTTTTCCGCAAAACATACCGAGACGGAATCCATAGGGCACCTTGCTCGTCACGGAGAGATTTGCCAACATTCGCGTGCTCGTCGGAGCAAACACCTCGACTCGCGAGGTCAAAGGATGAAGAAGTCGTCTTAGCCCGCGATACAAATTTTCGCGACTGCAAAAGCGTTCGCGAACATGCGAACACGCGAGGAGCCGGTATTCAAGTGCCAATCATCTCCAAACTTTCGCGCAAAAGATATTTCCGGGCGAGCGCAACAATGCCGGCCAATCTCCCCGAGGTGGAAACGCGGCACGATATGTATATGTATATAAGCCACGTTCGCACACTCGCGCGAGATTCGTGTTTTCAGCCGGGCGCCTTCTAAATATACGGAGTTGAAGAGTACCACGGCGACCGTGGGACTCTGATACCCCTTTCAATTTTCACAGGGCGAAAAATTCGATCGGTTAGGTCGGCCGGATCCAGCGCGGTGTAAACGTTTTGCCGAAACTTCCCGCGCGCGAATTTAAATCACGGACGTGTGCAATTTCTCGCGATATGTTATCCCACGGGGAAGTTGAGCCATGCCGTTGAATGAAGCATGGCCATCACGCGTGTATCTATGTATATATATAAATATATATGGCGTGTGTGTATGTGTGTGTGTGTGGGTGTGTGGGTGTGTTTGTGTGTGTGTGTGCGTATAAAAAGGGGGGGAACGCGACTAAACCGCAATATTTCCCGGTGCGCCGATCGCTTGCTCGTGCGGAGCGTCATGCCGCGAGGAAATACAAAAACCGGCCGACTTGATTTTTCTATCATCGTAAATCACACCGAGGACGGCTGGCACGTGTTATAATTTATCGATGCCGATCGGAAAAAAATACCGCTACATCGACTGTCGAGTTTAAGTGACAATCAAAATATCGGGCGTTATTTAGGAAGACAACGTACACGAGAATTATATATGATGGAAGCGCACACACGAAAAATACAGAATTTTAAAGAATAAAAATTTCACACGCCACTTCTTTTTAATACGATTATATATAATATTCTTGATACATTTAAAATAATTTTGAAATATTCTATATTTTTCTATAGATATAGAATATTTTTACTTAATAAAAAATGTTTATATTTTTTCAAAATAACGGATTCAATCCTGATTTTTGGTCCTTTCAGAAGCTATTTTTGCATAAGAAAATACCGCGCTGTCCTTCAATTAGGAAACTGAAATATTTCTTGGGATTTGATTTAAAAGGATTCAAAGGATATAAAAGAGATTCAAAAGAGAAGAACGACAAATATCTCAATTACCGTATCATCGCAACTAGTATTCATCTTCAACCAATCGAGTCGGTTTCTCTGCTAAACCAGAATCTCAGATAATCATGACGCAAATTTATAATATCGTCGATAAGCTATTTCTGCATTAAAAAATATCGTTCTGTCTTTCAATTAGAAAACTGAAATATTTCTTGGAATTTGATTTAAAAGGACTCAAAGGATTTAAAAGAGATTCAAAAGAGAAGAACGACAAATATCTCAATTGTCATATCATCGCAAATAATATTCAACTTTAACCAATCAAATCGGTTTCTTTGCTAAATTACAATCTTAGACAATCATAACGCAAATTTATAATATCGTCGATAAGCTATTTCTGCATAAAAAAATATCGTGCTATTTTTCAATTAGGAAACTGAAATATTTCTTGAAATTTGATTTAAAACAACTCAAAGGATTTAAAAGAGATTCAAAAGAGAAGAAAACGACAAATATCTCAATTGTCATATCATCGCAAATAATATTCATCTTTAACCAATCAAGTCGGTTTCTCTGCTAAATTAGAATCTCAATCATAACGCAAATATATAATAATGCCGACGCTATAGATATTTATTGTATTTTCAACGAGGAAGAGAAAGGACGATGTCAGGCCATCTCGTAAGAGGTTGAAGATTCTTTGAAACTGACGCTATTCTGTAAACGCGCCTCATTAAAAATAACGAGGTATGGTAGGCATGTCAAAGCAAACGCTCTGACTGAAGGGTGGAAACCATTCGACGACATTCCCGTCGCTTATTTGAAGCATGTTGCGTCAGTGTCTATCAGCAATGAAGTGAGATAACTTAATTGGAAAAACGTTAAGAAAGACAGAAAGTATGACAAAAGCTGTACTTATTGAGAAATTGGGTTCAGAGAGTTGAACCCAAATTTCATTAACGATCAATCGATCTGTCTGGAAAATATTCTCTATTGCGAAATAAGCGAAATAGAGTAAGACAGGATGCAACACAGGATACAGATACAATTTAATTGTAATCAACTTTAAAGATATTAATAGAAAATATGGAAACGTATGAATTTGGTTAAAATTGGACCGTCCAATTCACTCCCGTTTTCCACACCGGCAGTGTTTTAAAGATATTTCAATTTCGTAATTAATTTAATAAAATAAATTATCTAAAATTTGAATTGAATAAAAAAAAAAAAAAAAAAAGATTGCATTTCGCTTAAGAAAATCTATTATTCATGTATTATTAATGTTGTTAACTCGTGATGGAGAAGCTCTGTTAGGAGTGATGCATTATACTGATCGTTTGATGTTATCACTTTGTTTTATATGAACACACAGATATTATTCATACAAATGTTAAATTCATACTTTATAAAAAATTGTTAAAGCGTAACGTTAATCATTACTGATTACATCTTGTTTCTTACAGGCGCATTTTTCATACCAATTTACTGATTAAACAATTATTATATAATCTAAAAATTTCATAAAATTTTTGCGTCATAAACACTTTATCAAATTGATAAAATGTTTGCGACGCAAAAATCCATAACAATCGCAAATTAAAATGACATAAAAAAAACTTGATTTTGAATAAATTCATCAGAAAACCGCGTAATTGAAAATATATCGCAATTGAATACAGATATGAAACAAATATCTGTGAATTGTTCGTAATGTTCCAACTAAAATAACAGGTGAGTTTTAAACAAATATGATTTATCTACGTGCCAAGGGAATTATTTCAATTACAAAGAATAAATAAAAGGTATCAAATTTTGTGCAAGAAATTTTCGTTAAGCTTTTGTCTAATATAGATGATTCCCAATACATTCACGGAGAATCCTATCAACATCGGATAGATAAAATATCCCACAGCTGCATCACATTGTAATCCGCATGTCACGAAGAATGGCCGCAGCGAAGGGCCTTAAGGGAGCCATCTCTGAGGGATTCATTGTTCGCCAAGTCACACGAGGACGGCGATGAATTTATATTCCGGCTATATCACCCTCAATCTTTTTTTATTTGATTCGCGCGAATCCCGATCGGGTACCTTCCCTCTCGACTGACAAGAACGATTTTTGTTGGCATTACAAATGAATCTGTCAAGATAACGTAACTTTATACAGTCAAACGGATGCTGCGGTTTAATTTAATCAAATTTGATGATCGAGTTGATAATTAATTATTTTTATCTGAGTCTTTAGAAGGAATCTGATACAGCAATTTGACGATCATTCGATTAAAAGTTCCCTTCGGTTTTATAATTAATAATTATAATTAATAATTTTCAATTAATAATTATAATTAATAATTTTTTATCTCTATAAAATGTAACGAAATCAAAGTGCTTATCAACGTTTACGTAATTGAATTAACTTGAATTAAAAATCGAGCTGTTTTGTACGTATCTTGTTCTGCTAATACAAATTAAATCTGATTTAATTATATTCACGTAAAAGTTTTGCGAAATAAGAGGCAAAAATTTAATTTCAATTTTACGAAACAAGCGTTGAAATATCAAATTTTTTTTTGTTTGTCCCATATGTATTTGTCAAGATTTATAAGTTGGAGTCACAGAAGTAGTCGATCCTTCAATGTAAAGCTAGAATAAGTACGACTGATGACTACTTCCATTTCCTGATGGAGAACCCTCAGAAAGCAAAATCATGTATCGGAGGTAGCTTTACGTTTTCACTTTGCGTCCATAGAACAATGTTTTCTGAAATACTCATTGTAGGAAAGCTACATTATGTTCCATAAATATATCATTAATAAACTATAGTAAAATATAATAATAAACACAAATGTAATGAAGTAATCTGAAAGAGTAATCTGTAAAAGCGAGGACAGTGTATCTTCGCTATTGTTATTTGCAAAATCCAAGATATTCTATGTAAAAATTCGGAATAATTTTGATACATTCGGTTGTCAAATGCTATGCATTTTGTATTTTCTTTTTTTTATGTTAATAAGCGAAAGAGCGGCTTAATGGCAAATTGAGAGCGCGATGAGATAAAAAATAATTTGAAATCGTCGTAAAATTGTAACAAAATTCTGCCAAAGTGCAGTAATCGAACTAAATCATCTCGCGTTAAAATCGCGGCGTATAAAGAGCAGTACGCGTTCGCGGTTGGAACAATTCCAAAGGTTCCAGGCCAGGTATAGGTGCACCGGTAAACGACGTCGCCGACCTCGGCTGACATTGGCTTCGCCATTGCCATGGACACTGAACTCTCGGAGTCTGCAAATAATTTATGCCTAGAATTATAGGACATCGGGGAGAGAGAGAGAGAGAAAGAGAGAGAGAGAACTAGTGCAAGCAACAATAGCGGATATCCCACCGTGTATATGCATGCCGTGGGAATTGGCGGGGTGTCAAGTGCGGAAGAAACGGACCGGCCTGATCGATAATTTTCGTTGTCGTATGTGCACGCGTTACGACCACGCATCATCGATTCGTCGAGGTGACGCCGAAGGATAACGGCCGGAGATGCGGCGCGAGCGCGAGAGTAGGAAGAAGGAAAAAAAGAAGAAGGCGACGAAGGAGATGCTTCACTTAACGCATTCCTCGCATTTTTCATCCGAACGGATATATTCAGAACAGTGCAATGGCAAAAGGGGCAGAAGAGATTTGCAAATAAGTGCACACACGCGAACGCGTGCAAATTATAGATGTAATATGCTGAAGAATCACACGAGGATCATGCAAATAAATATAGCGACGCAACGGAGCGACAGAGGATATTTCGTTTAATCGCTCACAAGTCAAGTCAACGCGGGAATGGCTGAAAGTACAGCCAGACGCGGTCTTTCATGTATTTTCGAGACAAGATTTTTTCGCTACGGGCGATTTCATGCTGAACGGAACGCCTTTTGAAGTCTTGCTTTCGAACATTTTATGACGTCTCGGCAACGAGCATAAAAATTACACCGCCGCGCGCGGCTGACTGCTCTTTATTTAAAAATCTGTCTATGATATATTCATCTCAATACAAGAATTATCTTTTAAAAAAAAATAGCGAACTGAAAAATGAGAAATAGAAAGTGTCTCAATTATTACAAGACAGAAAGTAATTGTTCGTTGGGATTTTTTATAAAATCCAAAAAAATTGCTTAATCGTGAAAAATAAGGAAATAAGACGTACTAATTGTGTTCTTTCATTAATAAATATACGAAAGTTGACATAATGTTAAATCAATGGTTCCATGGTTACTAAAGTAACAAACGTAACAAATAATCGTAATGCAGTCTACAATGAGACTTAAAGCTTAAGATTTGAGAAAAAAATTGACCAGACACAATCGATTATTTTTCTCACGTGACGTGAGATGAATAATCGACTATAATTGATCAATTTCTTTAAATCTTAAGTCTTAAGTCTCACTGCAGACACCGCTTTATGATCATGTTCAGCTATTTTGTGTATATGTGATAATAATTACAATATATCTGTGTAGTAGTGTCTAGTAATAACCGTAGCTATAAAAAGTATAAAAATATTTATTTTAAATTTTACGCTAAATACATTGTCAATATAATCCTGTGAATATACAAATATATTAAAATAAAATAAAATTCACTGAAATTTAAACGAAGATTAATATTTAATTATTTACGTCGCTGAAATTCCCGAAAATCTCTCTTTCATCTCGTTTATAATTCGTTCATAATTTTAAAAATATTATTTCCTCAGATGCTTTTTGTCGTAAAAAATTTCAGATTGATTAAAAAACCCGTACATACTTTATTATTAAGCGTCTGGGACGCTTTGCGTATAATACTGTCTCATATTTTTGTACAGAGCAGCGTTATAAGCTTAATTAACTTATCTGACTACGGCAAAACTATAGCACAGCCAGAGAGAAATTTATCGTATGTACGCGTATACGCGCGGTTATTTACAGAAACCGTCTTATCGGAGGTAACTATAACGTTATTCTTATTTTCGATTTGCGTTTTTTTTTTCATCAAAGTCCGCGCATATTGCGAGATTACATCGGACGCACGTAAGCTGCTTATTTCCGATTCGCGGCCACGAGCAGTTGCAAATCGGAACAGTCAATCGACTTGCTTAAAGTCATTTTCATAAAATGTGAAAGCAAAAAAATATTATGTTCATACATATTGTGACTATACCTTCAGTTTCATTCCAGCGCAGCACGAGATCGCTGCGAACGATATAGAAATTGCAAAAAATATCAACTAAAAAAATACCGATAAAATAACCGTTTTATTTCAAATTTAAAATCTTTTGCAACTCTTTGAATGTTCATATATATATGCCAAATCATTTATAATAAGTTATAATTACTATAAATATAATTGCTGTAATTGCATACAGTAAATATAATTGTAGTAATTATAACTTATTATAAATGAGCAAATGCCTAAAAAATTGTATAATTTAGCGTGAAATATAAATCAAAAGAAGTACCGCTAGTTTTGCTGCAATTTAGATTATCAGTTAAGTACGTAGGCAAAGTAAGTGGGATAATGAGTGTATTCAGTTGTGCAAATCACTGCTCAACAATGCCGGCTTTTATAAAATTAATGCCCGTTGCTGCGTCTATTACTGGAGACGTCGCGAGAGTGCGCGCGCGCGCGCGCTCCCGGAAAGTGGCCAACGCAGAGCGTAATTTTGAAAATTTCAGCGGAACTACCTACCGTCATACTTACTTTGCACTTCCGCCGATCTTACCGTATAATTTTCGCCGCCGTTCCAACGACTCCGCGAGGCGAGGGGACGCGGTAATTTTCTCGTCGAGCACTAGACGACGCGTTCAAAATTCGAAATATGCGGAATATGGTGAATTCTAACTCGCGAAAACTAAATTTTGCCTCTTATTACGGAGCTTACTCGTATTTAATACAAATTTATCTTTTTTTTTATTTATCATTTTTTGTCTCATTAACATAACGAAGAATCCTGCAGAAAAGAAAACTTGATAGAGATCATAGATATTACATAAAAAGGAGTCGAGTCTTTTTAAAAGTAAAAAGGCGAAGCAATTATTTCGCTTTGTCACAAATTCTTCCTAATTACAGTTAATTAACGTATTAAATAATATAAAAATTACAGATCTTTTAACGAGTATAAAAAAATATTAATCTTTAAAAAAAAAGAGAAAAAAATGATTAACACAGTCTATATAGCTATATAAAGCGGCGTCTACAATGAGACTTAAGACTTAATTAGGAATTAAGAAAATTGATCAGTAATAATCAATTATCCATATCTCACGTGAAAAAAAAAAATCGATTGTGATTGATCAATTTTCTTAAATCTTAAGTTTTAGGTCTCATTATAGACATCGCGCTTAATTCGTTTATGTTTAATATATCCTTGGAATTTACAGAGATATATACTATTAGTAATTCTAATCCTTCTCGTATCCCGTTACTTTACTTTTCTCTCCTATATAACTGCTCTATTCTCCGAGCGCTAACGTGAGTACTAATGCAAGGGAAACGTTTGACACGTTAGCACAACAAGGACTCTTTCGGCACCGCGCCGGCAAAGCTGTAGCCGCAGGAAGGATTCAAATGCGTCGAGCGCGAGTATCGGTCCTTCCCTCTTGTCGAACTCGGTACCACGGTCGAGCGGTATGCGATACCGAAATGCGGTCACCTCGCTGGCGGAAACGTGCGTTCTCGTGTAACAAGCGCATGATAAAGTTACACCCGAAATCACCCGCGGTGTTAGATACTCCGCCAGTTATCGGGATTCCTATAGCACTGTACTGCCGGTCGACCGGATTCCCGGACGACGCGTCCGCGTCCGTCAACTTTGATTACTTACGGATGGAAAACTTCCTGCCACCCGAGATCGAATCGGCGGCGGCGCGTTGCAATTTGGTTTCATCTCTCGCGCGAGGCGCGCAAGAGAGTGAATTCACAAATTCGAATTCTCCGCGTCCTGCCAATGCTTTAACTCCCCCTTTTCAGCAGCTACTCGTCATGTCTCGCGCGAAAGAACCGGTCGTAATCACGACGGTCTCAATTCGACGCCGGTAATTTCCTATTCCCGGCGAATGTAATTTCGAGGGCTTTTAACCGTTTCCCAGAGCCGTTTCTTCCTTGAAACGTCGGACGCGAGAGTGACGTTGGTATATCGAAGTGGGTTTCGGAATCATGTCGTTGACAGCTGCGACAGTTTCGCGTTAATTCCCCAGGCTCTGGAGTTGACCCGTGAAAATTCTTTCGATTTACATCAAATCCCCTGCATTGAGTAGACAGAATCGCAACGCGGAATTGACAACTTTCGCGCCTGCCGCGATTTAATGAATGGGAATCAAACATTGAGAGAAGTTCATTCATTTCATTTTTAAAATTCTCGAAGGACGTAAACCTTTTACAAATGCAATATATATATATATATATAGATTTTTAATTTCCCAATTATAATAATAGCTTTCATAAAAGAAATAAATATATAGATTTTTGATATTTTGGATCATCTGTGTGTTGCGCGTGGATATGCTGAAAGATTTAGACTGTGAATTAATAAGGACATGTAACGAATATATAAACTACTTTCTCTTAAAAATATTTTGAAACTGATAATCGAGATAATTTCTATGTTCGTTTGCATTTTTTAAATTCTCGAAGGACGTAAACCTTTTATAACTGAAATAGATTTTTAATTGTCCGATTATAAAATAATCGTTTATCGTTTTTGTAAAAAAAATAAATATACATTTTTGATATTTTGGTTCAACTTTGTGTTGCGCGTGGATATGCTGAAAGATTTAGATTGTGAATTAATAAGGACATGTTGTAACGAATATATAAACTACTTTCTCTTAAAGATATTTTGAAACTGATAATCGAGATAATTTCTATGTTCGTTTGCATTTTTAAAATTTTCGAAGGATGTAAACCTTTTATAACTGAAATATATAGATTTTTAATTGTCCGATTATAAATAATCGTTTATCGTTTTCGTAAAAGAAATAAATATAATAATAAATATAAGATTTTTGATATTTTGGATCAACTTTGTGTTGCGCGTGGATATGCTGAAAGATTTAGACTGTGAATTAATAAGGACATATAACGAATATATAAACTACTTTCTCTTAAAGATATTTTGAAACTGATAATCGAGATAATTTCTATGTTCGTTTGCATTTTTAAAATTCTCAAAGAACGAAAACCTTTTATAACTGAAATATATAGATTTTTAATTGTCCGATTATAAAATAATCGTTTATCGTTTTCGTAAAAGAAATAAATATAGATTTTTTTAGATTTTGGATCTTTGTGTTGCAAGTGTATGTATGTAATGCTGAAAGTTTCAGACTGTGAATTAATAAGAACATGTTGTAACGAATATATAAACTACTTTCTCTTAAAGATATTTTGAAACTGATAATCGAGATAATTTCTATGTTCGTTTGCATTTTTATAATTCTCGAAAGACGTAAACCTTTTATACCTAAAATAGATTTTTAATTGCCCAATTATAAAATAATCGTTTATCATTTTCGTAAAAGAAATAAATATAGATTTTTGATATTTTGGATCAACTTTGTGTTGCGCGTGGATATGCTGAAAGATTTAGACTGTGAATTAATAAGGACATGTTTTGTAACGAATATACAAACTACTTTCTCTTAGAGATATTTTGAAACTGATAATCGAGATAATTTCTATGTTCGTTTGCATTTTTCTGCCAATCCGAGTAACGCAAACGCGCATCAATTAGCAGTCATCATCAATTAGTCATTCCTGGACATGATCGAACACGATCGAAAGCAGCTTCTCGGTTTATTAGCCTTATACATACAAATCGAGCGGAAAGGATAATATTTCCGCAATCGGCGGGAGTTCCCTGGTTTACCTGTCACTTGCCACGTTTCGCCTCGACGAGTTTCAGGCCACGAGCGCGGCTGCAGCAACCGCTCCGCAGGCAAATCCAGCGACCGAGATGCAGCGCGAGATGCCGGGTGCAGGTGATAGTTTTCGAATCTCCGATCGACCGTGGTCGTTTGTTTCGAGGATCCTCTCGCACCGGTTCGATGCAGCGGCAGCGGCGGCGGCGGCGGCGGCGGCGATGCGTTTCTCCAACCCGTCGCGGCAGCAGCACTTCCTCCCACCCCGGGCAAGTGCATTCAACAGGTATCTACACAACCGATGAGTTTGTGCTATGCTGCCCTGTCTTCCCTCTCGTTCTACCTCCCCCCTCTCTCTCTCCACTCTCGCGGCCTCCTGCTCCTCTTCGGGGGTTCCGACTGCCGTTCTGGCGGACACACACTGATCCGCACCCGCCTGATCCCCCCCCCCCCCCGCCCGGCTCGTTGCACAGCAAGGACGCCTGCGTCGGTAAGGTAGACGCGGCCTCCCAACCTGAAGCGGCTCGCTGCTCCTCGCCAGTACGCCGTCGACCGTCGAAGGTTGCTGGTCTTCTGCTACGGTCGTCTTCCGCTCGTCGGCTCCGCTCGCGGAAAATCCGTCACCTAGACCGCCGGTGTGACACGGGAGGAGGAGGAGGAGGAGGAGGAGTGCCGAAGTGCTCGCGAGGATCGTCGGCGCCGGGCTCCTCGCTCGGGAAGATCGGGGGTGAGGTGCTTCCCTTGTGCCGAGCGGTGCAGCTTCCACCCGTCTGAGGGGGGACCGGTACACTCCGCGGGCTTCGTCGCTGGTAGGATTACTCCTCTCCCCGGGGGTGGTGGTTTCCTTCCTACAATTTTTTTCCACGACCGCGAGGAAATCTGTGCGTCTGTCATCGGCAGTCAGAAAATAATGGATCGGCCGCCTCTCGCACGGGGATGCCGTTGCTGATCGACGACTCGAGCCCGTAGCCGGTTTTCTGATCCGTTTCTCATCCGCTCCCCGCGAGAGTCGTGACGAGTACCTGTACGGACTGGGCGGGGAATCCCGGCGTCCGCGGCGTCGGGATCGTGGATTCTGCCGGCCGGCCGTGTAATCGGATGTAGCCGAGTGTTCTTCACGACGACGTGTCTTCCTCCTCCGAGATTGGAGCCAGTGTGCGTTTTTTGGAATTTGTGTTGATCAGAATGGGCAAGGCGGTTTTCAACGTGGCATCTGGCGACGTTCCGGTAATGTTCCCTTACTGAATATTCTAGGATGATAGCAGCGGGGATGTGGCAGTCGATTAATCCGAGCGGTATTCTTGTCGTTATGTCAATACATCTGAGAGAAACGATTTTACTCATTTGTTACCATATTTTCGTGTCATTTAATTGGTACCGTGTCATCTTCGAAATTGGTGATTTGGTAATGAAATACTTTTGCACTAGCGAACATGCGTTGTATTTGAACAAAATTTCAAGCATGAAATATATTAAGATTTCATGAATTATTTTCTGTGATACATCCGAGCATGATACAAACAAGTAATTTAACGCGATTGTAACAATTAATTGCACTGTCTATAACTCACTACAACATTCCTTATTATTGATCACTTCGACTGATTTTCCATGAGTTTAAATGGAGAAATAATTAAGCATTCGATAATTTAATTGATTTAACTACGTTCAATGAAATAGTATAAAAATTTTTGAAATCTCTGGTCAAAGTTCTTTTTGAAAAGCTTAATAAATTAAATAGTAGATTTCGGGCGTTGTATTTTTTTTTAATAGAATCGCGAATCTTGTTAAAGCTCTGCGGAAACGCGAGAGAGCATCGGTAGTTTTGTTGCATCGAAATTTACATTATGAATTTAGCCGAATTTAATATGCTAATTACGTGGCAAGAATGAAATGCAAGATTACAGTTTGCATCACACGACGTGGCATTCATCAACGCCGCGGTTTTGATTTAAGGGCAGCCATCCCTGTAACGCGATTACAAACTGCAATAATAACAGGAGAGTTATCTTTTGCACGCGAGCATAAAATATGCCCTATACATGTATGTAAAACGTACGGGCTGTCCCTGAAAGAGCACCTCCTCTTTCATACGCTGCATTTTTAATTATCTTAAACTCCATTACTGTTTTTATTTAACAATGGGAAACTCAACAGATATAAAGCTCAACTGGAATTCCATTAAAGTGATTTTATCACAAAGCACCTCTTGGCTCCGTTTTTGGAGCGCGTTTACGTCGTTTTTCGAGCAAAATTCGCACTCGTCCCTTAAACGGGAATTTCCTTCCTTCACACGAACACATGCTTCATTATCTCAAGCTTCGTTACCGAGTTGTGTAACAGGGGAAATGTAAAGTTATTCAATTAAATGTTCATTAGATGAAGCAATAATATCCTTCTGAAAATTTTCTCCTGGAATACTTTTTCCGAACTGCATTTATCCTTTGCAAAATCCGCACTTTTGCGCGCTGAATAGAAATATCCTTTTTCAACACAGACACATTTCAGGCATCATTACGGAGTTATTTAACAATATAGAAATTTAAGTGCGGACGAGGTAATTTTAGTTGAAGCGATTTTCCTGAAATCGCTTCCCGAAACGAGGCACGTTCGCGCCGTTTGTTACAGAAATGCATACATTTATTTGCCAACTGGAAATTTGTTTTCTTTCGCGTTGCACAGATACACGGAGTTTTATCATTTTGAGCTTCATTGCCCGAGTTAATTAATGAGGTATTAAATTTCGGAACAGAGAAAGAGAGAGAGAGAGAGAGAGATAAGGTATTAAAATTATACTTTCGTCAAAGCAAATTGGATGGAACTTTGCCTCCTCTTCTTTTTTTTTTTTTTTTAATAATTTCCGATGCGCATCTCCGCATCGTCGTCGTCGTTTCGATGAGAGCGAGCGGGCTCGCGAGTGCACACGGAAGTGATGCGACACTACTGAATTCAACGATATTAGCATAACCGTTCTCCATCACACTCGCTACGAGTAAATTTAACTTCGTAACGAGCGAGTTACGAGGGATGCAGCTCCGCGCCGCGCCGCGCCGCGTCCGCCGATAAACGAGTTAAATGCGCGAAGGGCGAAGGGGAGGGGCGCGGCAACGCGAAATTTTACACGAGACCACGTCTCGCGAAATGTTTGCAGCGCGCGAGCTCATCGCGCACCGGGAGGGCGCGTCCGTTGCGTTTGCAAAATCTCGCTGAGACATAAATAAATAAAGAGTCCTATCGCTTCCCCGAACGCGCGGCGGGGGAAGCAAATCCGCGCGCCCCGCGCTTTGAATTTCACTTTGATTCGCGTGCAAGCTGCACACGCGCGCGGCGAGGGGGGATGTATATGTTATTTCGATTGAAGCGAAACGAAAACACTATCGCTACTACAATCGCCACGGGAATCCTAGTGGACCGTATCAATTTACAAAATTTCGCCGAGCTTTGTCGAGTCAGTTTCAATCTATGTATCAAATTACCACGAGTAATAGAGCAGCGG
>NW_012026830.1:2981410-2981789 GCF_000956235.1 Wasmannia auropunctata
TTAAATAAGGATTGTTCTATGACATAATACATATAATACGATGCACTTAGTCAAATCGAATGTATGAATTTATATTAAATGAATGATATACAGTTAACATTCAATATAAGCATTTAGTAAATTTGATTGATCTCTCGAATGTCTTGAGTTTTAACGTTAACGGGAACGCTCCGTCTTTTTTTATATAATAATACCTCGCAAAGCTTTATTTTTTTATGTTAATTCTATCAAATGCTTGGTCATCAAGTAATGTGAGGATTTATATCAAGAATTAATAATAATTAGAGCATTATCTCTAATTATTATTAAAATTAATTTAAATTAATTTAAATAAGGATTGTTCTATATGATATAATACATATAATACGATGCACTTAGT
>NW_012026830.1:3001755-3006473 GCF_000956235.1 Wasmannia auropunctata
CCCCATCTCTCGTCGCGTACGCGGCGGTGAGAAGTTGCTGCCGCGTGAATCCGCGCTCGTTCCTCTTTATCTTACGATAGCCTTAATCAAAAGTTTGAAATTATGAGTCGGAAAATAATAGCGCGCGCGCGTTGCGTTACTCGGCCGCGGTGTGGTGGGGACGGGCGACGCGGCGGTGGCCTGCAGCGAACTTCATTTTGATTGACGCCGCGACGCGACGGCCGCAGTCGTGCCACTCCGTGTCTTCAGTCGTAACGACGCGGCGCCGTATTTAGGTGTATGTGTATGTACGTACGTGTCCGGGGAGGGTATCTCGGAATAGGTATCTATATGTACCTTCGGCAGGAGGGGGGGATTGGGGAATCGCTCCGTGTTTTTCGTACGCGCGGAGAGAGTGCCGAATCGTGCGGGAAGGCTTATCGAGGCTTTCGGATAAACCTCGTGAAAACGAAGGCTTCAATTTTTAGCGGTTTACGCGACGCATAGCTTTTCGACGCGTGATCTCGCAATTCGGGGAGAGCGAGCGCGTCGCGCGTCGCGAGTGTTAGGAGTGAAGTTGCCGCCGCGGCGCCGAACGGAGTTCCTCGCGCAAGCTTTGTAATTTACACTCGCTGCCAATTAAGAATTAAGGGTGCAAATTCATGAGGCGATCGTTTCAGCGTTGTACACGTAGTCACGTGACGTCGACTTTTTTTTGACGCTATAGCGTCAAAAGAAGAAGCCGTGGATTTTCTGAGCTTCAGCGTCAAATGCTGTTATTGTGAATTTTTCTGAACATTTTAGATACGAATAATATACGATTGACGTTAAATTTGATGCTGCCGCTTTTCGTGCAAGCCAACTATGATCGCGTAATTTTTCGCGCTAAAAATAAACGTTGAGCGTCAGCATGAAAAGGCACCTTTAAGGTATGATTTCATGTTGACGCTCGACGCTAATTTTTTTAGTGTAAAAATTACGTGATTATAGTTGGCTTGCACGAAAAGCGGGCAATATCAAGTTTACGTATCAATCGTATCATTCGTATTTAAAATGTTCGGGACAAAACAACAACAGCCTTTGAAACGCTGAGAAAAGCCAGCTTTTTTTTTGACGCTAGCGTCAAAGTTGAAATCACGCGACTAAAATCCAATATGTTGATTTCTTTACTGCTTAAGATTTTCTGCGTGCCATGAATTTGCAATCTCGTGAATTTGCACCTTCAATTTGTATCTTTTCATGCTGACGCTCATTTTTAGCGTCAAAACAGATCACATGATCCAAATTAATTGACGAATACCAAGCGTCAATTTTTGATCATGTGATCTGTTTTGACGCCAAAAATGAGCCTCGAGCGCCAGCATGAAATCGCACCTTTATGATTTATTACAGGATTATTTTCCCTGACAAATTAGATGCGCGATCTCCCGCTTTGACGCCTCTCTCGCGACAAGACTCCGCGTCGATTCGTGGCATTGATCCACAACTTTTGTCCAATCCCGCGGACGACAGTGTCGAATTTCTCGATCGAAACAGGTGTCCGAGCGATAGGACGTTTAAATATAAAACCCGGCGGCATGGATACAACGGCATCTGCGGCAACCGGCGAGACGGCGATGGCAATGCAACTGGTGAATAGATCTCTTTGTTATTTGAGTCCGATTTAAATTGCGTAATTTAAATTACGTAAGGTATCGTTTTTGATTCACACGATCCCAATCGTAATTTTTAACGACCTCGCTTCCAACTAATTATTAAATAATTATTGCCGAATCATTGATACTTGCTTCATTTTTGTATTTTAAATTCGGTATATTTTTATCCGCATATACGTTTTAAATAGAAAGTTTCGCAAGAAAAAAATCCATTTGAATTAAACAAACATCCATTTGAACAATTTTCTCGCTTAATTACACTTTAAATGTTCAGATTACGCGAGAAACTTTGTCTTACAATTAGAAAAAGTTTGTCGCTTCGACAATATAATCATTGACGAAAAGCTGCTGATTTCTTCGATGTTAAATTATGCACAACGATAAAGTACGGGAAATATCGGGCACGCCCAGTGCGATAATTTTATAAAGTGCGTTGAAACTTTCCGTTGTTTCGCGCGACTTCTGCTCCGTTGGCACAGAATAACCGCGAATTCTCTCTCTCTCTCTCTCTCTCTCCTTTTTTTTTATTCGAGATGTCGTTATCAACGGCTATGCTTTCAACTGCTCCCTCTATCTCTTTGTTTAGACTCCTCCGTCGTGTTAACGAGCTCGTTAACGAGTGTTCTTACTTAAAAGCGTAGTTTTCGTCTCCGCAATGCGCATCGCGTTTACGCGCATTAGTCTGCTATTATCAAATAAACAATAAACAGTTGTGATTTCTGATGAGCCTGCATACCTATATTTTTGGTATTTACGAGGTATTTACAAGATGTTAACACCTCGTAGATAAATTTGATTTCCTAAACCGCGTTTGTGCTATTGTTTCAATATTAAATTCTAAAATAATTGTAAATATTTAGAGGAGATAATTGCAAATGAGATATATTTTTAAAGTTTCTAAGTTATCTTTGATAATGTGAAAAATAAATTTGTATAAAATAATTGTTTATAAATAAAATAATTTAATAATTATTTAAAAATAGAATAGCTGAGGTGATGGACTGCAGTGATTATATTTAAAAAAAAAAGATTAGATATTATAACAAAAGAGAAATTATTTCTTTTTTTATTTAACAGGCTCAAGCACGTACAATTTAAAATAAAATAATTTAAGATTATATATAGACATATATAATTTTAAATTTTATTATTTAATTTAATTAAATTTAAATTTAAATTTTATTATTTAATTTAATTAAATTTAAATTAAAGTTAAATTAAATTTAAATTTTATTTTATTCAAATTGATTTTATATTATGTTCAGCTTTTGAAACAAGATTTCTTCCAAGATTAGTTTTATTTCTTAAAATTCTTACATGAACGCTTACTTATAGGAAATATTAATTACAACGCAACATTCCGTCACTATTACATATTTAATTTCTTCAAGCGTACGTGGAAAGAACAATTTTGCTGTATCCAGATTTGAAAATAATTTTTGTTCAATAATCAAAATAATTTTGTGCAAAAGTCAAAACAATTGCTAGAATATCAAAATGTTTTATAGCAATACTTATCAGTTTTAACATTCCAACAAATTATTTTGATGACTCAACAAAAAATTATTTTTAGATCTGTTTTTAGCCAAATTTTTAGACCTTTCAGCAAAATCGTTCTTTCCATGTAATATTTTGAAAAGCTTAAATATTTATATTTTGAGAGAGGAACTCGCACAAGTTTCTAATTCTCGGTCTAATTGTTAAGTATTTTAGCTTTCAAATTACCTGAGCCGTCTTTTGTATGAATTGCAATATATCCAGAAATGAATGTTTGCAGCTTACGTATAATATCGCGCAAGCGAATTCAAGTTTACGAGTGCTGAACGAGCTTTCTCTAACGATTTTGTCTAACAAATCAGCTTATTGCAATTCGGCAAGAGACATCGCAATCACGGAAACGTTTCCTCGATGCGTTTCTCGTCGCTGTACTTTTACGAGTTTATTTCCATTCGCGGCGCGCGTGTTACCTACGTACCGGTAATGCCGAATTAATCTTCCGCGCTTTTCCCGTGGCGCTTTTTACGGCGAGGCTGGCTGGCTGGCTGGCTGGCGAGGTAAATGTTATCGGCGGGAAATATTTCGGGGGGGATGGAATCTCCATTTATGCGAGAGGGCGCGCCCGGATGGAAATGCGCGGGGGAGGCGATCAATTGCCCCGCGCGGCGCGCAAGTCGATTTCACGGAATCTTCTGTGAATCAAATACAACTTCCAGTGCGGCAACGCGTTAACCACTTACATGCGCATATTAGAATACACCTGGAGTAAAGCCCTACTGCGCCATTAAGGCCATCGCTGTAACCGAATTCCACGTATCGGCCTCGCCTTGCAGGAACTCGTGGTATTCGAGCAATTCGCCCATGAGAACTATCGCGCTACCTACACGCGCCGGCAATAGCGTCTGTTTCACCGCCATATATTTCGCTTAATCCATAAGCAATATAGATATATAGGAACGCACATGAGATACGTATAGGCGCACGCAAATATTTTGGATTATTGGGTAATTGTCGCTCATTCTTCAAAAGCGCTTGGGATTCTACGGTCTTCGCGAAAAAACAATTCCCGAAAAACGTATAAGAATACGAAAGAGTTGATGTTATTTAACGCGCGTAATTGCTTTTTATTTGATTATATGAAACAGGTTATGAAATTTTTAAAAAGGTAATTAATTGTAATGCAGTTTGAAAAAAATATCTTTTGCTTCCATGTAATTTTAATTCACGTAATTGTCGCTCGTTTTTCAAAAGCGCTTGAGATTCTGCGGTCATTACGAAAAAATAATTCAGGAAAAACGTAAAGAGTACGAAATAATTGAAATTATTTAACACGTGTAATTGCTTTTACTTTGATTATGAAACGAGTTATGAAATTTTTGAAAAAATAATTAATTGTAATGCAGTTTAAAAAAATATCTTTTGCTTCCATGTTATTTTAATAATTGTTATACATAGGTATATAATTCCGATTTATAATTATAATTACAAAATTACATACATCGTGTATATATGTGTATGTATATATGTATGTATATAAAAAAAAAAAATATATATATATATATATATATATAAAAAAGAGAGAGATTA
>NW_012026830.1:3006493-3017105 GCF_000956235.1 Wasmannia auropunctata
ATATATACAAGAGAGAGAGAGAGAGAGAGAGAGAGAGAGAGAGAAAGAGAGAGAGAGAGAGAGAAAGATTTGATAATTAATTTATATAAAGTAAACTATTGCAATGTACGGGCAGCAAAATTCAAATTATAATTACGAAAATATCTTGTCTTCCTTGAATTTAATAATACTATTTCTGATCTGCATTATTCAACCTCGCGACATTATTCTCGCCTGAATCGCGTATGAATAAGTAGTCACCCGGCGATATATCAATGCGATGCAACGCTCGCCATATATTACGATCAAAGTTCAACCAATGCCATTTACTATAGAATAAGTCTCTAACGCCGGCTCATAAAGATATATTCTTGGCACGAGGGAAGGTCGACAGTTTTAGGTGACTGCGAATAAAGACGTTCGATGGCATCGGTTTATTCTAATCTAGCAAAGTGCTCCGGAGTCACCGTGGAAAGACCGGATGCAGAACCCGAAGTTCCGTTTCACGAACAAACGGTTCGGAATGGCACATTTCATTGATGAACTGCACAACAGCACTGAGATCTAACCTCACGTATACCCTAATACCCGCGATTAATTAAGATTAAGTACCGGATACAATTGCGCATCGGGATGCTGTAATGGTTCAGATCACGCGAACACGCTGGGCTCAAATCGTTGCCTAAATTGCGCTATTCACATGCCAGATTATTATAGGTTCGTATAAATAATTAAATTGCTAAATTAAAGTGTTATCCCGGATCTTTCTTATTGAAAAATACAAGTTATAGATATGTGTAACCCGGTTATCATTAATTCTTATAATTAATCTTTAAAATTATATTTAATAAATTTTTTTAAAACAAAGACCTCGTTATATATATTTTATAAAAAAAGTTGATCATTAGAGAAAAAATTAATACAATAAAACAATGTATCTTAAACATAGCTCAGCTATTATCGATAAAGAATAATTAATACCTATTATACCATTTAATACTTATTTAAAAAATTCTTTTAAAACAAAAATCTTGTTATGTATATATTTTATATATATAACGAGGTTTTTGTTTTAAAAGAATTTTTTAAATTTAATTTTAAAAATTAATTACAAGAATTATTAATAACCGGGTTGCATATATATATCCATAACTTGTATTTTCAATTAGAAAGATTCGGAATAAAAACAATTTTGTTTTAAAAGAATGACAAAATATTATTATAATATAATATTATTTTTATATAATAATTATATTATTATTTTATTATTATTATACAATAATATTATTTTATCAGGAATAATTATTACATTCTGGGATAATTAGGCTTTCATGTCTTTATATATTAAATGCATTCTTTATTGATATAGCTGAGCTATGTTTGAGATATATTATTTTCGTTGTATTAATTTTTTTCTCTAATGATAAAATTTTATTACATGACGTAAGAGCACAAAATACATGATCTCTTGCAACAAATTTCTCTATGATAAGCCGTATTTTTTTTTCGTAATCATTAGAAATGAGATGATGTGATATAAATATCATTAACTGTCGAACATGATATTAATGGACTCATGTCAGCATAGATGACGTGAATATTATCTTAATTTCATCCTATTTAAATCGTGTTGAGGGAAAGAGAGAGAAATGAGTGCAATATTGTGATACACTTTTACGACCCTGATTTTATTAGCAATCCCCGGGAATCATTGACGCGATTGAAATTGCTTACGAATGACGCATTAATATTAATATACGTTTGACAAATGAAAAATGAGTCCAGTGTTCGCTAATCTTATCAAATGTCTGGGTAATTTGTAATACGATATCGCATAAACTGACGCATATAATATTCTTTTCGATCATTTTCTCTAAGATAGAAGATTAATCTTTCGTTTAAACATCCCTTAGTTATTCCGCGATTGGAAATTATGCCAATAAATACGTACACTGAGAAAAAAAATTGATTGTACTAAGTTTGTATAGTTGTTGTATCCAATGGTTGATTCAACAATTTAGTTGCACAAAGAAAGGTATATGTATAGTTCATTCATGTCAACCATCAAAATTTTTAAAT
This sequence comes from Wasmannia auropunctata, assembly GCF_000956235.1. Lineage (NCBI taxonomy): Eukaryota > Metazoa > Arthropoda > Insecta > Hymenoptera > Formicidae > Wasmannia > Wasmannia auropunctata. The sequence goes on from NW_012026830.1 coordinate 3,008,552, forward strand.
CAAGAATTAACTAAACCAACTCAATTAAATTATTTTGTTCGAAATACTAGTAGTATTTATTTGTGTTTGCATGCTATTTAATTATACAAGTAATATATTTGTTCAAATTCCAAGTATCAAACTGACCAAACGATGCTGATGGTTTTAATAAGTGTGTATTTTTAATCGAACGGTTAAGTTAAATATGGTAAATTTTTGTTGAAACAAAATAGTTTAGTTAAAAAATAGGATTTTGTTTATAACAAGTAATAAATTATTTTGTGTTATCGTAGTAACGTTTGGTTGAACGTATCGGACAAAATATTTTGGTAAGATGAAACAAATTTTGCGTTTTGTAACAAATTTTTTTTCACAGTGTATATATGCATACGAATGGAGTGCACAAAAAATAGTTTGAGATTAAATAGTAAGTCATAGGAAAATATATAAAAAGAAATCTGAATTTTTGCTCAGAATTTATAATTTTATATTTATCCTATTTAAAATAAATTATATAATTTTAATTTGAATGAACAAAAATACCTATTATATTTGTATTATATTGTACGTACATAGCTTGTATCATATATAACAACACGTTACGAGTTATGTATACCTATTACAGGTCAAGTTACAGATATAATGTATATTTTTGTTCACTCGTATCTATTTTTCTATTAAAGCGACGCACGATATCAATAGTAACTCGTAGAAACATCGGTATTTAGGTATCTATTTATATTATATGGGCATTTCTAACTTGACCATTCAAAGAGATATTAATATGCATATTGCGTCAGTAGTAAATGATTGAGTTTGGCTTTCGGAATAACATTGATCTTTCATGTGTGCGCGGATACACACGGATCGTGACGATCGATGTCTTACGTTTGCTTACATATACAGGACGAGATAACGAATTACCATCCGCTTTCGCACCGGCATTACAATTAACGCCGTTACATACGTCGCTCCCTAATGACATTTCGTTGCCAAATTGGCTTGTACGCCGAAGTTATACTGCCGTATTTATCTTCCGTTACGTGTGCACGGTAAACTCACACCGGGATACCGTCATCCCGCTGGAAATGAGTGGAACCAATTGCATAGCGAGATCCGCGTAATCGCTCCTGTAATCGTTACGGCGGCGCTACGCGTTTTAACCGCACTAATTTTAACGGATAAATCCACTGCGAGAGAGCGCTGAGCGAGAAGGATTATTTTATTGTGTGGTGGGGGGGGAGGAGGGGGGCCGCTCGAAATCTGAGTACACTTTGGCAAGCGCCACGGGGTAATTTCGCTCTTCCGGAAAGTATAATAAAAATGATGTAAGTTTACAAATGATAGATTCTAAAATTTTGAAATGGAATATGGTGAAATTGTGAAAAGGAAAAAAAATGTTTTCTCTTTGCGAAGTAACGATATTTCGATTAATACACTTTAGTAGATAGATTCGAAAATTATGAAATGGAATATGGCGGAATAGAGAAAAGGGAAAAAAAAAATATTCTCTTTGCGAAGTGATGGTATTTCAATTAATTCACTTTAGTAGATAGATTCTAAAATTTTGAAATGGAATATGGCGGAATAGAGAAAAGAAAAAAAAATTTTCTCTTTGCGAAGTAACGATATTTCAATTAATACACTTTAGTATACAATTTAGTATGAAATAATGACTGATTTATATTTCTGATGAAAAATGATAAATTGCTTTTCAATGGTACATATATTTGTGTCACTTATGTTGTGTAATCTATTATATAAATAAATATAAAAATATGATAAATATTTCATGAGTAGACGAAATGAGATAAGAGTTTTTTTTTTTTTGTTATTCATCTATATTTAATTTAGTTTTTTTCTACATATTTTCCGCATATACTTTTAAGTATGAATTTAGTATATTGTTTTTGTCAGTCTCCTTTATTATCTGCAGATTATTTATCATTTCGTTATCTTGTTTAAATATGACGTCCGTTATTGCGGACAGAGAGAGCGACCGATATTGATACCATGGTTGAGCGTAAATAAAAACACATTTCATACCGACAGGCTAAATGAAAGCGCATGCATCAACGCTGCAAAGGGTATTACTGTTTATGCGTGCACAATGATGACTCGTCGGGCGTAAAGGGTTCGATTTTATGTGTGCGCTAAGGGAAGGTATGAAACGTGAATAATGGGCGCAACGCGCGTGCGATTTGATGTTACGTCCGAAATCGCAAGTTATGGCGGTTTGTTGGCAGTTGTCCCGATTTTGCCCGTGATTGAAAATAAAGATGCAATTTCGGTGAGGAAAATGTAAATTTATTGATTCGTTTTCGGGGTCGCGTTTGATACACGGCCGCGCACATATCGGGTTTGGGAAAGCAGATTGTTACCGAACGAACATTATTGTTTTTTCATTTTGTAATATCTATACGAAATATAATCGACTGTATTTTCATTGCGGACTGAACTTGCTCAATAAGCAATTTATTGTTTTTCTATACTTTTATTGGAAATATTTTTAATTTTCTTATATGCTTAGAATTTTCCATTTCAAAATAAATGATTTCAATTCATATGCTGTAGCGTGTTTTAGAAACATTTCTCTCGGAAGTACCACGCTGCAGATTCGATAAACATGATGCTTCCTTATGTTTAGCTTTTAACCAAAATTTATTATCGATTTGCATCAATCGAAATGATATTTTACAGTACAATTTGTTCCGCGAACGTTTTCGATAAATATACTTATCGCTCCATTCTTGTGGAAACGCAATGCTATACAAAAGTAAAAAAAAGAAAGAGAAGACGCTGCCAGGTATACAGAATCGTCTGTAAGCGCGTCTGTAAGCGCGATTTTTCCTTCTTTAAGGCGCGATGTGTCTTGCGAAGATGAAAGGAGGAAGCTCGATTCGTTAACTTGGCGCGGCCAAAGTAACGGACGTGGCTATGCAAACAGTGAAAATTCAGCCGGCGAAACGGCGAATGCATTTGGCGGGGTTATAGCAGTGGCAGGTACCCCTACATTGAACAAACCGACGATCTCTCGTGCCCGCGCGCGCTCAAAGGGCCGAAGCAGCGGGCGCGGGCATACACAAAGTGATTCTCGGACGCGAAAAGTTTCGCCCGGTGGAACTTCGCCGCCGGTAAGTTACGAAGTTTCACCGTTCCGTGGACGTAGTTAACGATGAACCCGGTGAACTTTGTGCCACGGTGCTGCTGCCTCGAGGTGCACTTTCTCCGCACGCGCGGAGAACGGTACCCGCGTGAACCGCGCGCTCACGTCAGGAATATTAAGACGCATTCACATCTGTGCTCTCTTGACCGCGAATAGCCGCGCCATGAGTGTGTCATAAAAAGTTATTTTCCTCTTACGTAATGATTATTTTGTGTGAAATATATATAGAGATCTTAGAGATTGGGAAAAGAATAGCAAGATATGATGAAAAATATAACCAACATATTGCTCTCTTTATTTCTCACTGATGATAAATAGTTGCGTATTAAGCTGTTCCGAAGAAAAGGAATTATATTACGGACTAGGTTTAGAAAGAAAAATAAAACACAATATTTTATTTATGTTTAATAATACATTGGTTTGTTCGCGCGATTTTTTAATAGATGACATTAAAACGTGTAGGTATATCTATGTCATGCGTGACTTTAATCATTTGTTGCACAAATTTTTTTTTTCTATTGAATGTATTTTGTTGAATTTTAGTATCGGTGTTTTGGAATCGCTGATTACAAATGAAGTCCAAATTAAAAAAATTAAATTAAGGAGCCAATATGGCGGCCAAATTAAAAAAATTAATTCTGGCTTATTTATGTGTGAAATTTTATACGTAAGAATATTTTAGACTTCAAATTTTAAATTAGAATTTAAAAATATAAAATGGCGGATCTAACATGGAAGAAATTTTTGATACCTTGATATTATTTTGATCTTTTGTTTTTAATTTAATTGATGTAAAATAATATTACATATCTCACAGTCTTAGGAACATAACGATACCAAATACATAAAAACATATAAAAACAGCGACGAGAAAGGTGTCCTTTGCAGAGGACAACTATGCAACAATATACATACTCTAAAAGATGACATTTTAGCGCGTTTTTCAAATACAAACATAATTAAATTGATTCAGTTTTATTCAATCTAAGTATATCTATTTGAAAATAGAAGAAAATAATTAGGCATTTTCGATACATTATGTTATTTTACTTCAAGAGAGGCAAGAACGCCGTTCAGACAACAAAAAATTTAGGTATGCCGTTTAAGGAGATCACGCAGTAGCTGAAAGAACAGTCCAGAAGTAGTTCACTCGCTTTAAACGTAGTGATTTTAACGTTTCGAAACCAAAAATATTCAGGGAGACCTTTAGTAGTAGATAACGATCAAATTGCAGCTAATTGAAAGTAATTGAAAATAATCGTGCTACACGACACGAGACATCGCGGAGATATTTAATATTTAATTCGACCGAATATGTATGAATATAGTATAAAAAATATCTTTAATGTTAAAAAAATTGCATGAACTTTCCAAACAACAAAATATAACAGCATATAAAATTAGAATACCTGATTATATAAAAATTACAATACGATTCAAAGACAACGTAGATTCGTAGAATGGTAGAATGTCCTCCGTGGCATTTATGGAGTCACCTTTACTTTCTTGAAGTCCTGAGAAAGTAGGGCTGAGATTACCAGTTCCTTCTCAAGTTCAACGGTTGTTCTTAATAGCTTAGATTTGCTGTTTCTCTGTCGAAGTAATTAATATCTTTGAATTGAAAGCTGAGTTTAGATAAAAAATTAAAATACTACATTACATAAATATTATACATACATATGTATATACCGACCGCATACAGTATGTTTAACACAATTAAATTCGCGAGATGGCCAATGACGGTCACATAGCAGGATCTTGGTGCTCAATAAAATTTCATGTGATTTTGTACGTTTTTCTAGTTCTACTTATGCACCGTTATTTTCGGTTTCGACGCAGAATTTTAATTCAACCAGAATAGTAATATCGCAGTATTGATAAGTTTAATAATAATGCGATTTAATAATACTGATGCCTTTCATAAGATATTTTTCGCAGTAAAATTTCTTTACAGCATTCTCGCATCGCGTTGGGGAGGAGGAAAGAATCTCATGAGAGATTTGTAAGCAACAGTATTATTAAATTGATTATCAATTTAATATTGTGATATTTCTTCTTCTTTGTACGCCTCATTGCTTGTCAGCAGCACGTAGGTGATCTCTTTTGCATATATCCGCAGATATATGGTACCTATACAGTTGTACGCCGGACGCCGTACGGCGTATTGAAAGAGACTTTTCTGGGCAGAGTCACTCTCAGTTGGATGCCTTTGCCTTTCGAGAGGTGGCGATCGCCTCCAAATCGATTAAAACCGATTTAGAGTTACATTGTTCTGGGTGGATTGAACCTGGGTCTTTGACACAAAAAGCCGACGTGCATCTCGCGCGCTACGAATGTAATTTATTGTGCTGGTTCAAATAAGAATTGCGTCGAGACCGAATGTAACGGTATGCAGTTTGTAGAATTAGAAAAATATATATATAAAATCACGTGAAATTTTATTTTATGTGTACCAAGATTCTGTTATCACCATAATTGGCCAAAATGACGGTCCGTTTCACGAATTTAAAAATTAGAAATTTGAAAAAATAATCGAAGTTTTCTGTTTAATTAATCTTAAGTGGACTATTTTACCGTCCACGATGACATGGTAACAATGACAGTTATGAATTGAAATTTAAACGTTGAGTTAGTTAATATTAAAAACGAAAGAACCTCCGAAGTAAAGGTTGACGTTCAAAGAAATTTTTGCTAAGGAAAAATTTACTTGAAATTTGCCAAGGTATCTACAGGGCAAAAGAAAGTACCGCGACCCTCGAGGCACTTTGTATGAAATGCTTCAGAGCGTTCATCTTCCCTTTACATTTTAGATGATCTCGAAGGAACAACCTGCTCATCTTTGCCGGGATCATGTGTGAGAGAATTGTGGTATATATATATATATAATATTGCGTAATTGCATTAGTAAAATATTTTATGCAAAATTTATTCATATTATAATTGTATTACATGTGCATTTTACTTTTTAATACAGATTTTGAATTTATTATCTTGGATGTGGACGGAGATCGAGATCGCATTTTGATTTGACAGAGCTTCGATTATGTATATGCAAAACGTCTCTTCTAGTTAAACGGAGCAATTTTCGTCGTTCGATTGGGACAATTACCAAGCGGTAAATTATCTGTTTGTCTGTAACGTTTTAATGACATACACGAGCTAATAATTAAAGAGACATAAACTATTAATAGGTCACCTGTTGGTGGTAAATTATTGACTGCATAATAGAATTTACCACAAATGATACATTTTGCCGCTGGTTCGCAACAAGAGAACAGCCGGGTTGTTTATGAATTACCGCGAAATGACAGAGAGAGAGGCAATAGTATATTTCATCATCGATCGATATGTGTTTATTTGTATATGTATAATTGATATTTTGAATATTTTCGTATAACCAGATTAAATATTTTTAATGTAACGCATCGAGAATTGAATGATTGCATTAAAATATGAATAACAATTAGTTCTAATGATTTTAGGAGTTTTTATATGCTAATATACATATAGAAATTTAAATAAATAAATTTTTTTATTTTATGAGAAAAATTCTTTTTTTACATGAAATATGACGCGAGTAATACTAAGATATTTTTTTGTGGCATTTTTCTGCATTAACTTAGCAATTTAAATTGGTTTTTATTTTAAAAGAAATTTAAATTAAATTTTTATTGCCAAGTTCCTTAATGTAAGGGTTAAACATTTTGTTAAATAAAAAAATTTAATTTAAAATAATTAAAAACTTTCGTACAATTCGTTTTTTCTTCAAAGAAATATTTATTTTAAATTAATTCAAACCTATTTAATAATTTCCGAATATTTTTTGTAATAATTAAAATATATGTAGAAAATATTTTTATATTATTATACAGAAATTCTTTTTATCGAAACAAATTTAAATTATTGTGCTTTATAGTATGGCATAATATTTTTTAAAAATTATTTTGATATTATAAAAAGCAAAACTCTAAAAACAAAAAAATAAATGGATATATTTGAAATAAATTTGTACTTTAATATATTCATTGAATTATTACCTGCAGAAAAACGCAAATTCTAAATTACAAAATAAACCAAGTTGAACTAAACTGTATTTTCACGTATGATTACTTAAAGATTAGCAGCATTAACGTTTATGTTATAACGAAAAATCGTTAGAATTTTATATAAATAATTTATGTGTTTCGGCATGAAAACTATATATAAATGAAAACTATGTATAAATATATAATAATATTTATATATATAAAAATACACACCTTGTGCTCTTATGCGTCTGCATTTCCATGTGCTTCTCACAATCAGCTCAGGCATACGACACGCATTTTTGCCGTGTCGCATTATAGCTATGATTACCGTAACATCAGGCGGGAAGCGCTGCGGCCTCTTTTTTTTTATCCGCTTTTTGCCGAGTTCCTTCGCCGTGACCATCGTCGGTGGCGTTTCCTTGTGAAAAGCACGCGGCCGAGAAGCACGGGCGGAAATTGTACTGTTCCTGGCGCGCTTTATGTTCCTGAAGTTTCACGGGACCTCCGCTCCTCGCTCGTGATGCGAGAAGCCCCGAGCGACGACGATGTCGGGGGCGGGGGGGGGGGGGGAGAGGGGTCTTTCACCGTGGCGGCTGCGCTCGTTTATCACGTCACGCGTTGATGAGACGGCGAGGCTACGGCAGCGGCCTTTACAAAGTTCTAATAAACGGAGTCTACGCGCGCTCTCGTTGTGCGCGACCCGAGGAACAGTATTCACGGGAGTGTCCCGTGCGCGCGCGGCTATGAAAACCGATGAAAAGCGGGCTATCTCGCGTACCCGGGCCGTGGGACGCGGATAACTCCGATCGCGTCGGAGATATCTTAGAATCGTGCGCTGAAAACGCGGGGGAGAAAACGCGATCGCGCTGCGGAAAGATACGATAATCTTCTTTTATTAAAGCTCTTCAAATACATTTTTTTTTTTATTAGTTTGACTGCTGGAGTTGGGCACGATAATTCACGGGAAAATATAAAATTCGAGAGAGTGAAGATATATGTATTATATACTTTTTATTTTAATTTATTTTATATAAAATAATGTATTTATATGTAAACACTTTATATTCGTAATTAATCAAAGATAAATACACAAAGGACTAATTTATTTATAAAATAAATAAAGAAACGCTCGTGTGTGCAAATTACAGCAAGGAAAAAAATATTCAAAGAAAGGCCAAGAAACGAGCAAATGAAATCAATTTGGTTGTAAAAATTGAAAAATTTTAAAACATTTCTACAAAAAACAGTAGTACGTTTCGACTACACGGAGTCTTCTTCAGTTAAAACTATTATACATATAAGGTCAAACAATTAAAATAAAAGTTAATATAAAGAGGTGTTTTTTTCATAATAAGTTCTTTACAGGCTTGGGGCTGTCTGG
>NW_012026830.1:3017125-3025569 GCF_000956235.1 Wasmannia auropunctata
GGGGGGAGGAGAACTTATATATGCATAATAGCATCGAAAAATATTAAATTGTTTGTCAATTTAATTATAAGTTACAAGTTTCTGACTTCACGCAAAGAGCTGTGTTTCAAGTCCGACAAACCGAGCGGCGCGCAGATCGAGTGTGGTGGATATTGTAACAATAAGAATTTTAACACACCCATGTCGGCTCTTATAGGCTATTTTCACTATATTTTTTTTCTTTAGAGCCCATTGCTTCTAATTTAATTTAAAATAAAGAATTGTAATTGTCACAAATTATAAAATAGTGAAAGGCTGCGCATTGCAAAAATCTCTATCCAAGAAACGAAGCGGGGCTGCGATTATAATTTCCCTCAAAAAAAAATTTTTAATTTTTACAACCAAATTGATTTAATCGCTCGTTCCTTGGCCTTTCTTTGACTTTATTTATTTTATTAATTTTAATGGGCCTTTTGAATCGATAATCATTGTCTAGGAACGTAAAGAGACATCTACCTATTTTTTTCTCTTAAATTACGTAGCAAAATTACTTATTAACAAGTGTGAATTGCATATTAATTGTAAATATTATAATTGCGATCAATATGCAATTACATCGTCGATTACCTTCGTGCTCCGTGGTCACGCGCGAAGGCAATTCTCAGTTTGCGGTTACCTGAAACTGCATATATCCATACTGAATACCGAGAGATTCTGTATACGTTACAATGTAGATTTGATAGTCAATTAGTTTGGGTAGTTATAGTTATATATGTTAACCTCCTCGTCATTAGCGCAAATGTTTCTCACTATGGGAACTGCCAGCATCTCTGTGACTGTTCGCAAAACATGAACAATCTAATATGTTACAAATGTCCATGGGAATCGCACGTGGAAGTACACGTCCGCCCGTGAGCGACGTTTAATGGCCCATGAAGATTCCGCCTAATTAGTCGTCAATTAAATTGCTACCTGGAAGCTCTCGATACTCATCTTAAATAGCGTTTAGAAACTCGATTGTATCTTGAGCGAAACATTCGTTTAAATTGCCCCGCATGTAATCGCAATTTTGTATATAATTATACGGATTTGACTACTACATCTTAACTACGGCAAGTTTCTTAGTTAATGGTCAATTTGAAGTCGATCTTTTTTTTCAACGAAGATAATGTTAAGAAGACTTATCATTTAATTCAACTTTTTAATATCTTATATATATTTTTTTAAATTTTAGATTAAAGTTTTATTAAAGTTTACTTGCGAAATTAAGTAAAGAGTAGGATTTTGTTTGTTATTGAATTTGTTTTTCTAAGTTTATTTTATAATCAACAGCTTTTTATCTTTAATTGCTAATAATTTTGAAGTTATTGCTGTCAGAACATCTTCTCAATATAAGAAATTACTAGATTTTACTTGAGTTTTTTTGATTTTATTGAATTAATGACAAAAATTGACAGTGTAATTAAATTGTTAATTATTAAATAATTATTGCATACACACACATAACTTTTACAGATAATTAAAAAAACGCGTATAAAAAAGTTTGTTTAATATACGAGATAGGCGAAAATCAAACAAATTTAATCAGCTTTCAAAGTATATCTGAAATTTATACTGTATTGGAAACTAGAACACGTACTTGAAATTAGATTGAAAATATTTGCTTTATATTTAGTACATGACCCAAAGTATCTTGAACTGCAGTTTGTGAATTCGGTCAGGAATGCGGATTCGTCACCCCTTTGCCGTATCCGTGAAATTCGAACTACCGGTTTGGCAACGATCGCACGGGCTTTATTTTCGCAATAGTGGATAACGTTTCTCTTGAGGGGATTTTCTTCTTGAGACAATGCCTGCCATTTATTTCTCTTTGAAAATCCGGGCACCGTTTTACACTTGAGCTCCGCACAGTATTTGTTGCGCCTTGGATTTATTGTTTTTAGATTTATAGCGTTGACATCGGGCGTCTATTACGATAAAATGCGGAATTAAATAATACGAGCGCGAGATCTATGGTATAGAATAGAATAAAATTTTACCGATATTTTTTTTTACTAATGTTGTACTTTTTTTTTCATTGCAGGTAAGTGTTCATGCCAAGTCATTATGTCAAAGAGAAGCGAGTGGTAAGTAGTTTGTCCGTTAATTACTCTGGGACAATCTATAATTATATAGACATGGCGGAGATTTTCTTATGAGAAAGAAGAATTTATTATTTTAAACATTTATTGATCGTGACAAGAATTTTTTTTGGGATGGAATTTATTAGAGACGGAATTAGAGGTAGAAATTTTTATTAGATAGAGATGACATTAATTTTTACATAACACATGGTTTTCTTCATATCATTTCATATCATACGCTGCACGGAAAGAACAATTTTGCTGAATTCAGATCTGAAAATAATTTTTGTTCAATAATCAAAATAATTTTGTGTGAAAGTCAAAATGATTGCTAGAATATCAAAACGTTTTATAGCAATACTTATCAATTTTAACATTCCAACAAATTATTTTGATGATGCAACAAAAAATTATTTTCAGATTTGTTTTTAGCAAAATTTTTAAACCTTTCAACAAAATCGTTCTTTCCGTGTGTCAGTCGGATATGGTATAAATTCTCATGCGTACGCAACTGATCCTTTGCAATTATCCTCGTAATAATTGCGCAACATTAGGGAGTATACGTGCATGGATGTGTATGTGTAACGATCGATGCCTCATTTCCTGTTCGCTCGTTGGTTTAATGCTATACGTTCTTTTGAGCGCGTCGATCAATTAGTCGATTGTAAATCGACGCACGATGTTACGGGCAAATGTTCACGGCAAGATGTTTTTGTTGCCAATTCATCCGCAGACAGGTGAAATTCGGCCAATGCGTCAAATTATCGCTGAACTGCTGACCACTCCGACGCCGCAATAATTGATGTTTCGATAATGACGGAAATGTTAACGACCCTGAATGGCAATTAATCGGTCCATACATGGTTTATTTTGTTGGAGACATGAGTAAATTGCTGTTTATGTTTCTTAGAGATAATAATGGCACAAAAGAAATAAATTTTCGCCTCTGAAAAGTTCTTGTCACAGTTAATTGCAAAGCGAATTGAATAGAATTATGCGTTTTTGCGCGACTTATTTATAATTTTTTTGATACTTTTTCACGCTTGGTTTTATTTTATTTGTGCACTTGAGATTATTATATACTTTAAAATTAACTTATATAAGCATTATGCAAAACCGAGAATATTTAATATATTGAACGTTTAATTGCACATTTCTCTTTTGAATGCTTTTAATTTTTGGTTTATAATTCATATAATTATTATATATTAACCACGTGTGAATGCATCAAATTAAATTAATAAAAATAAAGTCATTCCATAAGAGCTGTAACTATCAAGGAAATATTATCGTTATCGATGTATTACATCCATTGCATTGTACTTCCGGTGTCGCATTACCGAGTGACCATCAATCCGAGCGGAATGAAATAACGGAAATAGCTTACCTTTACTCAGAAGATTGTCCAAATATGTGTCACTAACCGGTTCGCAATTACTGTTATTGTTTGGAATTGCTTGCCTGTCCGAAAGTAAACTACGGAATAGATATATAATCTCTCCAATCAATAACACAATGGCGCGATGTTGTATATCTCGACGGGGGTGTATCGAGTGTTCCTTGTCCCCAATTATCGTGAGCTCAAATAATTGGATTCTCTCAATGCGCCATTTTTGAACACCTTCAATCGAGATTCGGGCGATGCCTGCGATAGCTAAATTCCCCTAGCGAAAGATCTCCGTCCTTTCTCGGCTCATAAACCGTCCCATATGTCTTCGGGATTGGGTATCGTATAGTGGATACTGCAGTATAGATGGAACGTAATCTAAATGATTGACGTTCGCGACGGATAGCAAAAACGAAACGACCTGGTCATCTCTTTCGCTACTAAACGTGCGTGTATATATGTATAATATAATATATATATTTATACATATAAATATACGTATATATTTTTCCTAAGTTTTAAATATATATAAATATATAGTTTTTATAGTGCTAGAAGAAGATATCTTGAAACATATTTGAGATAAGATTGAATATAACAAAGTATTTTTTTTATTATCATGTACATCTTCTTCTAAGCGATAGAATACTGTATCATTGCGGCTGATGCATTTTTTTCAATTATATTCAGATTGAACGTGATAAAATAGTACAAGAAACGACGGGTCTATAAAAATTTATTTAATATTTATAATAGAAATAATCTTAGATTTTATTATATAGAAGCATTTTACACAATGCGTATAACTTTCTTTTAAAATTTACCCTGAAAATTATGTTAATTGTGAGACAACACAATATTTTGACAAATTTTATATAATTTTCTCTGTCTTTTTTTTATTGTACACAACAATAAATTTATTGTAGTATATAAAAAAAATAGTGAAAATCACATAAAATTCATTCAAATCTATGTTGTCCCACGATTAACATGATTTTCAGGGTAAATTTTAAAATTCTCTCTGTGTATACTTGATTGCTTTCCTTTTATCTTCTTATTTCGTATTTTCTGAAGGATATCATCGAAATTATGTTAATTATCGATTAAATATAGATAAAGGCTATTTTAAAAGAAGTAGTGCATTGTGAAATTAATGTCTAACAATGATGCAGTATGCTCCGTCTGTCTATATGCCGCGTCTGCATGTTATACTGGTATATATGTCGATTTTCAACCCTCTTCGTCAACCCGTTCTGAGTGTTCCTACCGCACTTTGAGTCGTTGCCAATTCAATTCTCACTCGCGATCGGGCGTTCACGGGGAAAGGATAGAGCCGCGAGAAGAGTCGCAGAGGGTGCTTCGATGGGAGGGGAGTAAAAATGGACGGATTGTGGGCTTGCGGTCGTTTTCAGTGATGGATATAGGAGGAGAGATAGCGGGGCCACATATACCTCCCGTCGTTTCTTTCGTTTGTTCGCTGGCGCGTAATTATCTCAAGACGAACAAAGACACGTTATCGTGATATAAATTCTAAAGGTCTGCTCTTGTCTCTTTGAGTTTGCGACCCCTGTATCAGATCTTACCACAGTGTTTGCGCGCAAAGGCAGAAAAAGTTAAAACGTGGGTGGAAAATGATTTATATTGAAAATAATTTTGTGGAAGTAAATATCGTGTTTTACTCTCTTAGTTACTTTCAATTTTTTTTTTTAAGAAATGGATAGGTTGTTTTTCGGTTTTTAGAACAAATATTTCCACCGCGATCTGATTCAAACACGATATTTTTATATGATTAATTTTATAAATATATTAACAATTTCTATCTTTTATTTTTATCTCTCCAGCTTATCCCTAGTTGCATAATTTTGAGTCTTACTGTGTTTTTTTTTTAATTTTTTTTTTAATAAATCACGCTTGTAAATCGGAATAATTCTCGATATTAAGGAAATAATTAATTAGAAACTACAAAGTAGTTGAAAATAGAGTCGATAGAGTCTTCTGTCAATAGAAATAAGAATTTAATTTTAAATTTCTAAATTTTTTTATTTAATTTTTTTATCTGAAAATGTTTGTGAAGTGTCTAAAGTTAATAAATACATTTTTATACAAATGTAAGAGTGAATGTAGAACATGTGTTGAATAGAAATGGGATTCGTGGGCGTCTTGTCAACCAGCAAAATCTTTTCGTATCCGCTACTGCTGTTCGTAGATGAGATAACCTGGAAGAAATACTTCCGTAGCGAGTGGCGAACGCGTCAAAAATGCGAGGAGGTATTACCGAATCCCGGAATATAAGTGGATCGATGAATTTTCAACATTATTTCCTCTCCTTCCGCTCGACGCGGGCTTTTTCCTCCGCGATGGAATTCCGGGGCTTTCGAGAAATATTCGTATGAACTGAATCGATGCGGCATCGAGCCATCGATTCCGGTAAAGCTCGCGATTCGAGTGACCCGCTTCTCATCGGATTATGGAAATATTACGATAAGAATATTGTCGAGCGAGTGCTCGTCGACTTTTCTCATTTTTATTGACAAAAATTTATCGATTTTACTTTCGAACCTTCTGCAAATTCCAATGACTGTATTTCGTTTCCTTATATACTTTCAAGAACTGTTTCGCTATAAACTAATATAATCCATTTTTATGGAAATATTTAAAGGAATTTTTAAAGGAATATTTTAAAGGAATTAAATTTAAAGGAATACACATACAGAAAAATATAGCAAGTATTACGGATATTGTATTACTTTTTATTAGATATATATTTTTTTTTTTATCAATCGTGTATCTTTTTTGAAAAAGAGTAATTGCCAAAGAAAACGATTTAATATTTATTGGCATGTGCCAATTTCTGTTACGAAAATTGTAGCAAAGCACACGGTGAATGGATACACTGGCAGAATATTTTATTTGCTGTACCTATTATTCTATAGAGTTGAAAGACGCTAGAAAATAGATAAGTTGTGCTGTCATCATGGATAATATATTATATGCTTCTTGAATTACAGCCAAATGTGACATGAATGCTATTATAGGGTCCCTTTGGAAAATGTCTGTAGTATATGTCACGTGAATCTATTGCGTACGAATAGTATATGTATGTACATATATACAAATAGCCTTTCAATAGCTCTATGTATATGTATATACATATATGTATATACATAAATCTATATATCTAAAAATTCTAAAACAAAGTTTTGGTGTCAAATTAAAGCTTTTTACGTAGAGAATGTCTTATAAATTTTATTTACTTTTATATTTGATCTGGAATTTATTATTTGTTTCACTATTTGCAATGCAGCAATGAAACAGAAATTAATCTTAAGAAAATGGTTATACAATGTATATAATATAATTCTTTTTCTTAAGTATACAAGACGAGCTTTTTTCTCAATAAATTCTAAAAGATACAATAAAATTGGCATTGTCCTAAATTCTTCAAATGCGTTTACTTCACATTTTATTACAATTCCGAGAATATTTCATTATACACCGCGAACATTCGCGCGTAAATTAAATTATATTTCAGACAATGGCAGACTAAATTATATAGCATCGCATTTGTTAACCCTTTAATGCCGGAGGAGAATACTTAATATTTAAGCGCTTCATTTGTTAGGAATTCAGGGAATCAATTTACATTCTGCTCATATCATTAGAATTAATTCATAGAAAATGTTAAGATGGAGATTCGCCTTGTTCCAAATTTTGATAGGATTTAGTACGTGATTCTTATTACGATAAGTTTGAAGGTATACGATGAGTTCTCGCTGTTTCTCTCGTTGTTCTCTTTTAATATTGAAGATTTAAAGTTTTATTTAATTTATCGAAAATACTCTTGATTTCTCATTATTTTCTCATTACTGCTCAAGATTAAACGAATTTGTGAAAAGTTGGCTTCATTGCAAGTATGATTCTTTTTTGCGTTTTGATGTACTAGGCTCGAAAATTCTTGCGAGAAAAGACATTTTGTCCGTAAAGTCCGACTTTGCAGTGATTTAAGCGATATGGCGTTCGTACATTTTGTTGCGACTCGCTTTTAATCATACACTAACCCATTCCAACAACAATCCTCTTTATTTCGTCTTGATGGATACGGAGGATGACGGGTCGGACGTGACCGTTTTGTCTTTTTGTCAAAGAGAGCTTGTACGTGGATAGCCAAGTTTATGTGAATCATTTTCAGACTGAGATAGAATTTAGTTGGCCGTTCTCTTGTCAATGATGGAGCACTGCAAAAGTGACGCAAAACAGAAAAATGATAAGAGTTGAAGTCTTATTGAAGTTTCTTGATGAAACGATCAAGAAATTTCAACAAGAGCAATTGAAATTTACTCAGCTCGTGTCTTGGAATGTAGTTTTAGCCAAAATGTTGGATTAGGAATAAAATTATTTTAGGAAAAGTCATATTATTTACCGGTATAAATCAGTTTCCAATTTGGCGTTATTTAAACTTTTCGCAGAATACAATTAATATTATTGATATCGAATATAATGAATGATATTTCGAATAGTCGAATTCTGGAAGGAGAACAAGCGTAGGAGATAATTGTAAATTATATGGATTGAAATGATCAAGAAATTTTAACAAGAGCATTTGAAATTTAGTCAGCTCGTCTTGGAATGTAGTTTTAGCCAAAATGTTGGACTAAAAATAAAATTTTTTAGGAAAAGTCATTATTTACCAGTATAAATTACCAGTTTCCAATTTGACATTATTTAAATTTTTCGCAGAATACAATTAACATCATTTGTGTCGAATATTAATGAATGGTATTTTGAATAGTCGAATTCTGGAAGGAGAACAAGCGCAGGAGATAATTATAAATTCCCGGGAAAAAAGTTCCACATATAATTATATATAATTATATGCAAAATATGTCCATATATGTTTTTTCTCTTTGTAAAATTATTCTTTAATACAAAATTGATAATAATAAGAAGGAAACATA
>NW_012026830.1:3025589-3043998 GCF_000956235.1 Wasmannia auropunctata
TGTGTGCCTTGTCGACTCAGTTGTATGCTATACGAAGTTATTACGTTAAAAAGAAACAATGTAAAAATTATTCTTTTAATTATTTATTTATGTTTCCTTCTTATTATTATCAATTTTGTATTAAAGAATAATTTTACAAAAAAAAAGAAACATATACGAACATATTTTGCATATAATTATATATAATTATATGTGGAACTTTTTTTCGGGTTATATGGCTTGAAATGATCAAGAAATTTCAACAAGAGCATTTGAAATTTACTCAGCTCGTCTTGGAATGTAGTTTTAGCCAAAATGTTGGACTAAAAATAAAATTTTTTTTTTTAGAAAAAGTCATTATTTACCGGTATAAATTACCAGTTTTCAATTTGACATTACTTAAATTTTTGGTAGAATACAATTGACATAATTGATATCGAATATAACGAATGATATTTCGAGTGATCGAATTTTAGAAAGAGAAGCGTAGGAGATAATTATAAATTACATGCCGTTATATTCGCCATCTAAATTCTATCGTATGTACGCAGCGAATGATCGCGTTGCCACTATAAGTATTGTGTTACGAAGTTAACGATGGCCGCGAGTCGCGATACCGCTTGTGATTTCCGAAGGAATAAAGCGTATCGGTCACGGGTTAAAGGAGGATAAATGGGGATCAATGAGGTCCATTGAGAAAATAACTATCTCCTTCTTCTCAATTAAACTTTCAACGTGGCGTGCGACGTAACATGGGTCGGCGGCATGTATAAGAACTGCCATTTTTATTGCCGCGCACGGAATCCGTGGCTCCGAGCTCCGACGAAAATCGTATCTTTATGGATTGCGGAATATCTCACATTCAGCACATTACGCGTATCAATGGGATTGCGAGAACGAGGACACGTTCCCCCCGGCGATTCCGCGACGTGCTGCGCTTTCGGACGAAGCACATGGCGACAATCGGTGTAAAAGTCTCTCCCCAATTCGATCGGCACGGGTCAACTAAAGTGTCTTGCGATACGTGTGCACGCTTCAGAATTCGTGGCGTGCAGGCTGCGATGTTAGCGCGGAGAACATTTAAGCCGGACCCTTTTTACTTTTTACGACACGACGTGAAAATAAATCGCGTCGTTATCCATCTTCGTGTGAAAAGTGTCGAGAGTAAGACAATAAAATCGCGCAAATTGAGCGCGCAAATCCGAATTAGCGTTCTTAAATAATTTAAGAAGTCGAAGTATAATAACAGTACAAATCGGAGAATATATCTTTAAAATATTGAACAAATTTTTTAACCAAACAATTTTAATAATTTATAGAGAGGAATATAAATAAGTTGAAATATGAAATTTGAATGTATACGACAATAAATGACGTAAACAAATAATGTTTGCAATTTATATTGATTACAACGGTGTTTGCTTTATTTAATTAATGGCATTGCGAATTTTGCTGTTGTTTCAGCCGTTAATTTCTCGGGGCAGTTCCCCCCCGAGAGTTTTGTAGGAAGCGCGGAGATTAAACGTCGAAGAAAAAGGTTCGAACACCAATTCGATAAGCAGGCCGCGCGCGCTCGCGCTTCTATGGACAACAATAGGTTATATCGCGAAGGAAGTTGTTGCTAGAAGTAATGACGCTACAATTTTCCCGCGGGGCGCCAATTTTCCCACACCCGCCCTGGAGGAAGAAAACACTCCGTTCTTGCCAACCAACCATGGGTATCTCGTTCCGCTACAAGCGATACGAGATCACCGCAACCATGGCCGTGTTATTGACGAGTTCGTCCGTAACACGAGAGCGACGAATAGACCCGCGCGCGCTTCTCGATTTCCTATAGAAATGCTAACCGGTTCGTTACCGTGCTACACGTGTATAAAGGCGCGCGGGGGGTGGATGAACTGCAGCGAAAAAGCCCGGGAAGAGAAGGGAACAGGACGGCGACATCTCTTTCCGCGGTGGAAAAAAAGGGTGGCTCTCTCTGGCCACGGAGTAAGCGAAGCGACAGGATTTGTGTAAGCTTGAAGAGAGAGAGGGAGAGAGAGAGAGAGAGAGAGAGAGAGAGAGAGAGAGAGAGAGAGAGAGAGAGAGAGATGGGGTGGTGGATGGTGATGGGTCGAGGTGGCGGAGGGATCCGAATGTCGGTTTGTACAGGACGTGTTTCGGCTTTTTGCGGATCTTTGTATCAGCAGCGGATTTGCCAGAGTACTGATAAGTCGCTTTTCACACTCCGACTCCTGCAGTAGCTTTGAGTATATTGTAAATAAATTACTGTGCGCAACAGAAGGACAGGCGCAAACTTTGGGGTTACGTTTGGGGGTTTCAAACCAAGAAAGAATCTTATAAGATCTGTGTTTTTTTTATAATGATAATATTAAAGCGATTACAAACAAGGCTCAAGAGAATAAAAAAAAAATATTATTTCACGTGTAAATACAATTTGAAGTTCAGAGAATTTTAATTTGGAGTATAATTACTAAAAGATAAAAATTGATAAGTCATGTGCTCAGAATTGCAACTAATTTATTGCTGCTTTCATTGCTTTTAATGACACACATTATTTCGTTAGTCATTAATTATCAATTTGAGAGGAAGCGAATACGAAAGTATATAGCGATGCACCCAAAAGCCAGGAAAGAATGCTGATGACTTTAATGGGTTTAATCCATTTGTATTCATAAACATACTGAGATATACGGAAAATTTAAATTATTATTATTAACCATTAAAAAACTATTTTAGAAATTTAATCAGTTATAATTTATTCAAGTAAAACAAATAATTTTTTATTTCGTAAAGTAAATTTTAACGAGAAGAAATTATTTATCAAGCTTATTAATAAAGCTTATATCAGTTCTCTGCAAGCATAATAAAATTTCACGAAAATCCCTGGATTTTATAATTCAGCAGACCGTAGCAGTGAATGCGAATGGCTTGAAATGCATCTCTACACTTCGGTGACGTTTCGTTGTGGCCGTTCGAGACTCGGAACGAGCTCGTCTCGCTCACGATCGATGGCATCGGAAGAGCACGACCGGATCGTTTCCTCGAGAAAAACAACAGGCGGACTCCGGACGAGTGAAACGCACACTTGCGGCACTCCGATTTTCCTCCCATTGCATTCAAGTCGCGGCACCACCTATCTATCTGCCCTATTGTTTGACGAGGATCCGGGCAACAATGGCAACGAGCGCCGCCGTCGCCGCCGCCCAGTATTTATTACCGCCGATTTTCCGGATGGTGGAAAATCGTTTTGCACGTGCTCGAGGAATATAGGTATGCTGGAAAAGGAGGTAAAGTGCGAAAGGGAGAAAAGAGAAAGAGAGAACAGAATGTCCTGGGAAACGAAGGAGTGAGAGAGAAGGGGGAGGAATGAGAGAGAGAGAGATAGAGAGAGCATGAGCGTGCTTCTCTGTGGTCCTTTATAAACCGACGACGACGGTCAGATTACCTCTTCTCTGTCGAGAGCTTATAACAAATCCCATCGCTCGCCCGCCTTCGTACTTAGACCTGAACGCGCCTTACGTTTTCCACGCTCTCTCTCTCCCCCCCCTCTCTCTCTCTCTCTCTCTCTCTTCAATTCTCCTCCGGCTTCCAATCGGCTACTTATCTGCACGCTCGATCGGCCAAGATTCCTTCTTAATTCCCATTTACGCTACTGCGACTCGGATTAGGGCGAAGTGGTCGGCCTTTATGAGCTCCGGAGTTACCTTTTATCTGTAATTCGCGAGTTGAACGAGCTCGTTTACAACACACATCCGCGGCATATACACGCGCGCGTATACACACGTGAGCGCAAAGTGTCAGAATGTACTTTGTACTATGCGATGTGGAGAGGATTTAAGATAAAGGAAAAAGGATTTTGCCTTATCCTTTGTTTTAAAAAATCGGGGAATGAAGTTCAATTCTCTTGTACTATCAGAAAATTACTTCACAACAGAATTAGTGTAGCTATTTAAGGTCCACATATATAGTTTAATATAGTTTCATATTAGATTATTTTTTTTATTTTTTAGACATATAATGATTACTTAAAAGGACTGCATTTATTCTTTCCTTCTTATTTATTGAACTACTTGTGAATTAAAATAAACTTTGCACTTATCTTTTTTTTGGACAAAAGTTTTACATGAAAGTTGTGAAATATTTTTTTGTATTATTTTAATGACTATCCGTAAAAAAGTTTGGTAGTGGAAAGCAAAAAAGTTAAAGCTGGTAGCTAAAGTTAAAAACTGACTTTCTTGATTGAAGCAAAACGCGCTGTTAGTTTTGAAATTATTGCATACAAACTCCGTAACTTTGTCCCGGATATCGAGGGCTAAGTCTGTTCGAAATTTTCTGCAGACATCTTGGCTGCTCAGCCAAACTCAGATTTGCAAATATAAGGAGATTGAACGAAAATTGTTTCGAGACAGGTCGAACAAGGTAAACCACTTGGCTAACCTTTGCAATAGATAGTGGATTGAATACTCTGACGCGAGACATGTTTGTCGTGAGGAAAATCTCCGCAGGATTTTGTCTTGCGATCAACAGCACCTGAGGAAAAGATAAATAACTGTTTGAAGCAGAAAACATATAAAAATGGCAATATTCTAAAAATTCTCGACTTTAATCTTACGTGATTTAATACAATATACCAGAGGAGAAGAGAACAGGATTATAAACAATTGAAATTGTTAATGTATTTATATTAGGCGTGTGATTTAGTTTTAAAGGTTTTGCAAGATAATGGCACTAATGTCGGTGTTGTCGAAGACATTCCAATCACAGCTATTGTTTCTTAATGCTTTAACATTACTTCATGATATTCAATCATTTACTAACAATAGACGCGGTGAACATCGTGTTTATATCATCTTAAAAATGGAGTTTCGTAAACGGCATTTTTGTCCTCATGTTGCATTATTAGTGAAGCAAACGCTAGTAAAGCTGAAATGGGAAGTCTTACCGCACCCCGCTGATTATCTTTTGTTCCGATCGATACAACATATATGCTCTAGAGTATACGCACTTTCATAATTTCGAAAAATTGCGAAAATTTGAAAAAATTGTATCAATTCCGAAGAAAAATGTTTTTATCGTCGCGGAATCCATCTCTTGCCAGAAAAAGTTATAGAAAACGAAGGGAAATATTTTGATTACGGTCATTAAGGTACAATAAATCAATTTTTGAGAAAAAAATCCCTCAAAACTAATGCACACTCCTAATATACCGGGTGTAATCTAAATATCGACCACTAGGAATAGCGTTATTCCTTGAATCGAAAAGTCTAGAAACATTTTTTTTGACAGTGCTAAATAAAGCGATCACTACTGCAGTAATTATTTCTTCATTGTAGACAAAAATACTTCTTAAAAAGCACTCACTATAAATCATATAGCAGTACTCCTTATAAAAAATTGAGTTGAAAAGTCCTGAACTATTTTTCTCTACAATATAATGCTCCAATATAATCCTACATAATCCAATATAATGCTACAATATAATCAATGAAGCAGTAATTACTGCAGTAATGATCGTTTTAACACAGTTGAAAAAATGGCTCAGGATTTTTTGACTCGTACAGTTGTTAGGAATAACGCTGTGTAATTAGTCGTCGGTATTTAAATTACCCTTAAATTACCTGTATTATATTTACATTTAAATTACCTGTATGTTAAGAAATATTGAATTTTAAAATCGATTAATGTCTGGTTAAAGTTCACTCGTATCAAGATTCAGGATAAAATCTTATTTATGATTTTGTCAACCGTAATATAATACGAAAAATATTTAAAGAATCAGAATATATAAAATATATATTTATAAATATACATATTCGAATATATAAAATATATAAAATATATAAAATAAAATATATAAAATATATAAAATAGAATATATAAAATATATAAAAGAATATATTTATAGAATATATAAAATATATAAAATATATATTTATTAGAATATATAAAATATATATTTATAAATATACATATTCGTTAAAACGCACGCGTACACATATTACATGTGGTATAAAATTTTGAATACATAAAATTCTATCCTATAAAATTCTACAAAATTTGATGCGAATCATAAATCATGTAAAATGGGTATTTGTATATATAATTGATTTAAATTCCCGTTCGCGAGAAATAAGATAATGACGGGATGTATAGATAATACTGGAACTGTATACGTCAGACACACGGCACGTAAGTGCTACCATCATTATGGATGACATTATAGCTACACCGTCCGTGGCATTAATGAATTAATCCAGATAGTATCAGTATAGGGGCTCATCGTGTATGATTTAATTAGCCTATTACATTACCGACTAACAGTAATAGTTACATCGATGATCTCTAGTTAAATAACTTTCTAGCATCAAATGAATCTCTCCTCATCTTCTAGCGTTCATTACTTTTAATTTTATTTTTATATCGTACAATAGATTACATACGTTTTTCGACAAATTTAGAAAAAAATATATTTCCTTAATTTTTCCCAAATTAATATTTTATACACGTTCGATAATTAAATCTAAAATTAAAATGTTTCGTCAGCATACAAATGTTGCGCTACTTGTTTGGATTTGATTGCGTAGAATATTTAGTGAATTAAATTATAGTGGATCGTGTTGCGAGAAAGATCAAGTTTCGTGCAAGATCTTCAATTTGCAACGAATTTTCTTTAACAATCGTACAATACCGACGCTAAACTTAGACTCGAACAGATGTACCACTTTTAGAACAATTAACTTCGTTGCACGCCTCATATTGTCTCGGCAAGAAACTACCATTGCGTAATCGGAGAATAGTGCATATCGAGTTTTAACGTTAACGGGAACGCTCCGTCTTTTTTTTTATAATAATACCTCGCAAAGCTTTATTTTTTTATGTTAATTCTATCAAATGCTTGGTCATCAAGTAATGTAAGGATTTATATCAAGAATTAATAATAATTAGAGCATTATCTCTAATTATTATTAAAATTAATTTAAATTAATTTAAATAAGGATTGTTCTATGATATAATACATATAATACGATGCACTTAGTCAAATCGAATGTATGAATTTATATTAAATGAATGATATACAGTTAACATTCAATATAAGCATTTAGTAAATTTGATTGATCTCTCGAATGTCTTTACGTACCAACGTTTAAGTAATTTCTTATAATTACACAATCAATATACTTATAATATTGCAGTATACAAAAGACCGCAATTAGCATAATTATGAACATTTACCTATATTATAAATTTAAATAACACGTAACGCAAATGCTATTTTAATGTTTTGTTCAAACAGTTTGTTCTTTATTTCGTCGATTCACAATTTTTCTACTTATTTGCGATGCTTGACGTATAATTCCTTAGAAGTAATTTCACATTAAGGGGATGCACATCCGCGGAAGGACTAATCTTCGAAATTGAGTTTTTCATCGCTTTATATAAAGCTCTTTGCCGCGAAACATTCTTTTATTCTTTATGCTTATCTGTTCGTTGTACTTTGTGCTCTTGTAAAAAGCGATCCCCAGCGCGTCGCAGCGCGTCTTTGTAAAAACAATTCCGATTTATTTGTAATTATCTTTTTTCAAAAAGAAGATTTATTATGTTGGGACTTTAATGAGTTTTTCTAGCGTGATTAATCAATTATGAAGATTATCATAATTTGCGTTCAACGCCGGATACATTTTATTTCATTTATTTCATTGTATCGATTTTTACTTAATTCTTCCTGGAAATCATGAAAAGAAGAAATCATGTTCTTTTACCTTTTCAACTATTTATCACGATTCTTCTAAAAAGAATGGTTCTTCTGAACACAATCGAAATAATTCATTGTTTACCTGCAACTTGCTCGCTTTCTAATTGATTCGCTTTATAAAGCTAAAACTAAAGCTACTTCGCACTTGGTTTAAGTTTCAGTTTTAGAACCATAATTACACGAGGTTTCTGCAACAATGCGCGTGTAAATAAATGCTCGCAGTAGACAGCAAACTATTCGCTTAAACTCGAAATTCCAGCAGCGGTTCGTAATGGCGAGTTCTTGAACGCATGACGTAGCGGGTTAAATGCGGATTTACACAGCAAAGAGCACAACTTTCTTTCTTATAGTACCGATAACATATCACGTTTCAGTCGTGCAGTTGGATCCGTTTAATTAAGCTACTGGCGCCCCGCGTTTATTTCGTCGCAGTGCGGTTGTTGGTTCTTGAATTTCGTCAGTGAGTTCGAGAAAGCCAATTAAAGCGAGCAAATAAATGAGAAACGACTTCGAAAATGGACGTCAAGTGATCAATCGATTTGAAAAAATTACGAGTCTCGAACTAATTACTGCGCTATTTCGCGCTTTGATCCGAGCAAAATAAAAAGTGAATGACCTGCGTTGCGTTGTGTGTAATTTCGATTTGTCAATTATTTGGAAAATGGCAATTAGTACAAAATAAATTCATTCGTTTATAACGAAAATAATAAATTCGAGAATGTAAATGCAATCGGCTTTTATATAACACAAGTATCTCGATTTTAAAATGGAGCTTTTGTACATTTCGTTAAAATTCACAAGGAATATTTACAAGTAATATCAAGTAATTGCAGAAGTAATATACATATACAATTATTTATTACTAAAATTCCCTATTCTAAATAATTAGAATATGAAGTTTACTTCTTATTCTCATCTGTTATGGATCTGCGGCGAATATCTTGTATCTTTCGAACACTGCATATGCAATAATTTAATTATCGTGGATTTATATTTTGTAGTATTTTAATATTTTTCTGAGAGGAAAGTAGTTTACAAAGTTTGGGATATATTTCTGAAATTTCTATGCAATTATTCATGGAACCTTCGTTGAGCTTTCGCTGAGCTTTCGTCTCGGGCGTATTAATCATTTTTAAAATTTCCTACGCGGAAAGCGCCCATCCGGACTTTCTTTAAGCTTTTTCTCGCGTATACCCCGAAGGACGCTGCCTGAATTTCGATGTCTCCTTTACAAAAAGACACAGCGATATATGTATGTACAAAATGTAAATAATAGAAACATTTGAGGCAATTTAATATTTTCAAGAGTAACTTTATGTACACGTTAAAAAGTTCGGGGTGTTCTAAAAGATTTTTTCTAGCGTGGTTAATATTGGTTGTTAGAATGTTTGATCTCATGTCATGCCAGTGGCCGTTTACACGAGAAAAATATATTAATTAACTAGGAAGAAATAAACGTTTCTTACCAATATTTAATAACGTTCACTTCTGAAAAATTAATTATTCCGGTTCTCTTATTGCAAACAAATGTTTTGAATATTATCTGAGCGAGAGTGTTAAAATTCTCTTCATGTCTCAACATTGTAACAGTCCTGACAGCATCTCTGACCACGCTGGAAACTGCCAGCTTTAAATTTTAATGAATTATGGATGCTGGGAGTGCCGGGGCCAGATAAAGTAAATTTTATTATTGAATAACTGATTAAACATCATATATATGTATTTCATATAAATAAAAAGTTAAATTGGAGTGTAATATGAGAATTGACAATGTTGTTTTTAATTGCACGAATATCGGGATTGGATAAACAATTATTGTGAAATATAAATAAAGCGTATCCTTGCAATATCGTTAAATTTTACTAATTTTCTTTCCTCGTTCTTTTCTTTATGTTATTTCATTTTACTTTGTAATGTACCTACCTCAGTATAAGAAGATGCAAAAAGAAGATAAACTTTTTATATTATTATTTTTTTATTTAAATTTCAAAATCTGTTAGAAAACATTTCGTTAAAAGAAGAAGGTAACGGAGACTAAAGTACTGAGAGAACATATCCAAGTAACAAGATGACGTCTCAATAACGTCAAAAGATGTCTTAATAACGTCTCTAACGTTAATAAAACCGTCATTGAGATGTCAGTTGACGTCATCTTGTTACTTTAATATCTACGAATATATCCATAATTTTTTTAAATAAAGTGTTTTGTCAAGCAGTTCGTTATCATTGCGGACGCTGAGCATTGTCGCGTATCGTCGCAAATACGCACGCACATTCGCGCGCATGTCGCAATCAGCGCTTACTGTTTTGCGCTGAATAAATTCAACCTTGCGGTTATCCGAGTTTCATCGATTTGCTCGCGTCGGTGTTAATTAGGAGCGCGAATAAAAGCTTGACATGCTAAGTACGTGTCATGATGAGGGGCTTAGACACGATAATTATGAAATTTCACATAATAAGGCTGTTGCTTAAGAGCTAAAAATAACACCAAATTAATATTTCAATAAACGTGTATTACATTTATTTATGAAGGGCTAAATTTATTTATTTATTTTTTTTATAATAGAAATTACATAAAGAATAATTAAATTCACTGCTTATGTAAAGTACAAATCTTATATGAAACAGATCTTTTCAGAATAAATGAAAAAGAAAAACAGCGCGTCATTACACTCTAAATTTTCTGGAGTGACTTTTCACTCTTTTGAAGTGAAGTTCATTTCAAAAGAGTGAAAATACTGCCACTCAAATGGCCGAGTGGCAGTATTTTCAATCTTTTGGAGTGAGATTCACTCCAGAAAATTTAGAGAGTATATTGTAATCTTGTAATTAAATTGTTATTAATGTTATGATAAAATAAAAAGTAATGGCAATGATATATTTATAATTACGTTTTTTTAAAATTACAATAACGTCGTTAAATTCGCCGTTTACAAAAAATATACACAGTTTGACTAGTTAACACGGTTATAGAATCGTTGCGAACTATGCTGGCGCAACAGTTCATTAACTTTCGGCCGTAGCTCGAAGTTGGAGCTGAAGTTAAATTAGAGCCGCTCTGCCTTAATGCAATCGCGCATAAGTGCATAATGTCGTTAGTAAATTAAGTATTTATACGAGATTATGGGATATGTGCTAATCATTTCGTTCGCCGCGTTTGCGATCACCTGCTGCAGTTCGTCAGATTCGCGTGTCCGACCGAGATTGCTGCGATTTTCCGACGATAATACGTATATCGTGCGACGAAATAATAATGCGAGCTAATGAGAGACGCGTGGCTACGATGGTCGTCGTGAGACAAGGACTGGCGCGGCTGGTAAATCGATGGCGTCGTCGATTACCCACGAGGGCATTAGATTGCGTGAGGTAACGCGAAAATCATCGGGATACGATATAGTAGACGCGGCATCGATCGAAGGGGCATTAATTAATTCTCTCATTAATCCGAGTCACGTACTCAATTAGTATTCGCCGGAGTGAATCACTGAAGAATGATTACTTTCTCAAATCACTCGTCACGAATTCGCGCAGAAAGTATCTTTCCGTGAAATGTACGTACGTGTACAATTGTTTTGATAAAATTCAAAACAAGTTGTTTTATTTAAATTTGTCTTAATAAAACTCAATTTTGTTTCAAATGATAAATTTTGAGAACTGCACTTTTTTTTCTCCTAAAAATATTATTACGTAAAGAATTATTATTTTTTAATATTATAATAATATTAATTTTGAATTCTTTTCACACTGAATTCTCTTGATATTGAAAGAAATACATTTACATATTATGGATACCTTTGTTATTTATATGTATATGTTTAATTTGCTCATTAGGCAGTCTACATTATACGCATTATTTTAATCCTGACCAACGTTCTTGTAATAAATATTTCGAAATCGACAAACATTTATCGCATAATTATAATTCTATAATAATATTCAATAATAATATTGCGGTCGAAACATAAATTATATGTTACGCTGTTTTATTGTCGTAATGGAAATTCCGATAATGTTATTTGCGGCGTGTCGTATCGCTCGTCTTCAAACAAAAAGTTTAATGACACCAATCAACATCGCATTCAGCGTATAATCACATTTTCACCGGCTTTGATTGCCGATCGACCGAAGGTGAGCGACAGCGAATAAAAATATTCACTTCCAAATATGATCGACCGATTTGAATGTCTGTCGCAGCGCGAGATTTCATTATGCCGACTAATCGCGTCTTAATGTCTAATTTAATGTGTGTGTTAAAGCGCCGTTCGAGAACGAATGTCGCGGGATTTAATTGCCCCTGCGGGAACAATGCGCCATCGTAACTTATGAAAGAACGGCCGTGATTGCGCTCATTTGTTTCGGGGGTGTGCACGGAGTTCTGCACGCGCGGGACATAAAACCAACGCGATTAACGCGAACAATTAATCTAACTTGAGGACATCACGCGACGTTTCGAAATTATAAGCGGACGATTTTTCACGAGTTTCCTCGGGATCGGATACGTTCGTTCCTGTTGGTTCTCAATTGTCGAAGTCTTCTCACGGCGGGCGATTCTCTGTTAATTGATCTCTATATGTATACGTATACGTGCACTTATTGTTAATCGCGTCGTAGTGTACCGCCGGTGTCTCTCGGTGAGGATTACCCAAGTAATGCTCGTAAATTCTTTCCTCCGTTGCCACCGCGTATAAATCATTTCGCGGCCAAGAACTGCTCCCGCGGACACTTGCCGCCGCGGCGACACTCTCGCGCGAGCGGCGCAAGAAACGATGCAGGGAGCGATAAGAAAAGTGGTCATTACGCTCCGCGAAGTTCTGTCCTCTGTAATTATGGCGGTCGATAAGCCAGTACACATAATTACAAATTGCGCAATTGTTATCTTACTTTGATAGTTAGCGTTATTGTGCAATATTAAAATTTATCTAGTTGCTCGACAGGCCTCGTTTTTCAACTTTTTTTTAGAACATTCTCTTTTAATGTAAAAACAAAGAAGTAAGAATATAAGAAATTAGAAATATATAAAAATATAAAATATATGATAAAGATATATTAGAGTGTTTGTTTCCTTTTGGAAAAATTAAAAATTGGGATTATGTAATACCTCATAAATTTCGCGTTCGAACACGGAAAGAATGATTTTGTTGAAAGATCTAAAAATTTTGCTAAAAACAGATCTGAAAATAATTTTTTATTGAATCGTCAAAATAAGTTGTTGGAATGTTAAAACTGATAAATATTGCTATAAAACGTTTTGATATTATAGCAATCATTTTAACTTTCGCACAAAATAATTTTGGTTATTGAACAGAAATTATTTTCAGATCTGGATTCAGCAAAATTGTTCTTTCCGTGTATTGCTTGGAATAAAATTTGTTTACCGTCTTAGATGTGAAAATTATTAATTAGCATAAAGTAAAATATATAAATATCTTTTTAAAATTTTATAAATTTCTGCTTACGCATTTTTTTTATACATAAAATAATAATACACGAAAAGAACGATTTTACTGGAAAGTCAAAATTGGATCTAAAAATAATTTTGTTGGAAACTCAAAAATGATAAATATTGCTGTAAAATGTTTTAATATTTTAGCAAATCAGTTTGACTTTCCAACAAAATTATTTTGATTTCCGTGCAACAAAATTATTTTCAGATCCAATTTTGATTTTCCAGCAAAATCGTTCTTTCCGTGTAGATGTCTTATATCACATTCTAGTCAAAATTTCTTCTAAAAATTAAAGTCCAATTGAAAATCGAGTGACGCACAGTTAGAGCTGCGCATGTACTTTGTAGAATCAAAATTTAAATCTCTTCATCATTACATATGCACAGATACTTCGGTTATTATTAGCGTGACACGCGCACTTATCAAGCTTTGGTTAAAATTTAATTCCCCTTAATATAGCTGCGAATCTAATAACGGTTATCGGAGAATAGCTTTTGTTACACGCGACAAATAACGTAACGTCACGGGCGTAATAATGAGATGCGACGAAATTATATTTGGTATACACACAGTGACCTAGGCCCAAGTTCACGCGGGTTTACGATGTCCCCGCTAAATTCGTAGTTATGAGTTTATACTGAACACGGCCGAGCGACGATATTCCAATTTATTTATCCGCAAACGGACAATCGTGTTTGAACGCGAAATCGATCGCACGCGGATTACTCGCGTCCGATAAAAATCACGATATAACTGCACGAAAAAGCATGGCTGTCATCGGGCGGCTCCTTCATTATCTCCCCAGAATCGGAGGGAGCGTCGGACTATCAAACGCCGGTCCACCGAATTACGCTGGACCGCGGCCAGATGAAACGCGCAGGTGGGATATCCCCCCCTCCCCCCTCCTCCCCTCGAAATCGAGCTGTCGATAACCTTTGTGGCGCTCGTGTTCCAGGTACACCGCGGCTGGGGGCCCGTTATAGTTGCACCGTGCACCTATAGTATAGTCGCCGCATAGTCGTCCTCGGCGAGTGTTCGTGTCGTTACAAGTCCACGTTCGCATTTCACTCGGTGGCCAGTAGCCACTTCGTTCCCCTCTTCCTCTGTCTCTTTTACCCAACCCTCGGGCATATATAGCAGTCGTTCTTTTCCGGTGTGCTCGTGAAAGGACTTTTGACCCCATCGTGTTTATTGGTCGGATTGATGCGGTTGACCAACGTCGATTCTGCGCGTTTTCGCGCGATAGACGCGGTCTTTTCCTGTTTTTTTTCCCCCCTCCCGCTGCAGATATTAAAGCGGATATAAGAATTTGATGAATTTGTTTCTCTGCGAGCGCACGTTGATGATCTGAAAGTACGTGATCGTGCCAATTGGAAGGAATTAAGAATTATAAAATTATATATCTTTAAATTGTCTCAGAAAAATAATAGAGCTGATTTTTCATTTTGCAAAAGATCGTTACCGCAATATATATTGCCTTGTTATTTACATTTTTGTTGAACATCAAGATTTTGATCATTACGCATTGAACGTTTCTACATTTCTGAAAGAAATTAGAAAACTTTGGTATCTTAACTCTTAAGTTTTCCTCTCTATCTGATATTTCTTTCCTTAGTGCGATTTTTCACGTACACACAGCATGGAGAATTGAATCCATATCGAAAATTGAAACTATATCGATTTCAATCTCAGCTTTTTTGAGATGAAAGACACTCGGTAACGGAGAACGAAAGAATCTATTCCGTTTATTCTCTTTTCTCTCTCTTTCTTTTTATCCCTTTTTGTCCCGCGCGATATTACTTTCGCTAATGCGATTACGGCGATGGTAACACAGGTATGATTAAAATATAACGTTTTGTCGGATATATTTGGGGATCGGAAGAACTGTCAGGAGACTCAAGAGCGGGGATTACAAGTCGCTCTTATTGCCTTTAGTAATGTAACTTAATTAAAGTACATATGTACATCACAAGTCACACAAGTTATACATGTAAAACGTACATGTACCTCCAATATAAGCCAGTATATAATTAAACGTTCTGGTTGGATTAGGGACATTTCGAAAGCTAGGTTAAAGCTTGCATTTCTAAGTTAATTGCGTGATATATAGCCACGGTAGCGGAAAAGCTGCTTATGGAAATATATATTTGAACGGCGTAATAATTCAAGCTGAGAGAGACGGGAGTGAAGCGGAAAGAAAAGAGATATTTGATCCCTGTATAACTGTATCTTATATGTTAGCGATTAATGTCGAACATTAATTAATATCGGCTAAATACGAATAGCTCAATGATTCTGAATCACGTTTATATCGAAAGCGGCGCGAATTCTAGTTTGACGAAATCTCACACAATCAACAGAAAAAGACGCTGCAAATTTTTCGTACAATTATATATATATATATATATATATATATATATATATATATGTATGTATATTGCATTTGCTGTTCGAGTCTGGAATTAATTGACGTAAATAATTTTTTGTAGAGAGATGTTCCTGAAATTATCTCCGTGGTAAAATTTGAAAAAAAATGAGCTATTTGATATAAAAAAAAAGTGATTGACACAATACTCACGCTCGTACACTTCTTGTTTTATATTACCTTTTGATTCATGCAAACCCAGATTTTTGATATATATTTCTATAGCGTTTAAATGTAAAATTTTTTAATGTGAAAATGTACCATGGATTTTACATTACTATAGATTTTATTGTTGATAAATCGGCTTATAAATTGAATTGTAAATTAAATCGTGATTTTTGTTATTTTTTTTTGTAATGCCTCTTAAACCGGCTATAAATTTATCTTTTACATCTGGTATATATTCTGACACTATATTTCCGTACACATTTTATTTAACGGTAAAGAAGAATTTATTTAAATTAATACCGTTTAATCGATAAAACATTTTACGGGCGATATTTAATGGAATATTTCTCGTAATTGATGTTAAATACTAATAATGAATATAAATTAATGCAGTGTAATGACATTTGCAGCTTCAAATCGTATTCTATTGAGATATGAGCAACGCTCAAGCTAATTTTCGAGTGTTTCGCAAACGCCCAGCTTTCGCGCTCAGTTAATTATTTATTATCGTTCGCGAACGCGATTGTTATCAGTGCCGTAACTAGTTATCTTTACGCCCGGTGCGAGTTCAAGATTTTGCGCCCTCCCCCCTTTCCCCCACTATTCCCAGACAGGCGATTGCCACCCCTGACAATTGTGCACGGTGCGACGGCATCGACAACAACGCTCTAGTTACAGCATTGTAATTTTACCGGCAGCAATCATTTTTAAAAGTTGTTCCGTCTTATAAACATTTTTTAAGCAATTTTTAATTTTACTGCCAGCACGATACTTCACGGAAAAGTGTCGTACTGATAAATTTCGATACTTCTGGCGGTAGTTCTTACCTGTTTCGATCAATTTATACGCGAGAGTATCATTTTCAAAAATTGTTTTGCCTTATAAACGTTTTTAAAGCAATTTTTAATTTTACCGCCAGCACGGCACTTCACAGAAATGTGTCGTGCTGATAAATTTCGATACTTCTGGCGATAGTTTTCGCTTGTTTCGATCAATTTATACGCGAGAGTATCATTTTCAAAAATTATTTTGTCTTATAAACGTTTTTAAAGCAATTTTTAATTTTACCACCAGCACGGCACTTCACGGAAATATGTCGTGCTGATAAATTTCGATACTTGTGACCATAGTTCTCGCTTGTTTCGATCAATATACACGCGAGAGTATCATTTCCAAAAATTATTTCGTCTTATAAACGTTTTTAAAGCAATTTTTAATTTTACCGCCAGCACGGCACTTCACGGAAATGTGTCGTGCTGTTAAATTTCGATACTTCTGGCGATAGTTATGCTTGTTCCGATAAATTTTTACACGAGTGAATCGTTTTCAAAAGTTGTTCCGCCCTATAAATATTTTTGAAGCAATTTTTAATTTTATTAATGCCGTAACTACTTATCTTTGCGCCTAGTGCAAGTTCAAAATTTTTGTGCCCTTCCTCCCTCCAGACTCCTGATTTCGCCTCCCTTGACGATCGCGCCCGGTGCGGCGGCACCGATAGCAGCACCGCCATATTTACGGTACTGATTGTCATCACCGTCACCACCATTTTGAAGTCTTGTTGAAGTTTTCGGGATATTCTTTTTACTTCGGAAGTAAATATTGTTTTATTGCGTTCAACACTTCAGCCGCGGCTCGCGTACAAAATCGCTCTATTGACGTTTGGCTTGCACGACGTCCATCACGTGTCAGAGTTTCTTCTTGCGTAATAGCAAGACGTTAATTACGCCGACAACAATATCCCCGTCGCCAATTGTATATATTGTTTTCCCCTACCGCGACGATGATGACGATACCGTATCGTTTTCTCTGTACGGTTTTATGAAACGTGACTGACACGCTCGTTACAACACGCATAATATCGCGGTTGCCAGCTCGTTTCGCCGTCGGTGATCATTAGCGAGGGAGTTATTGTCCACGTCTCGCGGCAAAGCGGACACGTCCGAAGAGATTGACTTGTCATAGATAACTTCGTGTTATGATCGTTGCTGTCGAATGGAATTTGTTGACGTCGCGCGAATTCGGATGTGCGAGCGTGAATAATTTGGACAGCTTTATTTAGTAACGCGCTCACAAATGTGCTTTCGTTTAACATATACACACATATATATATATATATATATATATATATATATATATATATCCCGTTCTCGTTCTTCTTTTTCGACGCAACCGCGCGCCGAAAAAAAAAAAAAAAAAAACAAGAGTACTTAACTGAATTATTGTGGGTTATATCACCGCGCGTGTTATTTCGCCGAGGAAAGTTTCATTCTCTCCCTCTCTCTCTTTCTCCCTCTAATTGCAGAGAACACTGAGAGCTGTGTAATATTCCGCCCCGTAGTAGTCCGCGAACTCATTCGCCAGAAGAAGGACTTTAAATATCTCAGCGCTTTAACTGCCGCGCGCGTGGTAATCAACAAGTAATCATCGCGGCGATCAAACAATAATCAAGTTACGTAAGTCGTAGCCGCGTTTCCGTGGAAACCACGGAATTCGGATAATAAAGCTGTTTTTCCCCGCTTAATCCGCATTATTCGGGATACGTCGCAATTTCCACGGAGAATAAAAGTATAATTTAGCTATCGCGGGCGGAATTCGGTCGCCGCTACGGTACATTTTATGTGAGAGTGAATCAATTTT
>NW_012026830.1:3044018-3077064 GCF_000956235.1 Wasmannia auropunctata
CTCCCTCCAGACTCCTGATTTCGCCTCCCTTGACGATCGCGCCCGGTGCGGCGGCACCGATAGCAGCACCGCCATATTTACGGTACTGATTGTCATCACCGTCACCACCATTTTGAAGTCTTGTTGAAGTTTTCGGGATATTCTTTTTACTTCGGAAGTAAATATTGTTTTATTGCGTTCAACACTTCAGCCGCGGCTCGCGTACAAAATCGCTCTATTGACGTTTGGCTTGCACGACGTCCATCACGTGTCAGAGTTTCTTCTTGCGTAATAGCAAGACGTTAATTACGCCGACAACAATATCCCCGTCGCCAATTGTATATATTGTTTTCCCCTACCGCGACGATGATGACGATACCGTATCGTTTTCTCTGTACGGTTTTATGAAACGTGACTGACACGCTCGTTACAACACGCATAATATCGCGGTTGCCAGCTCGTTTCGCCGTCGGTGATCATTAGCGAGGGAGTTATTGTCCACGTCTCGCGGCAAAGCGGACACGTCCGAAGAGATTGACTTGTCATAGATAACTTCGTGTTATGATCGTTGCTGTCGAATGGAATTTGTTGACGTCGCGCGAATTCGGATGTGCGAGCGTGAATAATTTGGACAGCTTTATTTAGTAACGCGCTCACAAATGTGCTTTCGTTTAACATATACACACATATATATATATATATATATATATATATATATATATATTCCGTGGCGAATGGAATGAAAATATAGATAGCGATGACATTTAAATTAATATCGATATAAATATTACAGTTACAAAAGATTAATTGTTAAAAAATAAGCGTACGGAGAACAGAGCGATCCAATTAATTATTAATCATTAATTCACGTATGTATATTCGATTTATCACGATGTTCCACTGGACCCGCTTTTAATGGCTCTCTGCAAAGTTGTAAATGCTTATGCTAGCCTTCGCGTTTGTTGCTTTTGTTATCCTGCAGTTTAGAAACTACGGTAGCGGTATTCGTGAAATAAATTCTTACGTCGGGTGACCATTAATGGGGCGACATCGTGCCGCGTCGACCTAACTACTCTCTATGCAGTCAAGCATTCGCACGGCTCCCTCTCTCTCTCTCTCTCTCTCTCTCTTCGTTTCGTTTTCCTTTTTTATTCACTTTCGTGAATCAGCCCTGCCATTTCTTCCTCCTGTCTCTCGGTCTGGCTTTGTGTTTTTTCGTCCACGGTCGCGCTCTCCTTCGTTTACCCTCTCTCCCCCATTCTTTTCCATTTTTGCTCTCAACTATTTGTTTCCCCCTCCCCTCCTCCCCCTCGCGTTCGTGATTTTCTCGTATGGTTTACTCTCTCTCTCTCTCTCTCTCTCTTTATTCTCTTCCCTTCCTTCTTTACGCTCGAGATTTACTGTCTTTTCCATTGCCGCGACCACCTTCTCGGATGATATTCGCCCGCTATCGGGCACGTTCTTATCGCGACGCATAGCGATTAACGTAAATTTCGGGTTAAGAAAAAGAACAACCCGCCTTGCCGAGATAAGAATAACTATTTGGTCTTTTGTAGTATTGTGCCATCCCAACTTGAATTTTTCCAAGCTTACGACGAAGGAATGTTTACCATTGACCTAATTCTTTTTTTTTTCGTGCCATCTTGACTTCTTCCCGACGGTTTTGTCTCCGCGATTAGTATAATCGACTCATAATTAGTTTTTTTTTTGTTGAGAATAATCTCTACAACAGCATAATCATTGCAAATTAACATCCACTATTGTTCCAACTTGAACAAGCTGCGACGTTATTATTCTAATATCTATCTCGCTGATATATTCGCCGCTGGTTGTAATGGAATGCACATCGTATCGTTGAATATATCCCCTTTGCTTTGACACCCTAACTCAGTCAGTAGTTCAGGTATAGACTTGGCGAGTTCAGGAGATAGCACTAATCTCGAGCAATGATTCGATCTGCTCGTAGACTGTCTGTCGATTGAATTTAAGTTGAGCTTAACGAAATCCGATTTTACATCGGAACGAGTTAGATTCCGCCACTCGCACCACGTCGCACGTCTCACGTCTGGCAAATGCGTTTTACACAATATTCACGCCCAAGGTTGGCGAAACAACGTCGCCGCCGAGAGAGAGAGAGAGTGCCGTTTGCGGTCGGTGCAACCACGCATCGCGCGCGCCGCTGCGACAAAACGAAAGTCGATGTCACGAGCAAGCGAAATCGTTCATATACGAGACTTCTCGCTCTCGCTCCGGGTTGCGCTCGAGGAGGGCGTGGGACGTCGGCTTGCAGAAACGTAACTTTCTGATAAACGAGGCGGAGACACGACGCGGCGGCGGTCGGGATTCCGCGTTTCGGGAACAACGGTAATGGGCGGAGAAAACGCGGTGTTCTCTCCTCAGACAGTTTATCGTCGCTCTTCCATGAGCAGCGCGCCAGATAGTTGTAAGTTATGCGAGCTCACGGATTCTCATGGTAATGAAATAAAATCGGTGAACGAAACTCCGCGAATTTTGCGGAGAGCGAGGATATGTGTGAATGAAAAATTTCTTTAACCGAAATTTTCCGCCGAAATCTCTAAGTTACACGTGTGTTTAAAGTTCACACTTTACACGTAAGGGAGTCCCCCCCCCCTACTGTTACAACCGTCCCTGGGGCTGGGGACAGTTGTAACAGTATTCCTCATAGTGTTTAAACAATAATAACTTTTTTCCTAGTTACATTACAAGATTGAACACAAGAAAATTTTGTACTTAAATAAATTCTACATCTAAAGATATAGGTTTCTTAAACGTAAATATTATAATTCAACTGTTATAAGACTTTAAATTCAAAATGTTACTTTTGTCCCCGGTTTCCCCTATTTGTTTAAAATAAAATATGCAGCAATTATTAAAATACTTATTATATTCCATCAAACTCAGATTGATTATCAATTTTTAAAATACTTATTATATTTCATCAAACTCAGATTGATCATCAATCAGTTTGATGGAATATAATAAGTATTTTAAAAATTGCTGCATATTTTATTTTATACAAATACGTGCAAAGCGTAAACTTTAAACACATGTGTTGATTTTGTCAGAAAATTTCGATTAAGAAATTTTTCATTTATATATATACAGGGTGTCCCATAATAACCGCACCACACCTCGTGGGCAGGTAGAGCAGATGAAACTGAACAGAAAAGTCCTGTACCATTTTGCAAAATTCGCAATCGTTAAAGCGATATTAATTTTTGAAGATCGGCGAATAAACGCATATCCGTCCGCCATACCGCTAAATGTAGGCGCGCGGCGAAATACAATTGTCCCACCACTCGTCAACTATCGGCTAGCAACTACCAGCGGTGGGACGGTCGTATCTCGCCGCGCGCTTGCATTCAACGGTAGGCGGACGAATACGTATTTATTCGCCGATCTTCAAAAATTAATATCTCGTTAACGATTGCGAATTTTGCAAAATGGTAGAGGACTTTTCTGTTCAGTTTTATCTGCTTTAGCTGCTCACGAAGTCCGGTGCGGTTATTATGGGACACCCTGTATATATCCTTTCCTTAATGAGAAATATATAATCTCAGATTAATGAGACAGTAATGAGAAATATATAAGTTGTTAATTATTCAGATAACAATAGAGTTCGCTTTAATATTTATGCGTGCTTGTTTATACAGTATTTATACTTTATTATTTGTACAGTATCTATATTTAATTAGAATAATAATGTATAATGAAATTCTCATCAGTTGGAATGACAATTGCACATTCGCTATTATGTTTAATGTGCGATACAGAGCATTCGAGGGTTATGATTAAAAGTTATACGATGTGAGTTATAGCAATGCGTTTTTTGTTCAGTTGCGATTTGTCGGAAAGTCGAATTCATCGAAATGCAAATTCAGATTTTTCCGTTGTTTAACGCTCATTTTCGTAAACGTGCAATTTATTCAAGGAGTAGTGTATTCTACGGGAAGAGATACAAAAACATCAAAATTAGCATCAGGTACTCTGAAACCGGCGTTTTTTTTTCCCCGTAAATTTATTAGAGGCGAGCATTTTATATTGTATTCCGGCGCAGTTGAAGCGGAAGCATGGAAACTGCAACTCTCGACTAGAGAAAGAGATGATATTTTTTAAAATGAAAACACGCAGGTAATTTTACCTGTGATGTTTAAACAAAAGCAGCAATACTTATGAAGCAAATTGGACGGTGCAGATGCGCGAAATTTGCTCCGAGGAAATTTCTAACAGAAATTTCGTGCCTCTTCTAAAACACTTGCATCTTGGATCGCCCGAAGCAATTTCTGTTTAATGCTCGTAGTTGTATATTATATAAAGACATTAATACATATGTCTATTATAGTGTCGGCATATGCATTGATTTTACGCAGGGTTGTGCATCTACGCGTGAAATATAATACTCTACATTTACAACGTAAACTATTGTATAAAGTGTTATCTATGTAGACAGTCAGTAGACCGCAATTTATTCATTTAATAAATACATATAATTTAACGTTTATGTAAAAAAAACTACTATTTGAGTAAGAAAAATTTTTTGGTTACATTCTTAATCTTAATCTCGTAATTAAATTAATGTTCAAAATACATCAAGAATATTCTAAAGATGTCATGGTATCTTTAGCCTGTTCCTAGATACATTTTGGACATTTCTATTGTGGGTAGAGACTGCTTTATAATTTAATTCTTTTATATTGTATATATTAATGATACAATTTACAATAGTCTACATAGTTTACAAGTCTAGATTGTTTACGTAGCAAAAAGACCGTCATGTAAACATCACGTAGATTTCACGTAAATAATTCGTGTAGACGTAATCTTGAAATCTACGGCACAACCCTGATTTTAAGAACCATTTACATGTTTCGATCTACATATATTGCAAAGTTGTATGCTGCCGCACTTTAGACACTTGTTTAATTCGCGTATTTCTTTTAAAAGCAATTGTTCAATTAATCTTAATTAAAATCGAATTTATTAAAATTGTAAAAATACGTTACAAATATATCAGTTAGAGATCAATATGGTATATCGTCGTTTGAGATGACAGATCCTGCGAAATGAATTTCACCAAAGGAAGTTGGAAGCCAGTGACGGAAATCGAAAGGAAAAAGTATGACCGTAGGAATGGGATTTCAGTGAGTGCAGTGGGTATTAGGAGGTGGAGCTGAGGAAAAGTATTAAATGTAGTAGAGAGAAGTAGAAAACTAAGCAGATCACAATGAAATATATATATATAAAACAATTTACGATGGATATATTTAAAACTTATACATACTTATTTTTTATATGAATTTTTCGATAAAAAATACACTGCAATGCCCACAGATGCAGTATTTTTTTTTTAAATAGAAAAGCATTGCACATTTTCGTATTTTCCAATAAAAAGTTAAATCTTCAAACTTTTATATCAGAATTATGAAAAATTTATTAACAGTTTAATTTCCATGAATAATAACAATTTATTTCCCATAAATTGGTAATATTTAATTCAGCATTAAATGCGCAAATTTCAGCAAGATGAAGACTTCCAGCAAATTTAAAATATACATGATCAGGTTTCGCGCGAGAGTTCAAGTTATAAAATTAACGAAAACATAAAGTGCCACACGAGATAGAGATCAAAACGGTGATGTTCACAGATCTAGTACTAAAATCGCGTTTATACTTGATTTCTCTTCAGCGCCCAATAAGCAACGTAAGATACGTAAGCCCGATCATTGTCTTCATCTCCAACTATCAGCCAGCCTGATCTAGTTTGTGCCCCGAGCCTTTATCCCTTTAAGAGGATGATGGACGAGAGCGAATTGGCGCATACCTCATCTCATCCGTCCGTTCTCTCCGAGTGTAGATGTACTTCGGTATGCAACGCGGTTGATCGTGAAGGATAATCGTCTGTTCGGCGCGGCGGCGGATCAGTCCAAGGCGCCGGAATACAAGTGATGGTTCCTATATACGGCTGTTGCGGTGTTGCCCGGTACAATATCCGGCCCGTCCTGCCGTACGCGGGTGTACCTCTGGTGCTGCGTATTTAGGGTGTGTTTGCGGTGTCCCGGGTCGCACACAGTGCCGCGGATACGCGGCGGCACCGGTGCAACCCGTTACCGACACCACGACAGCCGAGGGCCGACGCAGAACAATCGATAGCGGTGTGTGCCAGACGAGGACGTCCGAAGATGTGCTTCGCCCGTTAGTTTAGGCGGATAAAAAGCGTCTCTCCCCGCGCGCGATCGATCCGTCCGGCACCACGATCGCGATATATATAGTTCAACGTCGCCGCTTCCGGCCGCACCCCCCCGCCTTTTTTTCTATTTTCAGCCGGGGCTTTACGACCGAGACAATTATCGAACGCCAATTCGTTATCGCGACGAGGTTCCTCCAGCGAGGAGTAAAGATAAACGCAACAGTTACCGATGACTAAACGCTCGAGTCAATTTTGAAACAATTTCGTTAAGGGTGATTCCAGGGCTGCATTTCAAAATGTTGTTTTTTGAGGAAAATTTTAATAAAAGCAGTTACGTATAGATTTTGAGTAAAATTTTCCCCGAAAATAATGTTTCATAATGTAGCCTATAGAT
Source organism: Wasmannia auropunctata (assembly GCF_000956235.1). Classification (NCBI taxonomy): domain Eukaryota; kingdom Metazoa; phylum Arthropoda; class Insecta; order Hymenoptera; family Formicidae; genus Wasmannia; species Wasmannia auropunctata. The sequence continues at coordinate 3,050,600 of NW_012026830.1, forward strand.
ATTACATTATATTTACAATGTTAAATCTGTAGTGTCAAACTGAACCTTATTTAAGTCGCCACTGCTCTGACTTAATAAATAGTTCTCTTTTACTAAAAAAAAAATGGAGTTAAATAATTTAAAATAGTTCAAATTTAACCCAAATTTGAATTAAATTCCATTGTTTTATTTAAAAATAACTATATTGGTATAACTATATTGGTTTAATTAAAAATAATTATTTATTAAGTAGGAGCAGTGGTGACTTAAATAAAGTTCAGTTTGACACTATAAATTTAACAGTGTATTATAACATTTATTTTCTACGTTTTTTAATTCTATGCCATAATTTCTATATATATAGTATATACACATTTAAATGAATCTTTGAATGTGTATATCTTTCATTCAACGTTTACTCTTCATTAAATTCCATACATAGAATAATACCGCAATGTCTCACATTGCTGCTAAAGTATATAATTTTATTAAAACCGGTAATGATCCGGTAATGATTTCAATATTGATAGCATCGAGATTATGTAATCCTTTTAATTGGTGATATAATTGAGTCTTTTTATGATGTTACACATTGCATATATGCTTCCTGATTTGAATGCATTTTATTCCATTATCATTCGAGTGCTTCTTGCTAGAGATATCTTTGGCTACGGCACAGACAAGAAACCGGTTCGCGTACTGGTTTTTCTTTCTGAAAAAATATCTGAAATCTGGTCTTCGCGTGCAAAAATTATTTCCATGAAGCACACGCGGGTAAATGTTTCGTTTGACCTTGGAATATCTCTTATGCAAGAATAACGTAGCATTCGAAACTTGAAGAAAATGCATCTTAAGGACAATTTCTAAGTTAATTTCCAAAGTTGAAATCAGCGTTCTTACGTTAAACGTAGATAAAATCATCGAATTCAACTATCAAAAGCGATGAGTTAGTGAAAAGTGATTCCGCAAATTCTCATTAAAATTGTCTATTCCAATCTGAGTTATTTAATTATAGAACTTTGTACTGTTTGCTGCTTACCAGTGTTGAATGAATTTTGGATGCGCAAATACTGAACAGGACTGCAGCAGAATGTTGCAAAATTCATTAAATTCGTCACTGTTCTATAAAAGTTTGCTTAACAAGTTGGTCAAGTGGTCTTGACATATCCAGGTTACTACTTACATTTATCCACTGCGTGGTGCACCTTGAAGCTTACATAATCTTGTAATCAAGTAAAATACATGTTAATTCGGATTATTTTTAGAAGATGCAATTTAATTAATGATGAATTAATGAACAATTAGTAATTTAATTGATCTTATTAGAATATCAGAGAATATTTAAAATTTAGAAACTAGAGAAAGAGAGAGCTGTCACTTTTTTTCTAAATACAAAGTAATTTACAAAACGACTTAAAAAATGTATATACATATTATAAATTTTCTTTTACTATATTTTGGAGTCCATTTTTTGCAAGATGTAGTTCTTGATTATTTTCATGGATTGTAAAAATTTGATTATATAGGTACGCACGGTAAAAACTTTCCGAAACTATAATCTTTAAATGTTCTCAGGGTTTATTCGCAGATATGCTCATTATCAACTATGTCGGTGCTCGCGGTGAATTACAGTAATAACTCCGTTCTATCATGATAAACAATTAGTAATTTAATTGATCTTATTAGAATATCAGAGAATAATATTTAAAATTTAGAAACTAGGGAAAGAGAGAGCTGTCATTCTTTTTCTAAATACAAAGTAATTTACAAAATAACTTAAAAAATATATATACATATATTATAAATTTTTTTTTACTATTTTTTGGAACCAATTTTTCGCTAGATGTAGTTCTTGAATATTTTTATGAATTGTTAAAATATGACTATATAGGTACACTCTAAATTCTTTGCAGTGAAATTTGTATCAGTGAAAGGCCGATTTTAAGGTTTTCACTGCTATGAAGTGATTTTCACTGTATGTAAAAGTGAAATTTTCACTTTATTAGAAACAATGAAAAATGTCGCTGTTATGGTAACAGTGACATGGTTGCAGTGGAATGGTCCACTGCAAGAAAAGTGATTAACTATAGAAAAAGTGAAAAATCACTTTTTTAGCAGTGAAAATTTTTTGACGATAGAAAATAATTTATTACATTAATAGTGACGTAATACATGAAAAGTAATTTTAGAGTAAAAAATATAGTGAAGTAATTGCCTATGTGAGATCCGATACGGGTGTTGGTGTGTGAAATTTTTATCGTCCATATCCAACCACACACAATGCGCGCCGCACGGTTTGTCGGTCTTAAAACACAGTTCTTTTCATGAAGTCGGAAACTTGTAACAATTTAAATTGACGAGCAATTTAATATCTTTCGATGCTAATATGCATCTATAAGATTCCTCTCTTCATAGGCAATTGCTTCACTATATTTGATTATTTCTTGGAGCCTATTCTATCTAAAATTCAGTAAAATTCAGTAAAAAAGTCTACTAGCAGTTAAAATATCACTGTTAACTGCAGTGACTCAAGTTCACTTTAAGTTAAAGTGAAATCTCACTGTAAAGAGGGTGATCGCATTTTGATTATTCACTACAGTGAAATTTCACTGCTTTGCAGTGAAATCTCACTGCAATGAATTTAGAGTGTATACGTACGGTAAAAACTTTCCGGAACTGTAATCTCTAAATGTTCTCAGGGCTTATTCGCAGATATGCTCATTATCAACTATGTCGGTGCTCGCTCGCGGTGAATTACAGTAATAATTCCGTTCTATCGCGATAAACAACTAAGTCAATATTTGCCGTGTTCGCCTTCTGCCGTGCTTCGATATAACATGCATAACTTCGTTTCACACTACATTAGCCAGTAATAGTTCAGCAATCTGAATCTCCGTGAACTCCTGTAATAATATTCGAGATAATGCGCTAATAAAGAGTACATCGTGCAGGACGTATCGGCCTAGCCGACCCTGCAGCACTCGCTGCATGTAACCCCTCCACGACTTCCCCGGATAATACGCCTGCCTCGAAACTAGATCGCAACACACTCCCTTCCCAGGAGTTTCCGGCCAACTTTCGACGATACTGCAAGAACGCGGCGGCAGCGTTAAAGTCTCGTAAACAATGGGCCAACAAAACGGGCGAGCGTTACGTTCTTCTTCCGTGCGGCGCGGCGCGAGATCGCGCGGCCCAGCGGCCGCCGGAAATATAGACGGCAACGGACGCGGTGTAATCTTTACAGCCAATTTAAGCCGGATGAGGCGTCTTCGCTCGCCGAAAGTTGGCCCGCGCGATAATATTTCTTGCCTGGGAAATTAAAGTCGCGCTCGCGCGCTCGCGGTATGGAGGAGGAGGGGGGGGTGAGCCGGAGCAGGGTGGATGGGATATGCCTGCGCGAGAACGCAACGCGGATGGAAAGCCAGGAATTCTCTTTCGCCTCACGTCGCTCGGTGACGTACGAACACGGTCCATTAGAGTGGAAAGAAAGTCGCCGCACGGAGACGACAGGGGCGTATCCCTTCCGAAAATCTTCCGGGATGGTCCCGTCGGGATTAGCAGTTGGGTCTCGTATTAGATTGGACAAATTTACACTCTTTGCGCGAGAATGAAAATCGTAAAAATTAGCCCGCCTCGTCGCGTATTTCGTCGAGCGTTTCGCGTGCATCACCTATACCTATGTATACAAGAAACGGCGTCTGAATGTTCTGCAGCAGAAAGGGAACGAAGAGTCTTTGTGCGTCCCTACACTCCCTACGCGTCCGCATCCCTGCAGGCGGACGGAATATGGCGCGACTGTCAAAGGGACGTCACGAAGAGACGCGGGGACGGTCGCTGCAAGCGGCGCGTCATCAGCGACGTGCGCTCCTCCGGATATTCAAGCCTCCCTGTCTAATTTTCGCAATTTGTTGCAGCAAAATATCGCGGGGCCGCCTCGGCGTAACGAGGAGCCTTTCTTCGCGGGAATTCCGGCCACGCCTACGTGCTCGCGTCGGGGTCGCGTATAAGAAAGCCCTTTCCAGGCGAAGAACGCATGTAATCCCTTCCTCCCTCCCCCCCTTCCTCTCCCCTTTCGCTCGCGGGGGATGAATGGCAGGGGGCGAAAGGGTACGAGCCACCCCACGAGCCCCAAAGTTCGGCCCGTTTAATCTCCCGGGCGATAAATTTACGAAATTAAATCATGGAATATTATATGGTCGGGGCATAATGGGCACTTTGCCGGTAATGTACGGCCGGATTATTAGCATAATGCAAGATCCCCGTCGTCCACCTGCGCGAACGGATATGTATACGTGTACATTATAGCTCGCGGTGTGTACGGTATTGGTGATTGCAGGTACACTGCGACCGAGTTGCGCGGGATGGCCGCTATATTATATTGCCGGTTATACTATATCCCGATGTATACATTATATTGTATAAAGGCAGCTTCTAACGATAGCTCCTGTCTTTCGCGCACAGACGCGGAAAATATGCTCGCAAATTGCCTGTCGAGAGTGGACTTTGTTTGACAATTTTTTAACGATTTGAAGCGATTTTTAGAACGTTTCTTCGATTTTTAGGAGAAATTCAGAGAGATTTCGAGAATGGCTACAGCTGCGAATGACGTAGTATATTTTGTACTTATTAGACGCGATAAAAAAAAAATATGTCACTTTTATAAAAATTTGAAGCGCGAACAGCAGCAATACTCATTTTCATGCGTATACATAACCGTGCGAGCTATGGTACACGCCATGGTCCTGTATGCAAAGGTAATTTTTGAAAATATTGGAACGCATGAGGTTTTGAGTGGGGCCGATTTCGACGTGTGTGTATATGTCAATTTTTATTAAAGTGAGAAGATACCGGAATGTAGGAAAATTTCCATCCGGAAAATTCGACATATTCCACCATGAATAGATCCATTCAAATTTACATGTTAATCTTTCAGCAGCAGCTCCAAAACAGCACGCAATTATCTCGTAACGATATTTTGTCAAAAATATCCGAAAAAAAACTAAAATTTCAAAATGAAAAGAAGCTTTACTATTATTTAATGTATGTACTGTTAAATCTATAGTGTCAAATATTGGACCTTATTTAAATCGCCACTGCTCCTACTTGATAAATTGTTATTTTTAATTAAAACAATGGAATTTAATCCAAATTTAGGTTAAATTTGAACTGTTTTAAATGGTTTAAATTATTTGACTCCATTGTTTTATTAAGAAAATAACTATCTATTAAGTAGCAGCAGTGGCGACTTAAGTAAAGTTTGATACCACAGATTTTACAGTGTGTATTTATTATTATTACATGTAGATAACAATATATCTATATAATATTATACAGATATACATATATTTGTTAAGTATGATAAAATATAAGTACCTACATAAAATATATCTTATTAAATCCCGTCATTTATGATAGTAAATGCTACATTTTTTTGCTCTCATTCGTTGAACTGCACTCGCGCGAAGCAACTAAAAAAAATAAAAAGAAAACTTTTATCGCCGTCAGTTTCAATTTTCTTCTAGAGCTCTCCCTTTCTCTTTCATCCCGTCTATCCGTCTGTCCCGAGTGCTCGCCGCTGGCATCATATAATAGTGGGCCCGTTACCCGTTTTTCTTCGGCATTATTAAACGTTTTTACGAGCAATTAGCGGTTTTACTCGCTGCGCGTCCCATAAAATTCCTCTCGCCTCTCGTCTCATCTCGGGCCCGATTCATTAATTCCCATCCTGAGTAGTCGAGGCTGTCTTTATACATCTCTTCCTTCCCAGTAGAAAGTTACGCCGCGATCTTCTCCACGTTCCCGTAGACGACGACGACGACGACGATGACGGGGAGGAGCGTCTCTTTCTTCCCCGTCGTTGTGGCGCAATATCATAATGCATCCGCAAATTTGTTCCCGCGCGGACCCGCGTTACATCGCGCACGTTGCTGCTTTAACGCGCTTCAGTAATTACTTCATTAATTACTCCGCTAATTACTCCGACTGATCATTCCATTGCGGGCACTCGGTTATTCCAGCATCGAACTATATCTGAATATCTCCTGGTGGTACTATGACTTTGTAGCGCCACACCGCGGACGTGGCTTTTCTATATAGATAGATAATCGCTCTTTATCCCCGGCTACTAAAGATAAGCTCGTAATATGGTTTAACATTTCGATGAACGGTATTGTTAGGTATGGCTTTGCAGCTCAATGGCTCTTGACGGTGCAATCGGAAATCCGTGGCTTCTCGTACAAGCATATTTTACTTCCGTTAGATCAACGATTAATATAGATGAAATCTTTTTGTTCGCAGGAAAGTTATCGTATTTTTTTTCTTTAATTTTTTATTTTTCTAAGTTATCGTGTCCGGCAATATTCTACTTTTAACCTTTAAACCACCATATTCCAAAAAATTACACTAACCACAATGTCGGTCTGACAGATCGCTATTATGCTCTCGCTACTTTTGTAAGTTATGTATAATAAAAATGTATGTTTTCTGAATATTTGTGATGGAGAAAAAGAAAATTATGTTTTAATGTAAGAGTTAACAAAAAAATCTCACATACAATAAAAATAAAATATATTTAAATGGTGACAAATAAGAAAATGGTTAACAAGTCGATATAGTGGTTTAAAGGTTAACTTTTTAAGAAAACAAATCGAAATGTGTCATGTGAGACTGAAATTGAATCAAGAGTGAAATTTTACTTTAACAATTTAAGTTCAGTTTGTGACAATTTTTTATTCGCCGTCTACGAAAAAGGTAATCGATGCCTGAATATACTGAAGCAGTTTTATCGCGTATATAAAAAAATCGAGCGTTTTATTTTTGTTGAAACATTTAAAAGATAATATATTACGTATTATATAAAAACTTTTAAAAGGTCTGTGTTAAAAAATTGCACAAGGTTGCATCACGATCGTGCGCGACGAACGCGACGGACATAATCCTCTTGTTTTATCGGGCGGAATAAGAGAAGGGTTGAATTAGGGCGCGCGCGGCTGCCTCGGGAAGCGGCACCATCGGTCGCCATTTCCACCGTGAGGCCAATCCATTGTATCGTCCTGAATGGATTCCATATCGAGTTACCGGCCCACTGCCAGTCTCTACTATAATTTCCGGCCGATCTCCGTCTGTGTGAATAAGAATGGCATGTGCGTATATACGCATCTATCCCGCGCGTATATGCAATTCTCGGGAGGGAGGGGAAGGCATATCGAATGCAATCACGGGGTGGTCGACCGCGAGTGGTAAACATTCGCCTGACGGCGTTTTGTTTCCCCCTCGCCCCGTTTACGAAACACATCAGCCCCCGCGGTGTTTGATCTTCCCTGGACATTTAATAGCCGGCCTCGGCTGTAATTGATATAATCCGCGGATCATCGCGTTCCCGAGCTGTCAGTAGCGCGAGAATTGGTAACGCAAATGCGTGAACCCCGGATAATTTGCGTTGGGGTAAATTTCAGCACGCGTGTTCGGAATATCTCGAAATAATGCGGCAGAGAATATATTCAGTCATTTCTCTGACATAAATGAAAATTCGTCATATCGCTTTAATTTACAATTATCCTATAATGACAGCTCGATAATAAACGCTTTTTCGTTTACCCTTGGCGTCGTACAAGAGTAACATTTTGCCGCTAAAGTTTCATATGTATTACAGCTGCAGAGAAAATATAAATCTCGAACTTATCCCCGAGAAGATTTGACGAGTGCAAGACAGAGATCTCCAATGGAGATTGTTCGATAACTTTTTAGGGTTAAACGTTGAGGCGGGGCCGAGGGGGGGGGGGGAGTTCAATCGAGCTCGCGTTTGAATGTCGGCTTTTACGGACACTTAAATGCGCACGATACCCCTGTGCCATTTAATAACTTTCGTATCACAAAGTGTACTTGGCCGCGCGATCGTCTGATGAGATCCTAAAGCGGTTTTAACTATCCGCGTTAAAAATCCTTTAACAAGTTGGGGGAATTTTTTTCCCCCCTTCACCGAAGCTTTAGAGTATATCCTCTTAGCGGCAAGTATTCAAGACTTTTCCGGGGATTATCGAGCCATGATTCGCTTCTGTCCTGCAGCAAATCGGATTACCGTAATATGCATTGCGTTTTCGAATACATGTACATATGTCATATTCTAAATCGTATAATCTACGTATAATGTATCACATTCTACTCGTAATCAATCAGTTATGGTTAACAAAGTTTAAGCGAACTGAAATAATGATGAACTTTTTTAAATCCGAAATATTCCAACAGCTGCAGCGCTTTAATTGTAATAAAATTAATAAGAGTTCAGTTCTCAGTTTTTATATTTAAAAATAGCATTCTAATGTAACGCATTATTTTAACAAACTTTTATAATAAACGTGTATGATTTTAACATAAAATTTTATAAAGAAAGAAGATAAAAATATGTAAAATTTCATCGTTATGCCAGAAAATATTATCACGTATTATTTATAATACATAATTTTTTATGCAAATGTATGTTTACATTGAAATTCAGAGCACGATGTTAAAGAACGATTCGAAACGATTTGGGATTTAATCGTTTTCTGTTTTTCTTTGTAAGTAACAAGAAGCAAGTTATTCTCTTCTTTGTCTTAGAAATTGGAAATTGGAGCTTCCCATTCATGTTTCTCAACTTTTTCGATCCGTCTATCCCACGTACCTCCGATCTCATTGTTGTTTCATCTCGTATTTCTCGCGCGTTGAACTCGAGACAACTGCACCTGGCATTCAATGTACAACGGTGTTCTATAAGTTTGGTAAAGTGATTCCATTTCGCAGTATCAAAAGTTTCAGGAATCAGGAATGTAAAAGAGATCATGTAATGCAAGATATATATAATACATGACTTGTGTCTCGTTTTTGTAAGCATTTCGTAAGCTTTCGTACAGCATTGCGCAAACTATAAGCTTTTAGGATTTAACACGATAGTATGATTGAAAAGGATTGAAAATATATAATAATTCATCTATTATAATTTATTCCTGCTATCTTAAATATGTGTCATAAGTTATGTAGGTATAAATAATATGTAATAATATGTTTTTATGCAACGCTAAAATTTTACATATTTTTATATTCTTTATTTGTAAAATTTTATGTTTTGTTACAATAATTTGTACTTGGCATATTTTTTCAATAATGTATGTACGTGCTATGTAAAAATTACGCTCTAACAAACGAACAGGTTCTGGAAACAATTAATTATGCACGGAAATGTAGTAATTAGTATTCACCATAATGACACGATTAATCGTGCGTGTTGGAACTAACACCTAATTAAACGCGTTGATTCGCTTTCATTAAAGTCTAGTGACAATATTCAGAATGGAAAGTAAAAGGATTCGTTTTCTTCTTTGGGATAGGAAAAGAGATCATTTTACATTATAATAAAAATAATCTTTCTGCAGCAATTTTCTTTCCGAAAGCAAAGTAAATAAAAATATTCCAAAATATAGATTTGCAATAAAAGGTACAACTGCCAAAAAGAATTTTGCATGATGTCATCATATTTCAAAATTTCTGTTGCATATTCTTAAGAGAAATAAAAATGAATTTGTAGAAATTCTATATATTTTTATCTGTCTTCCAAAGAAAGAACAGTTTCGTTCTACATCTATTTCTGTATTCTGAAAACTTTTTATTTTTGATCACACGGTGAAGTAAATCGCTGTACTAAATCAAAGTATGCTAATCCGAGCTGACAGTACACCGTGACGTTTCACTTTAAGTTTAACAATCGATCGAGGCAAATCCGTCGAGGAGCTCGCAGTCGACAGCAGTCGGAATGTGGAACGAGAACGGTATCGATGCTAAAAGTTTCGGAAAGCGGGCTGTGTACCGAATTCGCTTGGATGCGCTTCTTATGATGCGCCTGGTGCAGCTTTGAGCGGTTTAAGCCGGACGCGCTCGGACGACGACTCGCGGTCGTACTTGTTTGAAATCCGTTGTTCTTAGTTCGCGAACCGTCCCTAGCAGGCCGCATGTTCGAAATCCGGCCGGGTCTCTCTGGGAGGGTGCCACGGACGGCCCTTGCGGTTTCGCCCGAGCGGCCGTCCCGCGAGCCGCAGCAAAACCGACTGTACGTGGCGCAGGTCGAACGAATTTTGCACTAGTTTGTTCTGAAAAGCTGTTTTTCCCGCCGAGCGGCTTACGGGATCGTGCCTCTTTGCGGACGCGGCAGCAGATTTGTCTCGCATAATCGGACTTCGCTAGACTTCTTTTTGCATATCGGAGCGTCCTTATAGGTACGACGTTACGCGGCGTTTGAGAAAATCATTGTTAGTCGCACGAATGGAGTGAACGTGCAGTCTGTTAATTATGGACGTGATTAGAAAAGCAGAAGATTGCGAGTTTTTGAGATTTTTATTTAGGAATTTTTAAAGAGAAAAAAAATTTTAAAGCTCTTTGAAAATAAATAGACAGAGTTGAAACTCTGAAAAAAAAATATATAAATCCTAAATGTATAAAGATTTTAAAAAGTTTGAAAACTTAATACGTATACAATAGATGGATTATATAGTGCGACGAAAATTCATCTAAATTTATCGAAAGATTTTACATGAGAATTATTACAACTGTACACAGATGGTTGGTAAAATTATGGAAATGCATATCTAACTGCAAAATGTAAATCTTGTATGGAGCGTGAACGTTGAGCGATAAGGAAGCGGATGTAGTGGTCGTTGGAGAGTTTCTGGGATGGTTTAGGTTTGCGTTATTACAGCATGAGATGCCGAATCCAGTTGTTTCCGAGTTCTACGGCAACTGTCGAATGTGATAATCGCTTGAAGGGTATATTTATCTCAAGTGTATATTAACTCAGGAATATCGTCGTGATGAATGCAGATTGACTTTGTAGTTTATTAAAAAAAGGCGCGATTGTGTGACGTCTCTTACACGTTACAGTACGTTTTTAATATTTCATTCTTCTTTTTTATATGTATATCTTTTGCATATTTGTGAATATAGTTTAGAGGATTTTTTTTCTAAAGTACGAGAGTACAATAGATTTTTTTATTCTTTCTTTCTAAATAGTAATTTTATTCCTGCAGCATTTTACCAACATAAACTGATGTTATTAAATTTGTTGCACCAACGTATATGATTACTAATGAGTGGAGACCGTAGTAGCTTCCGGTTTAATCATTTTCAGTGAAACTTTAGATGAATTAATTAGCGACTAAGAAGTAAACCAATCCCTAATCCAAAATTTCTTGTTCAAAAGTTCGGAGACTTTTATTATACGCCCGCGATATTATACGCTGCATTCTGCATTATAATATTCTTTAGATCGTGATGCAACGTATTTATGTCGTAGAATCCTGCTATTAATATCGCGTAAGAAATGTCGTTAAACTTGAATTGTTATTAAAATCTTTTAATACCCTTCATTCATAAATTACAGAGTGGCGTGCTTATTGTATGCAGTTTCACGTAAAATTTCATAATTCATAAACCCAAAGTTATATCGAGAGATTAAATGCTGCACTTCAAATTTTGCAAAGTTTTATTTAATACAATAATTATAATGCATAATACTCCATTAATTGTATAACACATAGTGAACAATAGAAAATTCTATATTCTATCGTTTTTGTTTGTATTATAATTCTATAATTTATTCCTTTTAACTGGAGAAACTGCAATGTTATAAATTTTAACGTGTTATGAGTGCCACGTATACTCGTTTAACATAGTTGAATATTCACACGCAAATGTCCATTAATTGATCGCCGGCGCCGTGAACTGCGGAGCCACGTACTTGAACGAATTTTTAATTATTAATCTTTATCAAATTTGCATTATTGAACTATACTACAGTTAGTACATAACATGTAGGATTAATAAATGTGCAGTGCGCAAGCGGCTTGAAGGAATTATATAGCAGACGTGTAAATCTACCGGTCGAGCGGTCGAGTGTACCGTTGACCGACATATGTAGAGGTTGTAAACCGATTATTTGATTTCCGTATCATAATTTAGTCGTTCGTGCAAGCGGCGTAGCTGTTAACTTGCAGAGCTTCACGCATGAATTACTAAAGCCCTGTTGAAGCGAACTTAGCGTGCAAATGTCCGCGGCAGGTCTGACCGGGAATTGGTAACTCAGTCTGCAAACAAGTGTTGAACCACTATTATCCATTGATCGATCATGCTATATACCCGTCAAGCGGGATATTATGGTGCTTCGTCGAAGTATCGCGATTACGAAGGGGGGAAAGGGGGAGGAGGGGATGATGCACAATGTAAGATTTTTGCAAGTTTATGCAGTTGACGTGTCTTTACATTTTATTAAACTCTTTGTCATGCACAAAATAATTACGAAATTTGAATTATAACGTAATCTCTTGAAATATAGAACCTCGTGTCTGAACGTACATGAATGTAGGATTAAGACAAATTAAACGTTTATATTTTTTTCAGTTTCAACTCTGTTTATTTTTAGCTTTAAAATTTTTTATCTCTTAATTTCTTTAAAAATTCCTAAATAAAAAAAAAACTCAGAAACTCGCAATCCTCGTGAGAGATCTTCTGCCTTTCCAATTTTCAATATAATTTTTATTCTCTCGATACGTAAAATATGTAGAAAAATTCTCTTCATGTTTTATTTTATGAGGTATATTAATAATGAAATATATTTGTAAGCACAGTTCACAGTAACGTCAATCACATTCAGAGTGCCGCAGATCCACATGTATTTGCATGTTGATTATGATATGCAATATTTAAATCAATTCTGATTTTCTCATGGGAAATTATTTTACACGCTATGTTGTGTATCGGGTCCTTATAATTATGCTTTGCTCGTTTGCGCCTACCCGACATGCGTACATTTATACATTTGCTTTATGAACATTTAATTATGTGTTAAACTTTACGCACAACAAGTATGAAACATAATATCATGTTTTTTTTTTATTGTGCATCTCTTGATTTGTAGCCGCGTGCTCTGCCGATCGTAATTATATCATCCGACATCGTATATTTCGGTAAAATAATGGTTTTCGTTCTAGAAAGTTTTAAATTAAACTAATTTATAATTTTAATTTAATATCGAACAGGATGTGCAACGTATCGAATTTTGCAGCTGTTGATGCAGTATATTATTATTGAATAACTTTTTTTAAAGTATTCCAAATAATGTTATTATTGAATAATTTTATTTTTTAATCTATTTTCTATTCGTTAGAGTTAACATTTAAATATTATTTTAGCAAAACTCAAGAACACAAAAGTCGAAACTAATTTTCTTTGAGACAAACGATCACGGTATATACGATTTGTGCAATTTCCGCATCTTGCCGCTGACAAGCGTTTTATCAGAAATCTATGATCTTACATTTTTTTCTTTTAAAATGAGAAAGGATCACTCTGCTTAGTGACAGCACAATAACACATTGCGATCGTGCGAGATGATGTTTTTATGTAATTCGAGAAATTTCGGACCTGGATTATTTTTGGATGAATTATTTTTAATGTATACAGTATTGTTGCTCGAAAATTCCATTTTTTTTGTACAATGTAGTTTTTTCCTGAACAATTTTTTTTCTAGAGCGTACATATCCGTGCGTAAATTACCCGTCGAGAATAAGTGTCGATAATTGAACGTGTCTTGAACGGAAAAAAACTTACGCGCCACGACGAGCCTTCTTATCATCGCGCGACGCGCATCCTTACCAGTCCATTATACTTGTAGAGTGGTGCACTTGTGAAGTGTGTACTTTGCATACAAAACATTCGTAATGCTCAAGGCCGTGGTTTGCCGTGCCTTACGAACTACCCCACGGTCCCAGGTGTCGCATTTCAGTAGACCTTTATGCATGATACACTCGCTTCCGAGTAGCTTCCCGAGAATACCGTCCCTGTAATCGCGAAGTTAGCGTGTTCATATATTTTTAGGCCGACTATTGTCATGGCTGTTTTTTTTCTCTTGTTTGCGTGTTGCCAGCAATTTTACAATAAATTATAGTAAATATGAACGTCATATTATACATACGTTACAGTTATAAAATTTCTTTTATACGAAAATAGAGATCTGTGAATTAAACATAATTTTTTAATTAATAAGTCAAAGGATTCCCAGTAAATTCAACAATTTAGAAAATATGGGCTAATGGGAATCAGCGCGGTAATTGGTGCGCAATGATAATTTAAGTGAATATCACTATTTGTTTCGTGTAAGTAGATTTATTCCAAACGTTTCGGCCATATTTCTGGTCATCCTCAGTGGTGTAGCAAAGTTGCAATCAACATTGTCGTTGAAATAATAGCGCACAACTGCTATTTCTTAAATTTTAAACAATCTCATCGGTTGTCACATATTTAAAACAGAACTCAAAAATTAACTGAGAGATTTCAACAAAATCGACTGTGCTTCCAAGCGACACATGTGAGACTGAGGCAGTTGTGCGCTATTATTTTAACGACAATGTTGATTGCAACTTTGCTACACCACTGAGGATGGCCAGAAATATGGCCGAAACGTTTGGAATAAATCTACTTACACGAAACAAATAGTGATATTCACTTAAATTATCAATGCGCACCAATTACCGCGCTGATTCCCATTAGGCCCATATTTTCTAAATTGTATAATTTTTTAATTTTTTTTTACATAAACTGTGTCGTAATTAAATATTACAAATTAATTATTGCAATAGATAATATATACAGAGTGTCCCCGTATAAATGGCTATCCCTTTTTATCTCGTAAACTAACAGAGATAGACCTAATAAATATAATATCGAATTAAACGGCTCTGACTAAACTTTATTGTAAGCACAGTGATCACTTAGAAATATCTATGTTAGAGAGCGGAAAGACATGATTAATTTTTGTACGGTAAAGTGACAATTTTAATATAATAAAAGTTGTAGCGTTCTTTTTAACGAATACATCGATGTATGATATAACGAAATTATCTTACGAATTATAAGAATTATTTTGCACGGAGAGAATTTTTAAAATTTTTAATTTTTTAAATTTACCCTGCAAATCATGTTAATTGTGGGACAGTATTTAGGCAAATTTTACTGTGCACTACAATAAGATTTTACAGTAAAATTCAGTGTAGTGCACAGTAAAATTTGCCTAAATACTATATTGTCTCACAATTAACATGATTTGCAAGGTAAATTTAAAAAAAATTCTGGTTTAAAGTTTTGTGGGCGATTACTACCTTTTCAATTTCGGTCAAAATAAAATTTTACAGTAAAATTTATTGTAGTGCACAGTAAAATTTCGACCAAAATAAGATTTTACAGTAAATTTATTGTAGTGCACAGTAAAATTTGCCTAAATACTATACCTCACAATTAACATGATTTGCAGGGTAAATTTCAAAAAAATTCTGGTTTAAAGTTTTTTGGGCGGTTACTACCTTTTCAATTTCGGTCCTGCGATGTGGCCAACTTCCGACTCTGACATTGACGAGAGTACTATATGATCAGATGAAAACATTACACGTCAATCGTCAACGCGAAAGTCGGAAGTTAGCCACACCGCAGGGCCGAAACTGAAAAGGTAATAATCGCCCATAAAACCTTTAAATCAAAATAATTTGTATAATTTGTAAGATAATGTTGTTATATCACACATTATTGTATTTGTTAAAAAAAAAAACGCTACAACTTTTATCATATTAAAGTTGTCACTTTACATTGCAATAATTACATATGTTTCTTCGCTCTCCAACATAGATAATGTTTCTAAGTGATCACTGTGTTTACAATAAAGTTTAGTCAGAGCCGTTTAATTTGATATTGTATTAGGTCCATCTCTGTTAGTTTACGAGATAAAAAGGGATGCAGGTCACTTGTACGGGGACACCCTGCATATACATATAATATTGAATTTGAAAATATAATGTGGAGCAAGAGATAGGTATTCATTTTCACGTACGCTTGAAGATCTCGACTATAATTTGAAAATAAATGACTCATATAGGAGTTTGGATCTGATCTCCCCTTGGAATCTCAAGTTTCCATCGCGTCAGAGATTCTTTCCAAAGCTTATACTGCTCCAATTTCGTTTGTTACACGACGCGCGTTCGTTTACACTCTTTCGGCACTTAAATCGTCAATATCGAAGCAATCAGCCGGTCGTGGAGGGAATCAAGTCTGCGCTTAATGCGTGGCAAACCCTCCCGGGTCTAATCTCAGCCTGAGATGGATGAGGGACGTGGCCTCCAGGAAAGGAGGTGCTGAAGTGCAGGAGAAGACACGGGAAACTTCTAAACGGGCCGTGTTATAGAGAAGGGGATAAAATAATGGTAGCCGCATATGTTTACGTCGGCGGCGAAACAAAGGATAAATCCGAGTTAGGGCATTAGACGCCTGTGCACCGGCCGGACTCCGGCTTGGGGTACACACTTTTATCACTGTTGCATGCTTTTGCAAGCTATCGTGTTGCACGCGCGCGTAAAACGTGGTGCGTTTCGCGTCGCGTCGGCTCGCAATAACTCGCGCGACACATCGTCCCGTTAATTTTCTGGCCGACTTTACACCGGCGGCGGCAGAATCAGCAAGCGTCGGACTATGCATACACCAAGGAAGCAAATTTTCTGCTTTTAGGACTCTACTCTGGCCGGGGGTGAACTATTCTCAGTAAGAGAACGGTATCGCACGGTAAAAGGGCATTCGCATACATATTCGCACACGCGTACTCTCGCTGCGGCGCGGCCGCGGCGGCGCAAGTACAGCGGAATTAATGCTCGGTTCTTTTCCGACGATTGAGACTTGGAGTGCAGTCGAATAAAACTGCCTCTTTAACGTATTAAATTTTCACAGATACTCGATAAAAAAGAATTGATACAGGTAAAAGTAATTTTATTGCTGGAGAAAGTGCAAGTTTGGAAATAACTATGCAATTAATGAATGATAAATAAAATATTCTTAGAACTTACTTTTTTATTTCAAAAGAATTATAAATAATTTTTATATAAAATAATTATTGATTTTATAATATTGTGACTTAATAGAATAATTTTTTTATTATGTGTGTACATGAATATATGTATGCCTCACATATAAGTTATTACATATTAATTTTTATAGATTATAATTTTGAATAATAATCGATAATAGACCAATTAATGCAATTTCCAATTAAAATAAAATATTATTATAGAAATTTTTTAAATTTTCGCTTATTATTATCATCGACTTAGCGAAATCTGCGAGTTCAGTTTTACTTCTTATTTCTTATTTTTACAATTTGAGAAGTTTCTACAATTATATTATATTTTAATTTAATTTAAAACATTTTATATAATCCAGAATTATATCTGATGCCAAAATTGATAGTTTTAATAAAGTTTTAAGAAAGAATATATTTGTTTCATTATGTATTTCGATGTTTAACTGCTCGAGAATTTGCATTGATTGTTGCTGAACGAAAAAGCTGCATTCTTTACATGTACCATATAGCCTTATGAGCATCCAAGATTCAAGCAATTGCGAACGTGACTTCCGCCGCTTAAATCGCGCGAGCGTTCGCTTTGTTTTCACGGGTTCTTTGTTTCGATCGCAAGCGAACGAACCGATATATTCTCGGAATTTAATCAATGAGGCGTAGAGCGAGAGCTTTGCGTACGAAAAATTTGAAAGCCGATCCGTTTTATAGATCGTTTTTGCCACGTCTATTGTTAGAAATGCACAAATAGCTTGAAATCTGTATAAACTCAAACGAATAGCAATAGGAATTTTTAAGTCGAAATTGTAATGAAATTCTAAGCCCGAAACAAAGAATACGGAGTTCTAAAATCATCCTGATTAAATAGCTTTTATCAAAACAATGTTACTGCAAACGTATGTTTATATTATTCAAATTATCTTTTTTTAAATGGCAAAATCAGCGATAAATAATTGTACGGGATTTGCAACATTTCGGCCTCAGTCAGATACGATTCGCCTACTTTTTCGAGTTTTATCACTTCTCCATATCGGATTCCACGTTTCTTTTATCATTCCCGCTTCCGGTGTTCATGTTTAAATTTATTCACGCTTATCGTATCTGCGCTGTATCTTTCTAACTCGCGACGGTATTACGATTCTTCGTATCTCTAGGGGGAGACAAGAAAACGACGCGGATTAAACGCTGGGACTTTTTTTTTGTCGCGAAAGATAGAAGACACACACACCGTGTGACGACACACGTGTCAAAAGACGAACAACTCGTGTACAAACTCTAAGGCGTTTCACGTAGTTAATTATGTACTTGTTTTCTGGGTTATCGTATTGATCTATCCCGCGGCATTAGATTAACGTTGTAATCAATTTAACTTGGATCTAAAGCGCTAACTCACAACGCGCCAAAGTTTCCCCGTGAAATACTGTTACACTGTAATTGCGCATTTTACAGTAATTAATAGCGATCATCGTTGTGTGTTGCGCAAGACTTATACAATTTTACAGAAAATGCATCATAACAATTCTATTATAAACGAGAAATCCGTTGTAACTGTTATTATTGCATGCACTATATGCATATTAAGAATAAATAATTTAATTAAATTATAGTTTCACCATTCGTTAGATTTACAATTTTATGATTTTTCGTTTCTGCGACTCCAAAGCTTTATTTCGATTGAAAATTTAGCGGTTTTTAAATCTGTCACGTTGAATTAAAAAATTTTTATGAGAAAATCACGCTTCCATTAAAATTGACGGATTAAAAATAAAAAATAATTGTCGAGCTACAAATTGATTGATCAATCGAATCAGACTTTTCTTGTATTCTTGATTTTTTTTCGCGATTTACAGAAATTTTTTAATGATTGCATTTATTAAACCGTGTTTGCATTTCGTTTCAAACGCAACTTGTATTCATCTAGACAGATCCAGGAATTTTTATAAAGTTATAGTTCACATGACACGGACGTTTCTCATAATAATTTGACGTGACATTTGGCGTATAACATTTTCGATTACTTGCGAACTAGGGTGTCACAGCACGACACGATACGTCCCGTTGTAATCCCGAGTAATTTGCGACTTCACCTTTCGACGGACAGACATGCGGTTCCCGCGCTCCGCGACACGGCGACGCGCATTATATGCTTAATTAATTTTGACTGTGTGGCGCGAAGATGGTAATAATTCGACCGTGTCGTCAGGGAGGAGTGAGTTTGGCTGACGCTCGCACGTATCCGGGGCTAGATTATGCGGGATTATACAGGCGAAATGTACGCCCGTAAATCACGGGTTAGCTCCGGCGACGAGTCGAAATAACCGTAAAAGAACATATGAAAGACCGCTGCTGCGGCAAATGGACACTCCGGTGTGGACACAATAGGGGGGGGAAAAATAGCGGCGAGAAGACGAGTTTAGCATTTTCTCTCGGATATATGTATATACATTTGGTGATTTAGAGCTTCCTCGTGCGGCACACAACGGCATTAAGAGACACGGGGAGAATACTTTCGTTTTATAACCGCGATATTTCGTCTGTCGGAGATTAAAATCGTGCAAATTGCAGCCAAAGATTGTGAAGCTGTCTCTGAAGCTCGAAATTATAATTTCCATGGAAATCACACGGCGTTTATAGAATTCAATGTTTGAAAAATCAGTGTACTTTAACGGGTGGTACGGGTGAACGTGGAAACGTTATTAAATGCTTGATAGCTCGTTTAGCTCCTTTGATATGCGCTTTAATTAATCTGGAAGCGGGGAATATTCCGGATATATGTTCCTTTTTCTTTTTCAATCTCGAGAAATTGCTTTCAAAACGCGGCGAGATAAGCACGCAGCTGTTTTGCCTAACGGTTACACAATTATATACCGGGAGCCAAGTCAAACGATAATCACGCTTCGCCTGCACAAACGAAGCGAAGTTACGCATTTGTCACCTGCGATCATTACGCGGAACAAAAACCAATTATTACGTTTGATGTAGCGCGACGTAATTACGTATACGTAAACCTCCTCCCCTCCCCCAACCTGAAAATGTCCGTCGATCCCGCGCTCTCTCGCGCCGCGGTTCACCCCTTCTCTCTCCTTCCTCCCTCCCTCCCCCCCGCGACGATTCGCCGTATAAATATATAGGTATACGGCGAATCGGCGCTGTCGACGTTACTGAATAATTCATTGAATTTGCATTTTGATTCGATCAGTTTCTCGGCGATAAACGCATTATGCGGCAAGGGCAATTTGGAGCCCCCCCCTTTTCCCCATTCCAACCCCCACCCCCGCGAACGCGTACACAGCTCCGTCAAACGAACGAAAAGCGCTATTCGTCGATTATTCGGGAGCTCGGCCGTTGACAACGACGACCGGGCAATTTGCAATACGGCGGGCGGACCCGGGCGTCACGTACCGAAATTACGAGACGGGAATTTCGGCCGTGCGTCGCGCGCGCGCGCGCGCACATGGTATATAGGTATTATGAAAACGGCGAAGAGTGAATGCACTTGTAACGAATGCGCGCTTTCATTTCATTCCGCGGATATGTAATTGCACGGAGCGTCGCCACGTGTTACAACTTGATTAAAATTCCTGGCTATTAACTCCGCGCTCCGAACTGTTGAAACAACTCCGACTTCATAAACGGATTCGTTCTTGATTTTCCTGCGGTCGAGAGCGAGTATAGTGTCTGCGAATTGAGAAAGGTACTTTTTTTTTTTTTAAGGAAAGCGTATATTTCGTATATTTTTACATCTTATATTCTTACATCACGTTTTAATAAATCCTGTGACACGTCCACGAATTAAGCTTCAATTTGACGCCGGGAAGATTAAAGCAGATCGTCAATTTCCGACAGATAGACCATTGTTCCCGGAGGCACACATCTCGATCGTCTTGCAACGATGCATCCTGCAAATATCTATTTAATCCTGCCTGTCGGAACTTTTTTCAGATCAGTTTATTGTTTAAACGGTCTCATAACTGCCAGCCCAATTATATATACATCAGTGAGCGCTAACAAAGCAATGTTCGTGCGAGGTATTAGCAAATATCGACTGGAACGCACGGATTTCCTTGTTGATACAGCCCAACTGGTACCACGGATCGTATACTCGCTGGTATACTGCTTAAGGCGCGTATACAATGTAAACATGTAGTCTATATGTATAACCCGATACATAATGCGAGCGATGCAGATACGCGCTATATGATGGGTTTGGTTGTTTACGTGTTACGCTCGCGGAGATAAAAGCCGCGATATCTTTTCATGGAGGAGCCTTTTTCTCGGAGTGCACTTCTAGTGCGATTTAAAGCAAGCGATATCTAGTCGCGCTACCCTCAAGGATGTTTGCCCATTGGATACATGTACAATGGCTTCTATACGCGAAACTCTCGCGAAACCGTCTTCTTCCATTTGTTCATCTGTGTTTCCTTCAAATACGCGATACGATAGATCTTGTAATACCTTTAAACTTGAAACTTTGACACCTGAGAGAGATATTTTACGGAAGGTTATAAAGTTACAGAAATCTTAATAGAGCGCGCGAATGTAATGAAATTTAAAAGTACTTGTTGGAGGTATATATAATTTCAAATATCAAAAAGGTTCATCAGTTTTTTCTTAAATCCGTTTAGGGAAGACTTTACCCCTAAACAACGCCCCTCAACTACAGGTGCATTAGGGATGCTATTTGAAAAAAAATCGTCGGCAGTAATTGAAGTCTGAATAGTATTGTTTTAATTGCGACAGATCGCGGTATCTCGGTGTAACACTGACAATGAGAGAAAAATGTTTGGTATTTGTAACTAATTACATAGTACTATAATTAACTACTATAATGTTAGTAATAATAATTATATATATATATATTAATAAAAGAAGTAAAAAAGGGCCAACGAGCCAAAGCTTGGGTGTTGTATCGCTCCAAAATATATATTTATTAATTTCACAATTTCATGACGATTTGAAGAACAGACGTTTCGACCCCGAACGAGTCATTTTCAATGTTCTATAAATTAATTAATGCCTAACATAAAATTAAAATCATTACAATAACTTGATACGCTAACTTATAGCTATATGATACGCTAAGTTATTGTAATGATTTTAATTTTATGTTAGGCATTAATTAATTTATAGAACATTGAAAATGACTCGTTCGGGGTCGAAACGTCTGTTCTTCAAATCGTCATGAAATTGTGAAATTAATAAATATATATTTTGGAGCGATACAACACCCAAGCTTTGGCTCGTTGGCCCTTTTTTACTTCTTTTATTAATATTGAAATAATTGGAGCCTTGACTTTAAATTTTATTTTAATTTTAATATATATATATAGTTTTGTCAACAAATATATATATATATTTAGTTGGTATCAACAAATTTATATACATCACTGAAACTTACTATTACATTATATATACATAATTATTATTACCATAACAATGGTTGCAATTGTCGTTATTTAACTATAATTTACAGTCATTTTAGAGCCAACCATATATTATATGGCTGGCCCTAAAATGACTAGAAATTATAGTTAAATAATAATGATTACAACTAGAGATGTAAGCATCAAGCGAATGGAAAAGAGGCGAATCGAACATTTGCATGGTCGAATCGAATCGAATTTTTTATAACATGTTTGAAATCGAATCGAATCTGAATAAAATTTTCCCAGATTAACATTACATGTTAATTTAAGCGTAATAAATATCAAAATTTATGATTAACATTATTTTATGCAATGTTTTAAACAAACTGAAGACCTATTACATCTTATTACAAAAGGATCCTAATCTTATGTGACATTTTGAACTAGAAAATATTAATAATATGTGTATACACGAATAGTTAGAGTGCTTTCGAATATTTTATTAATCTAAATATGAATATACATTACATATATCAAAAATACTTATTTATTAGATATGAATAATTGGTCGCGCGGGAATCTTGCAGATTCGAAAACGAACTCGAATTGAATCTACCGTGATTCAATTCGATTCGATTCGAATTCAAACTATTCGCACATTTCTAATTACAATCATTTTCATGGTAATAATAACTATAATGTATATTAAGTTCCAATGTCGTATGTATATAAATTTGTTGATAAAACTATAAATATAACTATTACCTGACATTATAATTATTTACTTACATTAATAATCATAAATATAATTATTATCTGACATATAATTATTCACTTACATTATAGTATTAATAATCATAATTACGGTACTATGTAATTATAGTTACAAATACCAAAAATTTTTCTTCCACTGAAGGAAGAGCGTTACACGTCTATTACTGTCTGCAATATATCCCTGTCTAACGGGACAGATTCGGTTGTACATTTGCCGATACGTCGCCGTCGTAAGATTTAGAGACTTCCTTTCCGCGGTTCGATTCTCCGTGTTGTCCTGGAGCTGCACTCGCGGAGTAACGCATGCCAGGGGGGTTCTATGCGGATAATACGCATTACGAAATTGGCATGCACGTACATTGGGCCACGGCCAGTGGGTGTTTGTTCGGTCTCTTCGCAGGATTCCTGGCGTGCTGGCGGTATAAATAATAGAACGTAACTCCTTTGCTGCGTCGCTGCGTCGTTTTGCTCCCGCGCGCGTCTATGCAAACGAAACACAAAGAGCCAGCCCTCGGTACTTTGCCGAGAGACAAACGGGTGCGCGCTTAGAGTACATCGCGGCGCTTCTGTGAAAAGAATTGGCGTCGAAATACATCGCGACGCCGTTACGCCGATTTTATTCTCGAGAGCGTAATGAAAAACGAACGTATGTACATTTGTGGTACTTCAATTTACGTCCTTAATTAAACACAAGCTTCCTATCACAGCACGTTACGCGCCATATTTAAAAACAGTTTCATGAAAAGCTTGCTGTGTTTAGAAAAACACTCATGTTTAATGAAAATTTATGTATATATATATATATTTTTTTAACATATATATTATGCTTGTGCAAAGAAAATTAATTACACGGCAAAAAAATTAAAATTAAAATAAATATTAAAAATAAAGTTTAAAAATAATATCTAGTATATTGTCTCTTAATATTAAAACAATATGAATTAATAAAAAAGGTAACTACGATTTAACACGCAGAATTTGGTGAATTCGTTTATCAATTTATTAAATATAAATACAAATTCTTCAACTTTTCCTACATCCTACTTTTCGGTCGCATTCAAGCTTTCTTAAGCGATAAATAATACGTTACTTCAATCCATCATTACCAATAATTACATAATTTCACTAATAATTGGCATCGCAATTAGTTCCGCAATGTATGAGATGGGCTTCCAATTTCACGATTGCAAGCATGAGTACTCATTGCAGGAACAGTCAAGATGCATACGGATTAAAACAATGGATTAAAACGTTGTCATAAAATAAAAGGAACTTTACACGTCTATTTTCAAGAATTGTTTTTAACGATAAAACAGTTCTTACGCACCAAGTTCTGCGTGTTGACTCATAAGTTGCCTTTTTTTATTAATTCTTATTGTTTTAAAAATGTTTATATCAAAACAACTCAACAAGTCTTTTTTCTCTAGAATTTACATTCTAGAGTAATTAGATTATTACAAGTTAATAAATGCACACCGATCTACATTAGATTAAAATTTAAAAAATTGAAATATTTCCCCGTTGCCAAGTATTAAAATATTGGCATAGAGAAATTGTCTTTCTGTATGATCTTTCTATCCTTGCTAACAACTGCATCTTTTATAGAAGCGCATATCCCACATGCCATAAATATTTAACAGTCGACTATAAAGCGGCGAGCGTTATGTCTGATTTTTTTTTCACGACGCGTCAAAGAATGGCAAGCAGGGAAAATGCGTACGCGGAATCTAGTTTTGCTTACGGCGCATACTTATTCTCTTATATGGTCGTCTGGTTATAGTTATTTACGTCATGGAAAACAACTTATAAAGCCTCAGCAAGTAGGTATGCGATCAGCATACAATATGAATTTATGCGATAAAAAAAATAGTGCATAAGAAAGTCCGGAATTTGCAACGATTTTACAGTCTTTATTGTCCGATAACACTAGTGAAAATAGGGCTCTTGTGGAACGCGAGTAAATATTAACTAACTTTTAAATAATACAGGCATGCAAAATTACAGATGGGGAAATCGACGGTGTGATAGAAATTTCATAAAATATTATATTTTATACATGTTAAATTATGACAAACGATTAATGTATCGTTAGATTGGCACTTTGGTATTTAATTCATATATATTTTCGAACACAATGATGAAATAATGTAGGAAATTGTGGGCACATTTCAGTCTCTCCGTTATACCTTGAGTTATAAAAATGACTGGCCTTTATTATGAAAGCGGGGATCAATACATTTTTCTAAAGCAGTTTTCCATATTTCTTCCCGTGTCGATAACTGCGACGATGTACACCGTGACTATATCGTTTGTCTTGCGCGTTATAAAACGTTCGACGGTTTTTACCGACCTCCTTCTTATTCCGATCGTATCGCATACCGTGGCAGGTAAGAAAAACTTTGAGCGTAAAAAGAATTTCCAGGGACGGGGAGGGAAACAGGCGAGGGAGGAGGTGACGTTGCTGCGTGCGAACTTCTGGGAAATAAATACGAGATTCACGAGGGTTCGATGCGCTGTAAAGTAGTTTCCACTTTTTCATAGTCGCGATACTTACCTGTGCCCGCGAGAAGTGAGGTTACAAAAGAACGTTCAGTTTCAGATGCAGAAACTTGCAAGAATTGACAAAATCAACCCAGGGGATTTATTTAATTACCAACTTGCGTTCTGAAAAGGATTACATTTGTGTTTTCTTTTGATTGACGTGGTAAACATTTCGCTCAAGTAAAATAATAAAACAGTGCCATTAATAATAATTTTAATGTAGCGTTTGTAATTGTAATAAATTTAACGCGAATAATTTTACGTGAAAAAATCCGTATCGAGATTTATGTAATAAATGTATAATGATGTCGATTCCCCATTGTATCCACAGAGAAGAAATGTATAATGATGTCGATTCCCCATTGTATCCTGAGAGAAAAATTTTTTGTATTTGCAAATAACCATATAGTTGGCCCCGAAAATGACTATAAATTATAGTTAAATAATGGCGCCATCATTTTTATCATAATTGTTACTATTTTTACGGTAATAACATAATGTATAGTAAATTGTGATATCAACTGTATACATTTGTTGGCAGAACTATACATATAATTATTATATTACTAACATTATAGTAGTAATCATAATTATAGTAGGAGAGACCGGGGCTCGTTGGCACAGTTTTTACAATTTAGACATTCCTGTTTCTAAATAACTATTTATTATGATTAAACTATATTAATATGATAGAATGAACTTTTCTCTACATTTTCATGCCAGGAACGATTCTGTATACTGTATAGTTTCTTTATAGTAAGTGAAATACGAACATGCTGCAATGTAGCCAATTTACCCCGATAGCCGGGTCAGTTGACACATATCATAGTGTAAGTTGCTTAAGCGATACATTTCATATTAAATTAATGAAAACATAATAGAAGTAAAAACAGATC